>NC_091830.1:73530095-73867595 GCF_038994185.2 Dermacentor albipictus
AATTGCTTTAGCCTCTTTTAAAGTCAGACAAGCGCAGACCAAAATTTGTTTTGGGGAAAGACTCGGGAACAAGGAACAAAATAAATCAGCAGCTAACGTACACAAATGCCTGCCCCTCAAAACCATGTACACCGAGCCGAGGAAGACGTCAAGAAAGTAGGGAAACAAGTATAAGGTTATTGGAGAAATTGTAAACAGACACCAGAGTCATCAAAAAGAAAGCGAGAGAAAGAGACAGTAATTGAATGCAAAGGGTGGTAAGAAATATGAGCACCAGAATTTATCGAAACGGCAAAAAGAAATCAGGAGGGAAAATACGTATAAAAGGTGCGTTCCTTGCTATTTGAGGCTCTAGCTGGTTGCCCAAGGACAAAAAACATACAGGAGCAAATGTTCACGACAGGAGGAGGCATGTGCGTGCTATAGCGAAAATTAGGAGCCAATTCAGGAAATGCTAATGGAAAGCGGAAGGGTTCACCCAGCGAGATTCGTAGGTAACGTACACCTTCCAAAAATGTCGGGATTTAAAGTAGATGGAATCATTAACCGGTGAGCATTCGAGAAAAGAAATTTTCGTTTACAGTGTTGGTGGAAAAAACGCAGGGGTTAGACTGGCAGGACTGGATCCGTTGCAGGCATAGGTAGAGGTAAAGGTAGACTTGGAACTTATAGGGAAGGGAACAAAAATTTAGGCTTAAAGCAGAGTATAGCACACCTGATTAGCTCAAGCAAGCAAGGTGAACATTTGTCACCGGCCCGTTCCAGTGGGGACGTCGATACATCATTATCATTGTCATGGTAGAGTATCTACTTGCTCTTTCTCTTTTCCACTCCGTGTAGGATGGGGACTTCACAGCGTCCGCCATTACGTCTCTAACGCCATACGAAGCGCACAGCCGGTGCGTGCGGGTACGGCGTTTTTCGCTACCAAACGTAGGAGTAGTGTTAATACGCGCGTCTGCTCTGACTCATACTGTCGAATTTCCCACTTTCATTTGGCTGTTGTACACTGAATTAAAAAGCTGCTTAAATAATTTTACCGCCTAGGATATAAGCCATTAACTGATCGTACAATTAGTGGACGAAAGGAGAGGTTTTTCATATGTAAGAAGGCAAATGATCAGTCTTTACTGATTAAAATATGTAGGCGCGAAATTGTGTTCACTGTAAATGTATCTTGCGGTTTTCTATGCGACATTGAGATGACATATTTCTTAAGGCATTTTAAGACGCTTTCTAATATAATTATGGTACGCTAGAAACGTCATTAATTTACGGCAATGTTTCTGGGTTTGCAGTGGCTAGAGTTACTTCTGCAGGAACCATTTGAGGACCTTTTAGTACGCCTATGTGTTAATTTAGCCACGGCAGCTGTATAAAAAGGCACAGCTTCTTGCTCACCGATCGAAGTGCGATGATGTAGATTGCCTTCTTTTTGTTTGTTCTTACTGTGATTTAGTACTATTCCAATATGTCCTCGAATACTGCTAATGTTAGACGCGGTTAGGCTCGTCCCACTGCTTATGTTGCTTTTTTCCATGGTTCTTCCCATGTACTCAATGGGTAAACAAATAGCGTTCCCAGCATCACCACCACTGGTACAGTTCATTATTTACAAAATGCAGTATTTCAACAGCAAATACAGGGTCTGTTCTGATAGTAGTAGGACAGGTTTTTTCCTGGGCGACTGGGTGGACGAGAGGCGGTCTGTGCGCGCAGGCTCAGTGAAGGGTGATATTGGAAAGGCTGGGAAAAATCAGCAGTCGGCTCTCGGCCGTTGAACAGAGCAGGTCGCTTGTACTGTGAACCCCTGTCGAAACGCCTCGTCACGAAGAATCATGGAGCGTTTACTGGATGAGCGATGCGCAATCAAATTTTGCGTAAAGCTTGGTAAAATGGGCAAAGAGACTCACAACACGATTAAGGAGGCCCATGGTGATGCTACTAAGGGTAGATCAGGCTTTCTTGAGTGGCACAAGCTGTTCCGAGAAGGTAGGGAGAGAGTGGAAGACGACGATCGCCTCGGATGCCCTTCGACCAGCAAGACCAACAAAAATGTGTCACGACTGAAAAATTTAATGAACAGTGATCGTAGGATGAGTATCACAATGATTGTTGATGACTTGAGCATTCCTCAAACCCATGTTTTTGAGATCGTGGCAGAAAACTTAGCCACGAGGAAAGTGTGCGCGAAGTTCGTGCCACGAGTGTTCTCAGAGCAGCAAAAGGCCCACCGGAAAGCGATCTGCCAGGATCTTCTTCATCATGTGAATGAGAACCCCGACGTTTCGGACAATGTAGTGACCGGTGAAGAGACGTGGGTGTTTGATTACGACCCGGACAGCAAGCGGCAGGGTTCAGAATGGCATACCCCTTCTTTCCTACGCCCCAAGAAAGCACGAATGAGCAAATCCAAGCAGAAGTTCAAGCTCATTTGAGTTTTTGATCGACATGGAGTAATCCACAAAGAGTTTGTACCACCCGGACAAACAGTTAATGCAGTTTTTTTACATGGAAGTCCTAAAAAGACTGCGAAAAAGCATTGTTCGTGTCCGCCCAGCCATTGGCAAGAATTGGGGGCTGCACCATCACAACGCGCCGAGCCACACAGCGTTCCGCCTAGTGGAGCATCTGCTCAGCACAAGGTGACAACGCTGCCTCAGCCCCGCTCCCCCTACAGCCCCGACTTGTCCCCGCCATACTTTTTTTACATTCTCGACAATAAAATCGACGCTCAAGGGGAAGCATCTCGGATCGGCTAAGGCGGTTCAACAGGCCGTGGCGTGGGAGCTAAACAGCATTCAGGTCCAGGCGTTCCTGGAGGCGTACGAAAACGGGAAAACTAGTTGGCAGCAGTGTGCGGATGCGGAAGGGTGCCACTTTGAAAAATTCTAATCGCTTGTGCTATTCCCATAATAATTTTTTATAAAATATGAGTCCTACTACTTTCAGAAGAGACCCTGCAAAACAACGTCTAGGGTTACCAAATTGAGAAATTATGAAATCGCTTTCGAAAAATCCAAGAAAATATAACACAATCAGGCAGTCCCCTTTCTTCGCTCATTAGGATCGCTTCACATGTATTGCGTCCATATGCGATGTGACCACGCACAACATTCGGCTGCACCTTTTTAGCGGCACGAGCATCGAGTGACACTCTCAGTTCTTGGGGGGGAGGGGGGGCGTAATGCGAAACCCCCGTGTGCTTATATTTACGAGCACGTTAAAGAACCCCAGGTGGTCCAAATTTCAGGAGTCCCCCACTACGGCGTGCACATGTCTCATAATCATATCTTGGTTTTGGCACGTAAAACCCCATAATATTAATTTTTTAAAGGCGGCTCGGAACCACAGAACTGCCCCTGTAACTGTTCGTACTAAAAGAACCATTAATTTTTAGGGTTTTAGCGCACGAAAAGGGACGAGACAGAGGTACGACGCGGACACAGCGCTGTGTCCGCGTCGTACCTCTGTCTCTTGTCTATTTCGTGTGCTAAAAACCTAAAATTTATGGAATACCAACATGCCCAAACCTACGCTCTTTCAAGATAACCAGATTAGCACAACTACCCATGACTGCATAATTTAAAGAATTTGTGGGCTCCCATAACCAACAAAAATCTATTATGATGAGTATAGTATTCCTGCACTAGCAGTGTACGAGAATAACATTATTGAAAATAGTACAATTTTCAGATACCCCTAACTTGGCACCACATGTTTAACAGCCGCTACATGTTATCAAAATGATTTTTTTAGCGAGACAAAGCCGATGCAATATCACTGGATACTTGCAAAGAAAGTCTCATAATTATCATTACACGTGTTAAATAAACGTGACTTCTGGAATGTGATATGTGGGTACATTGCTCGATTGCTTTTCGCCTTATCATCGACAGACATCATGACATGTGTTCCACCGCGATCGCTGTAGCCTCTAGTTGGCCGGGATATTTGTGGGCTCGTGCTCGCCCAAGAACAGTATCGCCAGCGCTGGATTAAAGTGGGCGGGGAGCTAAGGGGGGCTGCAGCCCAGGGCCTCACCTCGGACAGTAGAAGAGGGCCCATTTATTCGAACCTGCTTAGTATATGGAAAAATGGGCAACGGAACTTCGAGCGACATGTATGAAGCGAGAAAACCAGAACGATCAGACGGGGCACCCGCCTAATGTATTAGCATGCGTTTAGCCTGATCATTTCGGGAGAGCATGTCGAGCTGGAAAAACAGGAATCCACCGCAACCCCGGAGGGGCCCTCTTTCTTACGAAGCGAGGCGCGTTTGCTTGGAATAGCTTTCGTGGTTTCTTGTCAAGCCGTCTGTCCAGTGTTGTCTGGAGAGGAGGGGCAAGGGGACACACCTAAAACATGTAATGTGGGATGACAACCTAAATCTCCCTTGCCCCTCGTCACCACAACGCCACCATCCACTTCCCAAGTAGTTCCGCCGCTGTCCTTCTCAAAGAAAGGATGTGCTGCAGTACCCAACAGTGCCTGCCCTTCGACTTTTCTTTACCGTGATGGTAATTTGGGCGGGGGAGGATGAGTCCGATAGCAGATGATGATTTGTCTGGTGGCAGAGTCTAGGCAGGAAAGGAAAGAAGACGTCACACGTGCTTTTGTCCGCGTGCCGTGGTGCATGGAATGTTCACTGTTCGGGCTAGGGTTGTGGAAGAGTGAAGGGGGAAGTTGGAGAGCTGGACACAAAGGCCTGCCTCCAAGGCCCATTCCTGTCTAGTAGCCGCGCACCCTCGCGCGCGCTCGACGGAAAAGTTAGGTCAAACTGGCCGCAGAACTATCCCGAAAGAAGTAGAAAAAGATGACTCAGAGGCGACGGAGGGCACGTAACTTCGCCCGCGCTAGGAGTCACCCCCTCCCCTTCGTTCTGGCACTCGGTGTCGACGGGGCGAATGAAAAATCGAGAACCTCCCAGAACATGCGATTGTTCCTAGCCAATAGGAAGACGAGACCGGAACAGGAGAGGGAATTTGTACAAGGAACTCTATGCATATGTGAACGCCTGCTTTGGCGCTAGTATCAGAGAGACACGGCGCGCGTCTATAAAAGGAAGTTCATCACGGGCTGCGATTCAGCCCCGAGCCGCCGCTTAAGCTCCCGGGGGACGCACCACTCTCGGCCAGCCACGGACCATCCAGGCAGCGTGCGCCAGTCATCGGGAAGGCCACCGTTGGACACCTGCGGTCGCGTCGGACTTTCGCAGTGCCCGGTGAACAAGCATCCATTCATGCGAAAATCCTCGGTAAGAAGCATCAAAATGGTGCGTCTAAACGAAAGGCGAAGTTAGAAAGAGAAGAGCGTGAAAAGAAGCTACCAAAGATGACAAAGTGCCTACTGAATGCAGCTTCCGCGGGGCAGTATGATCGCTCTACCGAGAGTCCATGTCAAACTCCCAATAGTACCGACTGTGCTTCTGTGGAGGACTTGCCAACTCCGTCACCACGGTTTCCTGGCAAGAAGCAAGGCTTGACTCATCTTGGTTGTCTGGATCCTGTGAAAACAGTGCCAACCTCGGTCGTCCATATTTCTGAGCAATCGACGCTAACCTAGCCCTGTCCTGTTCCTGAGTCAGCAACGTCGATGCTACTCGGCTAGGCACCTGTCACAGAGCTCCAGGTGTTCGGTCCGCTACGCTGCTACTGCTGATCAACAGGTGCCAAACCTCTCCGATGAGCCTCCTTCTACTGACGAGCGCCAGGAAACAACACTCCAAGAACCGACTCACTTGTTTCCTGTTTCGTTCAAATGATCATGTTCCCACCCACAAAGTGTGCCTCGAGAGGATGAATGAGACGGCTTCTCGTTGCGGCAACAGAGAAGTACAGACACCCCCGCAGCAAGAGGTACGTTGCGAGATTCTCCGAAGTGACCCTGCTAAGTGGCCAGACGTCATTACTGACAGCTTTCGGAGTCTATGCCTTGAGAAAGGGCCATTGTATTTTCAAAACCGGGCAGAAAATTTTCCGTCTTCCGAAAGGCAATACAAAACTCAGAAACGCTATATGTCACCTCATCTTTTCGTGCGATAGGCTGTAAATGGGAAGGCGTACGCGCAACACTGGTTAATGTACTCGGAGTCCAACGGTTCCGTTCACTGTTTCATGTGCAGCAACCCCAGTGCTTTCACCACGCACGACTTTTCTGATTTAAAATAGCAGAAGAAAAGGTTTGCGCACATGAAAATAGCGTCGAGCACCGGAACTACGTGGCAGCATTGCTCGCCCACTCTAACTCGAGCAGCACAAATGACAAGGAGCTGGTTAAGCATCTTGTCAGAGACCGCTTACTGGACAGAGGTATTGAAGCGCGGAGTGCTTGAGGCCATTGCCAAGTTTGATCCCTTTCTAGAGGAGCACATCAAATGCTACGGGAACAAAGGAAAAGGTCACCCATCGTATCTGTCAAAAACCATTTGTGATGAACTTATCGAGCATATGGCAAAGGCTGTCAAGGAACGTCTCGTTGACGAAGTGAAAAGCGCAAAATACTTCTCTTTTAATGGTTGATTCGGCTCCAGACCTTACTCATGTTGATCAGCTGTCAGTTGTTTTACGATACTATTTAAATGGGAAAGTGCGCGAACGCTTTCTTGGATTTGTTCCAATTGAATTACATACCGGCTTGTACCTTTTCGATACCGTGGGGTCCCGCTTGACGACCAATGGCATCTCATTTGATGATTGTAGGGGCGATGCTTATGACAATGCGAGTAATACGTCAGGAAAATACAAAGGACTGCAAGCTCAAATCAAACACCCGAACGAATTGGCAGTCTACGTCCCGTGTGCTGGTCATTTATTGAACTTAGTTGGCGCGTGTAGCGTTGACAGTTGCCTTGAGGCAGTCAAATTTTTCACTGTAATTCAGAGACTGTATGTGTTCTTTGCTGCCTCACCTAAGCGATGGAGGTATCTTTTAAATAGCATGGGCGAAACTGGCCAGCAGCTTGTTTTGAAAAGTCTCTCTCAGACCAGGTGATCAAGACGCGCCGAATTATGTAAGGCCATTCTGAAAATTTTCAATGCAGTCTTGTGTTGCCTTGAATGTGTATGAAAGAACGAGGAAGAAAACGGTGACACTAGGAACGAAGCGCACTCTTTCTTCAAGAAAATCACAAAACTAGAGACTGCATTCATGGCGATTTTCTGGAGTGAAATCTTGGAGCGTTTTGACAAAACGAGCATAGCACTTCAAAAACCAGGCCTAGACATTTCAACTGCTGTAGACCTGCTGAGCTCCCTAGAAGGCTTTGTTAATTCTTTGCGACCTCTCTTTGATACCTTCGAAGAGAGAGCACGCACGCTAAGTACCAATCAATGTTATCAGGATGAGGGCTAACGCATCGTTTTGAGTAAGCACTCGGACGGAAAAAGCGGTAGTGCGCTAAAAGATAGAAAAAAAGTTTATCGTAAATACCTACAATGTTGTACTTGACAGTCTAGGCTCTGCTTTGCGAGTGCAAAAGGCTGCCTACACTGAACTCTGCGAAAGGTTCGGCTTCTTAAAATTGCTGACAGAAGTTGGGAGCGAGGCATCTCTTGCACAGCAGGCTGAGAAGTTGGTGAAAACCTACAAAAATGATTTGGAGCCAGTATTTTCCGCTGAAATCGTTCAGTTTGCGAACTTTCTCCACAACTCTGTCTGCCAGGACACGAGTCCCCAGGGAATAATGAAGTTGCTGCACGAAAGAATGCTTATTGATGTGTTTCCGAACCTTTCTATTGTTTTGCGAATGTACTTAAGCATAGCCGTGGCAGACTGTGAGACCGAACGATCGTTGTCCAAGTTGTCGATGATAAAACATTGCCTTCGTTCGAGCCTCCTTGACGACAAGGTGAACTGGCTTGCTATCATGTCCACTGAAAGTGATCGACCTCCTTCGCGATCTATCCTTCGAACAGACTATATCTGATTTCGCCAAAGCGAAGGCGCGAAAGACGCCATTTTAAAGGAGGACTGTTTGCGCTATACATGAATAGTCCCAACAAGTTCACTGTGTCGCCTCTCAGCCTCCACGTTGTCAATGAAACGCTGAGCAGTGTAATTCAAGATACGCAAATCTTCGTTGTTCGTCTCTTGTTTGTTCTTCTTGTGATATTTCGCGTGCTTATAAAGAACTATATTTTTGTTTTTGATAGTGCCACGTTTATTTGGTGTCCTTGGTTGTCTTACCATTAACGAAAATATTTTCAAATAATGTTTTGTAATTACAATTTGTAATTTTCATCTGTATTACAGTGAATTTTTATGGTGTTTGTATTGCCCTAAGTATTGTATATATCTATTGCATATTTATAGAGTTACGTGTATAACGATTACTGGTCTGATGCTTGAATTTTAATAAAGAATGTTTTGCATACAACCATGCGTCTCCTGACGGGAATAAAGTTAGTGATGCAAACAAAGCCTAGCTTCAGAAGGATCGACATCTGAGCTGTGTTGTCTTTTCTACGTTCTTGTTCGTCTTGAGTGCACTAAACTTTTCCTTAAAGCCTAGCTTTTGCTGAAAACAGTATGCGGATTAATCACAAAGTGAACATTTGTGTTGGTGTTTACAACAGCACGCGTTTCAAGCAAGTTTTGTTGTTTTCCTTATAATAATAACGATAATAATTATCCCGTTGATCGCACTTCTTTTTAATTTGGTGGAATTAAAATGAAACATGTCATATTTCCAGTAGCGTAGCAGGCGACAGGGGGGCGGGGGTCAGTATAGGGAAAGGAGGCCTGCATGCGCATTAGACCAGGGCACCCATTTTTCTTAATCCGGCCCCGAGTACCGCCACCTAGCGGCCGTGGCCACACGGGCAGACCTCAAACGGCAGCCAGAAAAGGGCTTTGTCTGAGTTTCCGCGTATAGGAATTATGTTTTCTCGTAAATTCGAATTTCTAAGTGGTACTTTAAGAATTTTCTGACGCAATTTACTTGGCAAATTTCAATTACATCAATAAGGCACTTGAGCTTGGCGCAGGGCCTAGAAAAATAAGGATATATGCCACACTTACGAACCCGCGCGTGTGAAGTACGTTGCTTGCGGGGGCGGTGCTTATTCTAACGTCGTCTAACGTCCCTCGGGGTGGTGGCGCTTTAACGTCTGTTGTGCTTGTCCAAGCTCGGCAAGAGCTTCGCTGTACATCCACTTTCGCAGGGTGGCACGGATATGGATTCTTTTTTTGGTCTTTGACGAATCAATTTCCCGTTTCTTCGTGTTTAATATGCTGTGATATCGCATCACATCACGGCATTCGCTGCACCTGCATTAAACTGCCGCTGCTGCCTGCGCTTCAGCGGCAGCGTCCAGCTGAGGCTACAAGCCGATGTCCCCTTTAACAACGGATCCCAGTTATACGCAAGAGTCCCCTCAAGCGACTGTGCGTCGACAAAAATTTGGCATGCGAACGCGACTTATTTGATTCTGCCGACAGCAGGGGTGCGCACTTGTCTGCTGTTTTGCACTAGCTCCACGGAAATATACAGAATTTTACGGGCGCAGGCGTGTGCCGTTCGGGTTTTCGAGGCTCTCGTGGCACAGAACGGCAGACTTGCGCCGACAGATGCGTGGGAGACACAATCTCGCACCGACAGTACTCGCTTGCTTAAGACGCCTACGCGACCGCGCTGCCTGGCGACCTTTTCATACGCTCCCGCGAGCGGAGCTGCTCAGCAGCGCCCGTAGCGCCGCCTGGCCAGGTTGGGTGGCCTATTGTTAGGCACACAAATGCTGTATTAGTGGGGTCACGCTGTACACCAGTGCGAGCCTGTAGGTCTCGAATGTCGCAGGATAACTGCCGATCGCAGCACCTCCAGACACATTACAACTGCGTTAACTAAACAGCCTATGGCAACCGTCGCCGTAAGGAGTGCTACAAGGCCAATTTGAGCACATTGGAAGGCAAGAAAACACAATGTCATGAACTTAAGAGCAGCTTTACTTTAAAGTTTAAAGGGACGTATCTGAACAGAAACCAGCGAATTTCATCTTTCTTAAACGTTTTATTTATATGGCATAGGATGATAAAGAAAGCATGGTGTTAACAGTGCATAGGAGAATATAACTGCAGCATACAATACAGCATAACAGTACAAAAATATTATATGGAGTAACACTGAACAAGAAACACAGCCGCAGGTAAGGCAGATGGTCAGTGGAATTAGTAGTGCTGTCAGACAGCAGCGTAGATTGCACCGGGACCTGTAGAGGGCCTGAAATTCCTCTCAATTATGCTCGACAAGCGGAACGAGCTCCAGCGCTAAGTGAAGCTTGTCATTCACCACGTATCCATCGCGCTCAAGATCTTCCAAGCATAACGAGCGCTCTATGAAAAACAAGGCCTTGTTGCCAATTGGTCCTGGCTTTCCAAAGTGCGTGATACTGCGAAATGCAGGGTACACACAATAGCGCTCTTCTCTGTCCGACGGATGCACGGCGCTCAGCTTCAAGCTCCGATAGAATGGCCACTCGAGCAAGTCATCGTTCACGCCTTTGAGCAGCTTAAGGCGAGCGTGCACGGTTACAGACTCATCATCTTTAACAAATTTCACGCCTCCCAGTAGGTGATAGCCTGAAAGATACATCCTTTCACCACTATAATCATAAAATCCGTCTAAGTTTACACATTGCTTAATTCCTCTTATCCCTTTCACAACGAGTTCGCAACGCTGAGTGTTGACCCCGTCTTGGGCGAGTTGTCTGTGCTGGAGTGGTGTTCGCTGTTCCCTTTGTTCCTCTATCTCTCTAGGTGCAGTGACAGTAGCACCACTTGTGGGGCACGTTTCAGAAGTCGTCAAGTTTGTTGCGAGCTTCGGGTCTTTTACGAGAAGAATTTCCTTGAACTCCCTCAGGCTCTGCAAAATTTCCTCCAAAGTTTCAGTGTTTTCTGCAACGCGCTCACTAAAATCTGCTCGCAACATACACAGATCATTTTTATTTTGTTCCAACTTCTCCAGACTGGTCCTTTTCGTATCTTCCACGGCTCTGCTCAGAGTGTCACCTAGAATGCTTATGCTTCCAGAAAGTTCACGGAGCCTGTTACTTTGTGCCGTCAACATTTCTTTAACTGCTCCAACAGAGGCAATGCCAGCAGCCGTTTCCAGAACACCACTCTGCACTGCGCAAGCTCCACTAGCGGATGGTTGTAACAGTGCTTCTTTGATCGTGTTCATACAGTGTGAAAGCTCACTTAGTCGGTCGCTTTGAGCGCTACTCTCGCTAAGGACTTCATCTAGCCTGTCTTTCATTTCTATGACTCGCGCGTCTAAGCTTGCGTTCAAAGCTCTCAGCATTGCTTCGGGATCACTGGATGAAGCTTGCGGGCCTCTAGACGTGCGAGACACCGCATAATCGGTACAGTCGCTCCTGATATGTGCGCATACATCTTTGCAGGGAATCACAGCCAAGCACTTTGGACAAGACGTGGTATGGTAGGTGCATTCTTGGAAGAAATGCTCGTACAGCTTGGAGGCAGCCATGACCACATCGCAGCCAGCTTCTTCATTCCAGCATTTTACCTGCAAATTATTTCAAAACAGAGCAAACCAAAAAAGCATCATTAAATTCACCGACAGGGATGCAGTAAGACACACGTTAATTACTGGACGTTTCGGCTAATATTCAGGGCTAGAATGACAATGTACTGAAGCAAAAAGAAATTTCCAGAAGATTATTTTCGAGAAAGCTGAACGAACTCAGTTGCTCCTGCGGTACAAGTGGCATTACTGACGTCATGAACACCATATTACAATGGATTCCTGAAAAGCTGCTCTCGCTGCAAAGCTTTAACCCTGTTTGATGTCACATTGATTAGGGGCCTTGGCTTGGAGGTTAAATAATTTTACGGGGCCATTCGACCATCGGTGAAACATCCCAGTAACACTGGGCGCACATCACTCCAGCATTTCCTTGAACTTATTCGGAAAGATGTGGCCAATGTCATGTTACAAAGGTGTACAATATTGAAAGAATAATCTACAGACAGCTTCATCTGAAATACTGTCGAACCCCACTGCGACAAAGTCGCATAACACAGGAAAACACCTTTGTTAGATCCTATGTTTCTTATAAGCTCATTACACTGATAATACTAGCAAGAAATGTTTCATTTACTCCGTTACACCCAATAACTTGTTATAGCCATGCTGCTTTGAGTACTGGAATAGTTTAGTAAAGCAACGAGCGGGGCTAGTGTTACACTAGACGAACATAAGGGACAAGACGCGGAGGTACGTAGCGCATTTGCGCTATGTACGTTTGCATCTCGTGTCTTATGTTCGTCAGTGTAACACTAAGCGCAATATAATCATGAACATATAATAGTATTACTATAGAGCTTCTCTTTTCCAAGACCGGAGGACCTTTCTCTGTTCAGAATCATGAGCATTGGCCAGCTAGAATAGACAGCAGGGAAGATTGGCTTCGATTTAAACTGCACGCATGAAGACAAAGAGGAAAGAGAAGACTCATTCACACACTTGGAACCTGGGTGCGTACTCAAAACTGCAGCGTTTATTGAACTTGTTCTCGAAGTTACTTATACCTGACGTTACTTGAACAAACACCAGTTGTAATCTGCACCTGCGAGTGCCTCCTTCCATTTCGTAACTGCGTGATACGAGAAGTAAATGTCGGCCAGTTACAGGCTGAATGATGCCAAAAGGCAATACAGTCGACCCTCTTTATAGCGAAGTGGCACTTGAGACGAAAATATCTTTATATCCGATATTTGGCATAAGTGTATATTCCTCAGAGCGATATCAGCACGAGAAAATGTTCTTATATTTCGTAATATCCAACAATGAGTTACATCCGTGTTCGCATATCGCGATTCGACCGTACAATTGCTACCCTCTACCATCCTGCAACTAACCCCACTCCACACACACACACACACACACACGAAAAAAAATACAATCATGTATTCACATGTAAGTCCAAATGAGAAATCGCCATTTCAGGCATAGTTACTACAAGCTCCTGTCAATTGTAAGATAAAGTGTGATAAATAATTTAAAGATGGTTCAGCAGAAAAAGAGGTAGGATAGAGGAAAGAGTAAAAGATTACGCAATTGAGAAAAATGAGAAGAGATGAGAACAAGACCTAGAGTAGCCTGGAACATTGGTCTGAAGAGCGAAGCCAAGAAACAGGGCAGGAATAGGCGGGAGTGTTCTATACAGAACGAGGCTGGAAAGAAGGCTGAAAAGAGAGACGGCAGAGAGTATAGACAGGAAGATAAATCACAAGTGGCAGTGCAATATTATCCCATGACGGACACTACAAAATGCTGTCCCGCAGAAAAGAAGTTTTGATTAATTTTCAAGCAAACGTATCAGCCGTAGGAAAATTTGTAGCAAAGTGGAAAATTGATCAACTTGCTCACCACCCTTACTAACACCCCGACCTTACGCAACATTTATCATGTAGTGTTAAAAATTGCAGTTATAAAAATAAAAATATTCAAAAAATATAACTTTAAACATACGCTACAGCCGATCCAAATTGCGTATACAGTAAATATTATAAATAGCTAAAGCTGAAATGAAAGCACAATTTAGACCGAAAGAAGACGACCTATCAGGATAGTGACAATTAAGAATATCATCGCCAAACAAATGAAAGCAGCTAGGCTTTCTAAAGGTGTACCAAAATACAATGTTGGGCGCTTTGGTCCCTAGCTGTCCATGTTTATGGCTCAAAACGTACTGTGGAAGGAAGAGACGGACATAAATAAAGTCAACTCCCGACTAATTTTATTTCGTAAAAATGCCCACTTAAATTAACTGTTTGGATGCACATGTCGATCGAGAGAGAGCAATAAGAAATCCAATACCCTATCGCGCAGCCATACCTAGAAAGTGAAACGCACTCTTGTACAGGAAGGATCAGTGACACACGTCACACTGCTTGAACACTGATACATATTTGTTCCTTTTGTTTCGCATAGACACAAGAGGGACTGTCAGTTTCTAGATATGGCTGTGCATGTGATAGTGTGCCGGGTTGCCTATATTTTCCCTCTCTCTCTCTCTCTAGAGTGGTGAACTTCAAGAGGGACTATATGTACGCGTTTTCACGTGATAAAAATAGTTGCAAGTTGGCTCTATTTCTGTATGTATCTTCTGCATTCCGCTTACTGCGATACGAAGAAACCCTGCCCACTACAATTTGGTCAAGGAACATCCTTAACAGCCCTATAAAAAAGAGCTCGGTAAATATACCTGCCTGCGCATTCACAAACATGCGGGTACTTATTTATTTTAGTGACACCCTCTGGGTCACGCGCATTATGAAGGGCTGTGGTTTCATCATTTCAATAACTTACCTATATAATTTTTGCTAATGTACCACAAAAGTGGGTAAGTTTGTACATTATATTGTCTACAGAAATCAGTTATACAATGTCAGCTAACAAGAGCTGCGTGCATTTGTTTGTTTTCTTCAGTGAAACCTTGCGACCGCCTTTCTGGTTGATGCAACATGAGAGGAATCCTATGCAACCCATGGGCACAGTGCAGGTGCTCCTTCCGGGCTTCCTATCATTGTGTGTTTCGAAATACTAAAAACATATCCGTCCTTACCAAATGGAACGAGTAGACGAGTGTTTGTCTTCTGCAACAGAAATGCTGAGCAGACGATCAGGAACACTACATGATCTGTAGTAGGAAATGTGCAAGCTTAGAGGCGATCTTCGATGTATCCTAACAGTTTGTAGTGTTTATTTCTTGTGAATTATATTAATTTCAATTGTTTTGAGAGCATCTTAGTTTAAAAATGCAGAAAGTTTTGCACGAGTTTGAATTTCACGCACTAGATACGCCAGTCCATCGCAGCGCCCTACTGGTGGCATCAATGCAGAAGCGTCCCCGGTTCTGCCATTGTTTTACTGTATGGACGACACACTGCCCCATTCCGGTACACCATAGTGCAAATTTTATTCAGCAACAGCCTGAAAATGAAATCGTCAAAGTCAGAAGTGGCATAAGCCTTTAGAAAAAATCTAGTCATTGTTCTATTGGCATCGAAATGGCTCTGCACGTTCGACCAGAGCCATTTTCACTAGCATGTCTACAATAAGTCATGATCACGCAATGAAACTCGCCAGTTATACCTGTAAAATGTTTGATTAGCTTTTTGATGGTGATAAGGTGCTGAGACTGCAATGCTATGTAGGCTATCTCTGAGCAGAGATTAAATAGTTCCAGCATTTGATAATCCAAAATTTTCATCCCTTAAGACACACCAGTCATTGAGCGCGGCTGACTGTAACACTTCATCCGGACCTCCCCGTTGCCCGCAGGTTAAATGTAGCAAGCTGATTGTCTTTTCAAATACGGATATAACGGTTACTAAAACTGGGCATGATTAAAGTTGCACAAACTGACAGTTTGCTAGGGCGTAAACTGCCCAGCGCCAGGCGTTGTATGCAACGCGAGCGTGCATGGCAAATCCTGCGCATCGTCTGCTACAGGGCATCTCAAGGAGGCAGAAAGCACAATCCTCACTGTCCAAGCAAGAGATGCGTAGTAAAGAAAAGCATTACTTGCGTGGTAACTCTATTAAGAATTACAATTTCGCTTCAGCTGCTGTTTTGTTGGACTTTCCAGCATGCAGTGGAAAGTGCCCACATTCATATATGGATGGGGGGGGGGGAGTAATGCGCCCTCCATGACCCTCTGGTAGATACACCCATGCATATTACTTGATGCAGAGGAAGAGCAACATGTTCGCAACAACTGAGCAGCTAGGCAAGCCCACACTCTTTCTGACCCTCGGCATGTCCGAGCTCTACAATGAGCACCTGCTCGAACTCATAACTAGTGAGAGTCAAAAAGCCAGTCGAGTCACACGGTCATAGGGTCGACGCCACAGAGGTTGCAAAATGCTTTGCATCACTTCAATTCCCTGCATAACGTTTCATGTTCAGGATAGGAAACCATTAATTTAAATGCCCTTGTGTTCAAGAAAAGAAAACATTTATTTTGGGTGTGGCCTAATGAACAAGTTTACTTGATTAGCTAAGAAGATGATGTGTCATTGTAAAGAATGGTTGCTTAAGATGTCATTATAAACAATCAGCAAAAGAACGAGCACACAAAGAAAGCATCCTTGTCATTATTTGCTTGTGTCATCCTTACGCACATTGTTTGTGATGCATCAGTTCAGACTTGACCAACTTGCAGTATACTTAAACATAAATGTATGATGCAGAAACACTGTGTGGCTTCACAACACCACAATCATGTACCTCGCAAACAAGAAATAATGCCATCGTAAGCCAAGGGCTATGGCCGCCTAGTACCAAAGCCAGTAATGCTGTTGCATCTGTGAATCATAACTCCAGACGACTGATAACGCAACAAGCGTGAACCCAGAAGTATGAATAGAATTAGCATAGGCTACGATAACTTCAGTATTCGTGCGATATTTGACATCGTCTATGGTTGTGGTTTATGCATAAGCATAGTGCCAGTGAAAGTAGTTAGTTTTGGATGCATTCCTCCTACCACTAATCTTAAACCTTTTCATCGTGCTCTGGCCGAACACAAAATGTTCATAGCACAATGCACCTACACACTTGGTTTTCTCTGCTCTCCCACATTACGCCCAGTTCCTGAAAGCACAACTAAAGCTTCGGCTGTCAGTGGCTTTGTTTTTATACTTGTGCATGTCATTTCATTGAGTAGTTTGCCGTTATAATCTTGTGTAGAATAACGTTCTGTCCTGTCACTGTTTTAGTGTCTACTGTGTCACGCATTGTAACATGAGAAACAATGCAGAAAAGTCAAATTGTCAAGTTTAACATCTCAAAACTACACAGTGGGGTACAGAAGATGCTGCACTAGAGTCTTTTGACTGATTTAGACCTCCTAAACCTATGCAAACAAGTATTTCTTGCATTCCAGCCAAACATGACTGAATACCACGGAATCACAGAGAATTGAAATGATCATCAGTAGTAGAGCAAGCAACATCACTAGAGTCTCAAGCCCGCAAAATGCCTTGTTTTATTATGTTCAGTAGTATCACACGATGCTAAGCAACACTGCAAGCTGGATACCTAGGATAAATTTCTTTGCACATGCCCATGTACGTGAGAAGCAATACAAAACGGCACTGCAGGAAGCTTGCAGAAGAATGTGACAAAAACCTGCATTTTGGGAGCTGAAGTATGAGTTTTTTATTCTGCCAACATTCTGATGAGCTTTTGCAAATGTCGTGCTGTGCCTGCAAAAAATCAAAGTTGTGTCAGGAAGCAGCACACAAACAAGGAGCAAGTCATGTTACATGAAACAGAAAAGGCCTATCCTCTAAAGGAACCAGCAGAGTATTAGATCATAAGTTTGTTTAAAAGTCAAATATGTCCATCAAACACGATCAGCCAAGTTTAGCATATGTGTAGTACTGGCAGTCACACATTGCAAAAGAGAAAAAGTCACGGGATCTTAAGCACCATAGCAACCAAACACTTGGCACTTGCCCAGTCAAGTTACACTGCAACTTCAATAATCAGCAGGTAGTGGGAATGTAGCATTAAGCACTGGACTATGAGATTTTAGGTCTCTAAACAACAATCTGGGCAAAAAAGGACATTATTGTACGGGGCTCCACTTTAAATTTCACTGTCTGGGATTCCTTGACCTGCACTCAGAAATCAGTACATGAGCAATTTTGCATTCCACCAAATCGAAATGTGGCTATCGTGGCTACAAATCATGCCTGCAACTTCATGTTCGGTAGTAGAATGTCATAGCCACTAAGAAAACGTGGCGGCTGTGGCATGAGCATGTCATAAGCAGCTCCACAAACTACCCAACAGCTATGAGTACACTCCTAACCAGTGTTCTGAAATAAAGCGGGTGCCAAAGTAAATGTTAGTAAAGTGAACACAGAAGTTTTGTTCCCATCCCGTGGAAGAGGAAAAGATTACAGGCCTGCTGCAGATGTTGAAATCTTTATGAAGCTAAGCTTTCACAAAGCAGTTGATTAAATGCTATAAAACTGTCGATTTTCTGCAATAGCTCGTAGTTCCCCAATCACATGCCTGCCAGGGAAGATAAGGCCTTCCGAGAGCCCCTACTGTGCGACACACGTAACCCAGGCAATCACAAGTTACACTGTCTCTGGAATCGTCGCCATTTTCATTACACCAACTCCTAGACTGGGCGAGTTAATTCCTGAACTCTGTGCAGGCCTCTCCTTTTCTTAGTACTGCAAATATACATTAATGACTTACCGCTGCATGTATCCAGCAATATTTGCATTTTTGATGAAATCTCCCTTCAGGAACATATCAACCACTCACAACAATGATGTGACTGCAGGTTAATGACGCTTAGCACAAATTAATGCAAACTAGCGGTATTCTCCCACCGACATAACCAACTAGCTCACCCTTGCGTGATAATGTACACATAGAAACTGTGCAGTCTTACAACTACCTTGGTGTTACCCTTACTAGCACCCAAATTACTAACATCATGCTATCTTGAAACAAGTCTCTTTGTTTCTCAACAACTAACTTAAAACAAGCCCCTATGCATGTGAAATTGCTAGCCTATCAGACCATATTAAGACGAAAACTTGAATACGCATGTGCCGCTTGAAGCCCACACTAAGCATATCTAATTACCTCGTCAGCCTAACCTAATAATATCTAATCAATGAGCTCGAATCAGTTCAAAACCGTGCCAAAAGTTTCATCCATTCAAACTACTATTACAATGACAGCATGTAATTATTGAAAAAAAATCCATTCTATATACCCTCGCTAAACACTGTCATATCTCAACTCCCTTTTTATGTAAGTTTCATCCTACTGTACTTAATCAACCACAGTAATGTTATTCCTGCTGTCTGCATACCACATCGCACTCGGCGCACCTACCAAGTTGGCCGCCCTTTCACTCATACTACCACTTCTTCAAGCTCATTCATTTTTCATGCAGCAACAAATTGGAACTAGCTGCCCCACCAAATTGTCACCATAACCTGTACACCTAGGTTCACACATAACAGATAATCTACCGGTATATACAACTACAGGATTTGTTTTTCAGATTCATTGTTTGTGCTGTTCTTGTACAGTATACTCCGCTTAAACGAAACTCGAAGGGACAGAAAAATGTGTTCCGTTTATCTGAAGTTTCGTTTAAGTGAAGGACACAAAAGTCACCAGGAATCATTTCATTAAAGAAATGTCCGAGTGCTTTGGTATTGCAGTACAGTAAAACCTCGTTAAACCGTACCCGCTTAAACAGTAGTTTCGGTTTAAAAGTAGTAAAGTCAATTCCCCGACTCAGCGGCCATTGAACATAACGTATTTTGTATCCGCATAAACCGTACCAGCTTAGTGCGTACGCATCGGTTAAGGCGTAGCGTTTCCACTTTTCGTCGCGCAAACACGGCGGTGCGTCGTCTCCATCGGGCGGCCCGGCAGAACAAGCCTCAGAGATCGGTACAACGGCCTCCAAGCGCCCTGTGCGTTTGCCCGTGAAGCCGCATCAACATCATTTCGACGCCGCATGGACGCCGTGATGCGCCGTGCCGGAGAGCGTTGTGGCGTCGTGCAAGCGAGGACTCGCGTCATGCCGAAGCTAGGATAAAAAGGACGCCGGGTGCTCAGCATAGAAGAAAAATTAGACATCGTCCGTGCTACCGAACGTGACACGAAGAAGTCGGCGCTGGCCCGCGATATGGATCTGCTGTTGACTACAGTGTGTGGCATTTGGAATGCGAAGTTGCTCGGCAGCGCTGCTGCGACAACGAAGAGATGTCGGCTACGAGGTTCGACTTTTCACCATCGTTGCCGCTGTTGTTGCCGAAGTGTCAACTAGCGACCGTGACGAGGACGACACGGAAAGCGACAGCACGGGCTATTCAGGCCCGACAGTGGCAGAAGCTGCGCGTTACGTCAGCCTCATGAATGCGATCGTCGCAAGGAGAACAGGGCCGCGATAACGTAACTATTCCAAACGAAAAGTTTTCCGAACTCCGGCACCCGGCAATGAAAAAGGCGTCCCGGGACTTATGCAGCACTACTGCGCGCGTGCACGGAGAATACGTAACGCCAACGAGGAATCTGCCGTGCGAGTGTTTGCCGAGAGGAGGGGGGCTGGCTGAGAAGCTGGCACGCAGCTTCGGTAAGCTTGAGGCCGCTGTCGTCGTGCTAGGCCGCCGCAATATCAAACGAAAATAACATTTACGTCCCGCGAAGTGAATAAATACTGCATGTTTTTCCCCTTTCATCGCACTCTCTCCGAGTTCCGTTTTCGACAGATAAGTGGGCGATCTCGTGCTATTTCGCTTAAACAGTACTACCGTTTAGTACGTACTTTTTCCGAGCTCCGGCCGACTACGGTTTAACGAGGTTTCACTGTAGTGGAAAAAAAAGAGACCATACTGCACTCTGCTACTATTAGTGCAGCTTATTTTGTGCAAGGTTGTGCTCATGCACGAATTGATTCTCAATTATTCTGCATAGGCCTCGCGTTGATAGTAGTGCTACACCTAGAAACATCTAGAAAAACAGCGAAAGGATCCAGCGATAAACACTCTCATCAGCAGCTTATCCTTAGCCTACAAGAGAGGGCTACTTATTATAATTTGCTAGATACCTGGCCATACTAGTATACCTGGTAATGAAGCGGCAGACGCAAATATGGCTTTAGCAGCTCTAAGACCCCATACAGGTGTAAGTTATGTGCCATATGAAGATATGAAACCTCTTGTTCGAGCAATACTGCATCGCACATGGCAAGAAGCTTGGGACACAGAAAATAATAACCAACTTCTCATCATCCAACCATGCAGTGCACAAACACCTGTACAGTGGCATAGATAGGAGGAAGTAATCATGTCGAGACTGAGGATAGGACACACGCATGCAACACACTCGTACTTACTAACCAGTATTGATCCACCGGTCTTGCATCAGATGTGGTAGTCAACTCACAGCCATACATGTTCTTATACAATACCCCGGCATGGAAGCTACGCGAAAAAAAGTACCTTCCTGAACGTTACCATGCCAAGTTACCAATGAACCCTGGGTTTTTCCTATCGTTTGAGCCAATGTTACCTCTCAACCGGCTGTTATCTTAATGACGTGAGCTTTTTGAAGAATATATCTTACTGCTTTAAACTCATCTTCCCTATGCTATCCCAAATCCTACATGATCATCCAGGGGGGCGTGCAACTGGCACTACAATGGCTGTGCCATTCATGTCTTTGCTGCTCTTTGTGCAGGCTGGTGCTGGCTCACTTACGAGCCGCTGCCCCGTTATCACCGAAGTGGACATCGTTCAAGGGCTTTTGTCGCAAGTTACCAACTTGTCAAGCGCAGCTGACAGTTTTCAAAAACACTGAGGAATACTGCAGTACTGCCGCTTTTGAACGTTGCGCAACACTGGTCAAGCTACCATGGGCTGTTAGTAAGCACCACTTTCATGTACAAAAGGCGGCGAGCTTCAGTCTGGATTGGGGGTGTGAAACCAGCACTACTTTGCTGTGCCAGTCACATCTTTGCTGCTCTTCGTGCAGATTGGTTCAGATGATATATGTGCGCAGTGTGTTTTTTGCCTTGCCGGTTTCAACCCGTGCTTTCCGCAAGTGTATGATCACGATCAGGGGCCAGGCAACCTTCTCGTGGGAGGACGACTCACTTTTTGCTCCTTCGTCGTGCTTCATTTTGCTTCCTGCTATTGTTATGTGGCGATGTTGAATTAAACCCTGGGCCCGGTGACACGATACTGCAGCAACAGCGATCGGTGGTAATTTTAATTTACCCGAAATTAATTGGTTGCAAAATGCTACAATAGCTAATGTGTCTAGTGCGTCGGTTAAGGAATTGATGAAATTATACAACTCATTTGTGCTATCGCAGTTGGTGTGCCAACCTATGCATGGAAGTAATGTGCTAGACTTACTTTTTACTAATTTGCCTGTGGATACGCAACCTGTGCTTGTCAGGCATAAGTGACCATAATGCTGTTTTGTGCTAACTGAAATTGGAGTACATTAATGTCACTAATAGCGCAGGTAGACGGATATACAGCTACCGAAAGGCACAAGTCGAAATTTCGTTGGCACTGGACTCGTATTATGACGTATTTGAAATATTGTCAAAATCGTTGAACGTAGACAAATTTTGGCGTTTACTTAAAAATAAGATTTTCAAGTTGTAGACCAATTCGTCTGGTCATGGATAATGACAGCAAGGCGTGGTAGAAGTAAGCCGTGGTTCACGAGGGAAGTTCGTAGGACACTAGGAAAAAAAGTATAGAGTATACAAGGCATACGGAAGAAACCGACACCCTAGAAAAAGCAACAATTGCAACAAGCTTCAAATGAGGCGAATTCCGCAATATCACACGCGAAAGGTATTTTTTATGCTTCTTTTCATTCTAGGTTAAAAAGTAACCCTAGAGAATTCTAGCAGTTTATCAAGAAGAATACAAAAGACGAAGTGTAAATTCCTGTGCTCCAACACAATGGGTCTCTTGTTCATGATAATCAAGATAAGGCAGAATGTTTGAGCTCCTTCTTCAGTTCTGTTTTTTCTGCACCCGCAACTAATACTGATTCAATGTTTCACTACGGGCTTATCGGAGGGGAACCCGTGAATGACATCATCTTCGACAGGAGGGGCATTCAACCACAACTTGAGCGTTTAAGTACCACTAATGCCAGTGGTATCGGTGACTTGCCAAACTTTCTGCTTTCCGCTTGTGCAGGCCCGTTGTCTAAATACCTTCATGCACTCTTGGCTAAGTCCTTGACATGCGGAATGTTGCCTGCAGACTGGAAAATTGCGAATGTTGTTCCTATTCTGAAGTCAGGACCTCGACAATCTGTGTTTAATTATCGACCGGTGTCCTTGACTAGGGTACTTTGGAAGATCTTTGAGCATGTACTTTTTAGCAACATCATTTATTTATTTATTTATTTATTTATTTATTTATTTATTTATTTATTTATTTATTTATTGTCATACTCTCAAGGCCCGGAGGCATTACAGAGAGGAGTGGTGATTACTGCAAACAAATTCATTAACAATATTCTTGAAGTTGGTGGCGTCAGAAATGGCAGTGATGGAGGCAGGGACGCGGTTCCAGTCATTCGTCGTTCTTGGTATAAAGGAATCAAAATAAACGTTGGTGCGACAAGTTAGAACTTCAACCTTAAAACGATGATCCGTGCGTGACGATATGTATGATGGCGGGGAGATTAGTTCGTCCTTAAGTGTTTCGTTAGAGTAATAAATCTTGTGAAAAAGGCATAGGCGAAAGTACTTACGACGTAACTCTAGGTTAGGCAAGTGAAGGGTTAGTTTCATTGATGAGACACTTGCATGACGAGAATAATTCGAAAGAATAAAACGAGCAGCTCGGTTTTGAATGGATTCGATGGTGTTTTTTAGCTTTAGAGTAGAAGGGTCGAAAATGGAGCATGCATATTCAAGTTTAGGTCTCACTAAAGTTTTGTACAGAAATAACTTGACAGCTGCAGTTGCCGATGAAAAATTACGTCGTAAAAACCCAAGCATGCGATTAGCGTTACCGTAAATGTAATTTATATGAATGTTCCATGTAAGATTGTGTGTAATGTAGGTACCAAGATATTTATATGATGATACATTTTCTACAGGTATGTTGTTAATATTGTAAGTAGGAAGGGTGGTATTTCTTACAACACGGGACACACGCATCGCCTTACATTTATTAGAATTGAGCTTCATTTGGGATCTAGCACACCATGATGTTTCGACGAGAATAATTCGAAAGAATAAAACGAGCAGCTCGGTTTTGAATGGATTCGATGGTGTTTTTTAGCTTTAGAGTAGAAGGGTCGAAAATGGAGCATGCATATTCAAGTTTAGGTCTCACTAAAGTTTTGTACAGAAATAACTTGACAGCTGCAGTTGCCGATGAAAAATTACGTCGTAAAAACCCAAGCATGCGATTAGCGTTACCGTAAATGTAATTTATATGAATGTTCCATGTAAGATTGTGTGTAATGTAGGTACCAAGATATTTATATGATGATACATTTTCTACAGGTATGTTGTTAATATTGTACGTAGGAAGGGTGGTATTTCTTACAACACGGGACACACGCATCGCCTTACATTTATTAGAATTGAGCTTCATTTGGGATCTAGCACACCATGATGTTACTATGCCAATGTCTGATTGAAGAGTATAGCAGTCGCCAGGGTTAGAAATGACACCATAGAGAACACAGTCATCGGCGAATAACTTAATTGATGATTTAATTTGGTCGGGGAGGTCATTAATATAAATAAAAAAAATAATAATGGTCCCAGAACCGAGCCTTGCGGTACACCGGAGGTTACTCGACCAGTGGAAGAGAAGTATTCATTAGCATAAACGAATTGGGAACGGTTAGACAAAAAACACTTGATCCAAGCAAGCACGTTAGGATCAATGTTGAGGTTACTTAATTTAGTTAAGAGTAATTCGTGTGAAACAGTATCGAATGCTTTGGCGAAGTCTAAAAAAATGCACTCAATAATAAAGTTAGCATCCATCGCCTGGAATAAATCATTAGTGAATGACAAAAGCTGTGTTTCGCAGGAATAGTGTTTTCTAAATCCGTGTTGGTAGGGGGTGAAAAATAAGTTTGACTCGAGAAATGAAACCAGGTGTGAGTAAACTATGTGCTCCATTAATTTGCAGGGAATGCTAGTTAAGGATATAGGTCTGTAATTAAGTGGGGAGTACCGACTGCCAGACTTATGTACGGGAATCACCATCCCTGCCTTCCAATCATTCGGAAGGATGGTAGTTTGAAGTGACTGAGCAAAGATTTCGCTAAGAATTATAGATGAATAAGTAATAGTTCCCTTAAGAAACTTCGTGTTTATACCAATGCTTGTGACTCACTTAAATTTGTTTTCCTTATTGATCCCTCAGCAACACGAATTTCGAAGTGGTTTTTCTTGTATTACTCAGCTTACAGAATTAACACACGACTTAGCATCCACTCTTGACAAAGGGGGTTGTGTAAATTGCATCTTTTTAGATTTCAGGAAGGCTTTTGACATAGTGTCCCACACTTTGCTGTTTGAAAAGTTGTCCTGGTACAACATAAATAGAATGGTTGTTTAATGGATAAAAGAATACTCAAATTGTAGGACACAACGCATAGTCGTTGGCGGTAAGCGGTCGCATGGTGTTGATGTGTCATAGGGGATGCCTCAAGGTTCGGTTTTGGGTCCGCTATTGTTTTTGTTATACATGAATGACATTACCATTGGCATATCATCTTCCATCCGATTGTTTGCGGACGACTGCATTTTGTATCGTGTTATGAAAGGTCCCAATGATTACAATGAACTACAGAAGGATTTATAGAAGGTTGCAGTGATAAATGGGACATGAGTATAAATCTCGGTAAAACTGTGCAGATGTGCCTTATGAGACAAAGGTCACCACATGTATGTACGTATAGCATTAACGGGACAAATCTTGCATCTGTGTATGAATATAAATATCTTGAGGTGTACTTGATCCCTCAACTATGCTGGCACCATCATGTTAACTATATAATTTTAAGGGGTGTAGAGTTCTTGCTATGCTACGCAGAAGTGCAAAATGCTTTCCTTTAGAAACGAGGAACTTGCTTTACAAGACTAACATAAGACAAATACTGGAATATGCTTGTACAATCTGGGGCCCATGGACTGTGAAAGACAAAGAAACTAGAAAGAGTACCAAGCTTAACAGCCCGTTTCGTGGTTCAAAATTATACTCGGTATTTTAGCACATCCCAAACAAACGAAACTGGCTGGAATACACTTCAAAATCGTAGAAAAACATTGAGATTACAAATTTTGCACAATATATATCATTCTAAAACCGGCCTCGATTGTGATAGCTACATGAAGCCACTGGAGTACACTTCTGCCAGCCGTGATCACCCACGTAAGATTAAGGAGTATAGATGTAGAACGGAGCTTTTTAAGATGTCATTTTTTCCTAAGACGGTCAGTAAGTGGAACAGGTTGCCTAGTGATGTTGTATCACTATCTTCAAGTGATGCCTTTGCTTCAGCCATCTGACTTGCAATTTTTTTCTGTACTTTGTGCTTGCATCACCAGAACCGCTTAGTTTCACTTCATGCATGTACGGTTATGCTCTGTTTATTTATTTTTTATTATCTTTTTGTTGTTGATGTGTCAGCTATTGGCCCTGAACTGTAATTTTTTTCTCTTGATGTATTTTATATTAACTGCATTTATTTGTCAATGATATATGTACTTCTACCCCCCCCCACCTCACTGTTATGCCAAACTGGCGCTGTGGGTACTGTGATTAAAAAAATCCCTCAAGAAATGCAAGACTAGCGTTTTCTAATTCTTAGGCCTTTAAGCCACTGCAGCACATCGCAGGCATCTCAACCTATTATACCCGCAGTAATGTTTGCAACATTCTACCGCACTACTAAACATCATTACTGGCACTCTTTGGTCGTTGTGTAGCCCTTGCGCCATAAAACACTATTAATCAGAGAGTAGTGCTGCCGGCATTCAGGAACCATCTAGTTTTACCATCTAATTGTGGACAGTAACAAGCCCCAAAGCAGTATAATGCATGTCTTTGTCAATACAATCAGTCTTTGCCATGAACATGACCGATAACATTTTCGCCTCTCTCCTTTAAGCGAATAAACAAGAGCATCATCTTGGGCCTCCCTTCCTGACGGTGTGAACGATGTGTCAAACAGTGGCAGCCTGATAATAACATCCTAACTACAGTAAAACCTCGTTAAACCGTACCCGCTTAAACAGTAGTTTCGGTTTAAAAGTAGTAAAGTCAATTCCCCGACTCAGTGGCCATTGAACATAATGTATTTTGTATCCGCATAAACCGTACCAGCTTATTGCGTATGTATCGGTTAAAACGTAGCATTTCCACTTTTCGTAGCGCAAACACGGCGGTGCGTCGTCTCCATCGGGCGGCCCGGCAGAACAACAAGCCTCAGAGATCGGTACAACGGCCTCCAAGCGCCCTGTGCGCTTGCACGTGAAGCCGCATCAACATCAACATCATTGCGACGCCACATGGACGCCGTGCCAGAGAGCATTGTGGCGTCGTGCAAGCGAGGACTCGTGTCATGCTGAAGCTAGGATAAAAAAGACGCCGGGTGCTCAGCATAGAAGAAAAATGAGACATCGTCCGTGCTACTGAACGTGACACGAAGAAGTCGGCGCTGGCCTGCGATATGGATCTGCTGTTGACTACAGTGTGTGGCATTTGGAATGCGAAGTTGCTCGGCAGCGCTGCTGCGACCGCAAAGAGATGTCGGCTACGAGGTTCGACTTTTCACCATCTTTGCCGCTGTTGTTGCCGAAGTGTCAACTAGCGACAGTGATGAGGACGACACGGAAAGCGACAGCACGGGCTATTCAGGCCCGACAGTGGCAGAAGGTGCGCGTTACGTCAGCCTCATGAATGCGATCGTCGCAAGGAGAACAGGGGCGCGATAATGTAACTATTCCAAACGAAAAGTTTTCCGAACTCCGGCACCCAGCAATGAAAAAGTTGCCCCGGGACTTATGCAGCACTACTGCGCGCGTGCACGGAGAATACGTAACGCCAACGAAGAATCTGCCGTGCGAGTGTTTGCCGAGAGGAGGGGGGCTGGCTGAGAAGCTGGCACGCAGCTTCAGTAAGTTTGAGGCCACTGTCGTCGTGCTAGGTCGCCGCGATATCAAACGAAAATAACATTTACGTCCCGCGAAGTGAATAAATACGGCATGTTTTTCCCCTTTCATCGCACTCTCTCCGAGTTCCGTTTTCGACAGATAAGTGGGCGATCTCATGCTATTTCGCTTAAACAGTACTACCGTTTAGTACGTACTTTTTCCTAGCTCCGGCTGACTACGGTTTAACGAGGTTTCACTGTACTCTATAGTAAATACACTTCCTGCTCAGGGATCATTACTTTCCTAACAAAGTCTTCATGATGGAAACGTCTTCAGAACTTCAACATCTTTAATCTGCATTAACCTTTCTGCAATCGCCCCATGGACTGGATTTTCTTTATTAATTGTAGCATCGCCATGTGACCTGGTTGTCGGACTTTTCCTGTTTTACATGACAATGGGGTAGGTGAGATTTTTGATTAAATTTTAATTCAACCAGTGTTCCCAAAAAATTAGTTTCGTTTTCCCAAGTTTGCTAACACTGTGTCAATGGGCGGCCAACCGAAGTTGGTACCATTTTTTCGTTTATCCGGAATTTTCGTGTAAAACAAGTTTTGTCTATCCAGAGTCCACCGTATGTAGTACTTTTTGGATTTAAGTATCCATGCAGCTCATGTGTGTTGTATTCAAGGCTCTACTCCCTTTTTGTGATTGCTAACCAATGTATAATGTGAATGTATGTACACCAGCTCCTACTGTCATGCCCCTATTGGGTTTTTATAGAAATAAAATGAAATGAAACAAATAGGCAATCATGCCACAGAAAGCATAGGGGATAATAACTTCTACAGTTACATGAAATGTATATGAAATGAGGAAACGGAAAATTAAAGTACAGATGCACAGACAACATTCCTGCATGTGGGAGCTAAATAATTAGTAGTACGTATGCGACTTCTTTTGCTATGATGGCTTGCTATATCCATACATGAATTCGCAGTCTGTGCCAACACCTCCTAGATAATCAAAAGCTTCTGAGCTCAGACTGCATCATCAACAAGATGATGTTCGCAGAGAAAAATGCGCTTAATCAGTAGATGTTAATCTATGTCAACACTATGGGAAACTTGTGCACACATTGAAAGGAATGCATATCACCATTTTTAATGGGTGACTACGTAAACGGTCAAAAACCAGTGCACAAAAAATATTATGGTACTGATAACAATCATTAGTAGGCGAGATTATTAGTGCATAGGTGCTCCACCCTAATGAATGTTGACAAAGTGCCGACGATGCATATACTGTTCAGGCATGGTGTGTACAGTCATGAATGCAAAGATAGATCAACAGCAAAAGCACTGATGAAAATTATAATCTGACACGTGTTCTATGCATATAGAAACATTTCTGATTGGACCTGTGCTGCAATGTTGAATAATATGTGCAAAGTGTTTTAGAAGACTAGTTCGAAGGTAGATGCCTGGGGGTTGGCGTTTAGGCTTAGTAAGCCGTCAAGTAGACGCTTACTTCTTGCATATTTTTTCATGGTTTGAACCAGATATACTTTTTAAGAGCCTGGATAGGTGCTTTCGAAGTATGCTTGACATGAAAAAGGCAACATTCTCATGTCTCAAATTTTTGTGGAGAGTTCTTGCACAGAGTCAAAATTCTGTAAACATGACAAAACTCACTAAAGAATTGATGCCATGAGGTAAGAAGAAAGGTGGCAGGAATTCAGTAAGACTGCAAGAAAGTACGAGCAAACTTTACAGCGGCAATATAGACTGTAAAGTTGTAAATCGGAGAGGTTCACTAAATTGCAGCACATACCTCTTGGCATGCACCCAGTTACCCAATTTCATCAGACAGTTGATTTTGAACACAGTTCCCTCAGCACAACAGCAGGATGCCCCATCCATTAGGCCGTGGAGTAACCAGTGACCCAAGTTAACGGGAGAACGGTCAGAGATGTAAACAGTCAAGTACGGGAAAATGTGTGACGTTCCCAAAGAATGCTAAATGCATTAAAATATTTAATTGTAGGGTCTAACAACCTGAAGCTGCACAGTAAACTATGACGGATACTGTAATGGAGGGCTACAGGCTAATTTAGACAACCTGCGGTTCAGTAATGTGCACCCAAAGCACGATACATGAGCTTTATGGCATTCTGCACCCATAAGAAAGCTGCCATCACAGCTGGGAAGTGAACGTGCCTCTTGGGCTTAGCAGCAAAATGCTATAGTCATTGAGCCACTGTGATGGGTGATCAATCAATCAATCAATCAATCAATCAATCAATCAATCAATCAATCAATCAATCAACATACTTGTCTACTGTTGAATAAAGCAAATGCATAGCAGTGTGAGTGTGCACCTACAGATGTGCCTTAATTGGCGCAATTCATGATCAACACTATTAACCAGTGAACTGAGTTTAGTACGAATTGGCTGCTCAACTTGTAGAACACATATGCACACAAAAATATTAGGGCCACTATCTTGTATGTGTTCAAAAAGCCGACATTTGGTTTCGTCTCACGTGGTTGGTCTAAAGTGACCTAAACTGTGATATCGGCGCAGCCTGGACAATTGCTTGACGTGAAACCAAACGTCTGCTTTTCGAATGCGTACAAGATAGCGGCATAGGACACTGAATGTGAAGCACATGTCCTATGATATTCTAGCATACATCTATGCCATGAGATAATGCTACACTGACTGTTGCACAGAGCGAATATAGTTTTATCTACAGAGCAGATCGGCTCTACAAAAGCCATGGTCGATTTCCCAGCCAAGACGGAAACAATATGAATATAGGTTCAATAATTATGAAATGCAGCATTATGATAAGAGCAAGTGTTAATTTTTGCCGTTAGCAAAGGTGCCACTTCACAGAATAAATAGGTAGTGAGAGGATGTGACGCTCAAGCAGTTTAATGTCTCCCACCTGTTGCAGACTGCTTACGTCTTTGGCGTAAGATGACCAAACTGCCATAGCTGAACTGCTTTACTTAAATAATTATTTAAAGCTACTGATTATTTTCAATGCCAAAAAAAGAAAACACGTCAGGTATCCTACCTCACACTTTTCTAAGAGGTTACAACAGACATCTCAAATTCCAGGTGCCATTATAAATTTCTTGTGTGGAGGAGATTATGGGGCTGCAGATACACAAGCCTGAACACTCAAGCAAGTCTAAAAAATCAGACATCCAAAAAATTGATTGATAGGTGTATTAACAGCGTTACATTGGCATGGGACACAATATATCAGAGAGCAGAGCAGTGAGATGTGCCGATAAGTAATTTTCCATTATGTCGATTCTACATTGCTCTCATATTCATTCCTTCTCTCTCACTTTTATTATTCTGCAAAATAGGATATGGGAGAGCTCACATACGTGTGGGAATTGATCATAAGCAAAGCTTTCTTTGACGTTTACTAAAAATTTTACTTTTACTTAACTTCCATGTAGCTCAATGTGCCTCACTTAATGTACACTGTGGTCCCTTGCTGCTCAGTACTCGGATGCTTCTAATGTGGGCTCCTTCGCTTCTATTCGGGCACTTACACAGTGCTACCCATCCTGGGGGATCTTCCAAGAACCCATTCACATCCGGAAAGACCCAGGTTGCCTATTTGGACACATACCCAGTGGCGCAAGTAGTATAATCAGCAAGACAGCAGCAGCCAGTACCCACAAAGTGGGGGGAAGAGGAAAAGGAAGGTTCACTTTAAAAGACGAACGAATTCAAAAGCAATGAGGTTGTTTCAGATGAAGCTCAAGTAACGTCCCTCATGGTGAATGAAGTGACCCCAGCACTAAGGACAAGATTAATCTATTGCAATAGTTTCAACAAGGGATAAAAGCTAAAGTCTGGGGAACTGACTGTGCCTTTGGTAGAGCCAACCTAATGCATAGACAAAACTTTATGAATGCTCTGTGCACATACCATAGCGCTCTCTTAAGGAATACGTGTACACTGGAATACTGATGCCCATTCTTGCACCAGGCTCCCACACAACGGCAAGACTATTCACACAGCACAACCTTGACTTGAATGAAAACAAAAGCAATAAAACAGCCCAAGCCTCACCTAGAGTCAGCATGGCATTGGCTGGCAGATGGCTAGCAGAGGCCCGAGACTGCAGCCCATGGGAACCAGGTTGCACGAACCTCAGGCCTGACGGACAGAAAGAAATTCAGTCAGCTGCTGTTCATTTCACAATTAGAGGAGCACCTATCACAGACAGTAATGGCATAATTATGGTAGATGGAACTAATATCAATGTATAACTTCAACAAGGATCACCAGAATTACGCAATACCTGTATATTTCTTTAAAGTAATAATACCATTTACTTTTCATCAGTACAGGTGGATGGAAATAATGAGATTAAAAAGTGAAATACACCTGATGCACGTTTCACATCTTCACTGCTTAATACAGTTGACTCATCTTATTATACTAAAATCTTAAATGTTATTGCCAACATGAGTGTATAGCAAATGTATGCATAAATGAATACTGAATATAACAAGGCTTTAATTTTCTTGTTAGATGCGACTTTATTATGACAAGGTATGACTGTAATAAAGAGTTACCTGAATTATTAGCAGAATGGTAAAGTATAAAATAGAATTATACACAAATGCAAGAACAGGCATACACAAGTTTCATGCAGCATTGATCGCAACTGTGAGGGCCAGAAGGTCATGGAGAGTAATAAGAGAAGGATTGTGGGTTTTTTAAAGCCAGAGAAACCTGAAATCCTCCTACACCATTCAAACTGCTACGAACCAGATCTCGCGGATTATTAAAAGAATAACAAGAAGCCGCGAATGTGAGAACAGGGCATGTCCCACCTCGTCCAGGCCCTGGTAATTAGCAGAGCGACATATAGCATGCCAAATCCCCTGCAAACCACAAATATCCACTGGACATACATACCACAAATGACCAAATATCGAAGACATTTAACGATGTCTAGTTCACATCGATAACATGTTCCACTATTACATGGCAGGCAAGGGTCATAGGAAAGGGTGTCGAATGTCTTTGTGATTTGAACATCTCTTGCACATCCAAAGCTTCCGTGCAACGATAGTACATTGTGCGTTGTGACTAGATGAGTGCACCCTGCGGCAGAAATACAAGAAAATTGTCTCTAATGCCTTACGACGAGATCCTGGGAAAGGAGAAACCTTGCTGTTGTCTGTTCCAGCACTGTGGCCAGGCATTTGCCTCGTTTTTCCCCATCATGTGCATGTCCGAGATCCTACGAGAGGGAGAATGCGTTCCTGAATTGTGAAATATTCATCTGTTCATTCTGAAAAGATTCAAGTTGAAGTACTAAAGCCCAGAATTGCCCTAAGTAACTTTGCCCTAAGTAACCCAACGGTTGTGGGTGCGACATACACCAAAGGTTGAGGGTTCAAGTGTCGTAATTAACTATATTAATTAGCAGCACCTTAATTATGTTTATCATAATTAACACCAAATGTGAGTGGGACTCCTGCGAAAGGTCAATGGTTCGAATGTCTTATTTACCTGTGCCTTAATTAACTTAGTCCTAATTAACACCAATGGCCGTGGGTATTACTTCCACCAAACGTTGAAGGTTAGAGTGCCGTAATCAACTCTAACTTAATTAGCAGTGCCTTAATACCTAATACCAAACAATACTAATACCACCCTAATACCAAATGTAGTGGGTTTGAATCCCATCAAAGGCTGAGGGTTTGAGTGTCGTAATTAACTCTACCTTAATTAACTGTGCCTTAACTTCACCATAACACCAAAGGTAGTTGGTTCAACTCCCACCAAAAGTTGTGGGTTTCACTCTTGACCTTCACGACGTCAAATGGAATCCTACTTGGAGATATGGTTGGTTCGCCCATATCTCCATCTTGGGACTTGGGTTTGAGTGCCTTAACTATACCTAAATTAACACCAAAAGACGTTTGTTCGACTCCCACCAAAGATCAGGCGTCTGACTCCCACCAAAGGTTGTGGGTTGCACTCTAGACCTTCACGATGTTAATTATAATCCTACTTGGAGATATGGCTGGTTTGCCCATATCTCCAAGTGGGTTCGATTTATACCAGTGGTCGTGCATTAGAGAGCCCTAATTGTCTCTATCTTAATAAGCTGTGCCTTAAAGGGACTCTGAAACAATTGTGATAATTTTCTACAAACATACTAAGTCGTTACAGTAAGTCCTTCTGATCATTAATTGACGCATCTAAGTGCTCCGCGTAAAGCCTGTAATTTATTATAAGGTCTTAAAAATGTACATAACTGCCGATCGCAGCACACTGCTCGGCGGAATTTTCAGCCGTCCTTACCCACATGACGTAAATCAACCAATTGACGTCATGTCGGTGAGCTATCCGATTGGCTGGCCAGGGTGCATCATCTATAATTTTCCACCTTTATGGTAAACAAAAGATGTTCGTAATAGTTGGAATGTTAGTTCATTTGGTTCTATAAAAAGAAAGTAACAGAAAGAGAATGCACAAGGACAATTTCTCACTACACTTGAGCACTTCTGGCACACAGCAAGAGTCATCGCCTTGAGTTACAACTTGCTCCATTTTGACGAAAGCTCCACGGTCAGAGTCGGACTCTGTCTTTTCGCGAGCACTATGATTCGACTTTGTTGCATTGTGGCCTGCAAACATAGCAACTGGCAATATGTCAAGCTGCGACATCATGTCCCTCTGCAAGGCAGCAGATGAGTGGACTGGCTGCAGTGCATTGGACTTCCGCTATCCAATCAGCGTCAGGATTTGCACATTTGTGGCCATCACTTTACACTGGAAGATTGTTAATGCAATAGCATTTCGCGAGTCCAGTATTAGGGTAAACGCAAAAGCAATGTGACGGGGCCTTGCCGTGTCCCCTTGCGTGGCGTTTCGCGGGATGAGCAGAAGCGCAAATGTAAATGGGCTGCACGGTGTAGCCACCTGATGGCACAGAGCTCAACCACACACAGTAGCAGTAACAAAATGTATAGATCTTTGCTGCTGGTGTAAATTTTTCGCAGGAGTGTAATCGTTAACACATTGTTTTTGTAAATGTTTAAAATGTTTTACACTTGGTTAGAACAATATTAGCTCCTTGTTTGACTGGTTAAGCTCTACGCCAACGGGTGGCTGGACCGTGGAGACCAATCAGGCAGCTCACTTAGGTCTACGCTGAAGTGCCTTCATCAGCTTGAGTTTATGCCTCTACCGTTCTGTCGAAACGCCCAGCCCGCCTGTGGTTACCGGAATACCAGACACGTTCGGCGCTGCGACAGAATGCTCGCAATGCACGCTGCTTTGATAGCTCTCGCTTGGGGTCAACTGCCAAGCAGCTGGCAGAGAGTTTGGAGAGGCGTCGTGCGCTCGCTCCTAGAGAACCGGAAGTCGATGACATGACGTGCCATCATGATGTAGAGTCAGTGAAGGCGATGCTTAGCCCCGATCACTCGGCGAACGAGTTGAGGAGAAAATGCATGATTATGGAGGAGGGCAACTTGTAATCGTTCATAGCTCTCTTAATATGAGATGTTTCACACAAATTGTGGTGCGAATGATTAGCTTTAGCTGTACCCTACGTGGCTATAAAATTTGTCTGAACCGTTTCAGGGGCCCTTTAATTCACTTTGACCTATTTAACACCAAAGCCTGAGGGTTCGAGCCCTAATTTTGGTGCCATAATGCTGGACATTGCATTTTCCTACCCATGAACCATTTAAAGATTTCGCCCTAGTTATAAAGATACCTCATGAGTGTTGCAATCTATATTTTGGCATTTACATGTTTACATGTTAACAACACATTTCAAACAAGGTCACCAGCTGCTTGCCGACAATGGTGGTAACTGTGGCATTAGTGTGCCTCAGAAGATGTACCATTGAAGCCAAATAAAATGCGAACAGCGGAGTGTGGGGCCGAAACATAACTAAAGGTACAGTCCATGTTGTCGGCCAGTCATTGCGCACATGTGTGGGCACGTGGTTCTTGCTCAGAGTGCATCGCTGCTCACCTTACTACGATAAATGTCACTCGTATTTTGTCCGAAAGTTGATTTCTCCTCTCTCCGCGGCAGTGCCATTCCCACCTGGCAGTACACTGTTATCGTGGCTGGCACCATCACTGCATCTGTAGCCTGACATAGCTGGCATGCACGCAGTTTCCTAACATACGTCACTTTGCTTTTGTTACCACCATCAAAGCTGCTTATGTCTAATCATAATTTGAATAGCATCAAAAATGTACTGCAGTGGAGGAGCAACAACAGTGCTAGCCGCTTTACCAGTAATCGCAGATAGGAATGGCACTGCAATAGCGGGGTGAGAATAAAGCTTCAAACAAAATACAGGTGACGTAATGGCACTAGGACAAGCAGCCCCACATTCCGCGTCGAGACCACATACACGTGCAAATGTAGAATGATGGCTGGCCAATGCTGTACACTGTGTGTTCAGTTATGCTTCAGCCACACACACTGCTGTTTGCATTTAATTTGTGTTCAACAGTACATCTGCTATGGCTATTGCAGATATGCAGGTCAATATAATGTGAACAGGAAAGATCCATTAGATGTTCTATGAATCTCCTGTATCCCTAAAAGGAACATCTATTAGAGGTCACTTATGTTCAGCCACGATATCCTTTCAAAGTTACAGCAATGTGATCTGGATGGGACTTAGATTATCCATAGTACATATTTGTAATACTGTATTGTTTGGAGAAATATAGAAATCTACAGGATGTGTACAATGTCTAAAATATGATGTTCTATGGACGTCTATGGGACAAAAATGGTTCACCAGGTCACTACCACTCTGTAAACAAACGAGACCAAGAGGCCCATACAAAACAGCCTTGGGTCTCCCCGTCACCACCTCAAATGAAAAGTTAGCAGCTCTCGGGATCCACAACACTTTCGCCGAGCTGTCGGATGCAGTTCTCGCTTCTAAAAAAGCCAGACTACAGAACATGGCCGTGGGCAGAGCCATCCACCACTGGACCGAAATGGCAACGAAGCTCCACGCCCTCAATGGGCAACGATTACTCCCGCCCAAGGTCAGAAGCAGGACCAAGGCGAGCCCCATCCCAAAGCAGAAGTCATGAACTCGACGAAGGCCAATGCAAGGCTCATGTCGACAATGCAAGGGTGACCAGTACGTAATGTACGTGAACATGGCGGCATATCCTAAAGGTGGCCTCTTCGAGGTAGACGCCGTGAACGGGAGAGACAACTCCTTGTCCCTCGCAGCCTACGACAGGGCAGAGGCCCCAGCTGCAGCTGAGACTGCCGCAGCGCTAGTATTAAAGCAACAAAACAAGGTGGGCAGGGAAGTTTATGTTATTACCGACTTGCATCAGGCCTGCCGTAACTTTACCAACGGACGGACATGGCTACTGATGGCTCAGATCCTAGGCCCAAGGCGGGAAGATTCCCAACAAGTCATGTAGATGCTGAGCCACGTGCAATTGGAGGAGAATGAAAGGGCAAATGCCTTAGCTCGAGCGCTAACCAACCGAGCAGGGCAAAACCAATCGTCCCATCAATCCCTACCCTTTACCTTCATGCCCCTGCCATTCATTTACAACGAATGCTTCGAGATCCAGCGGCTCAACTACAGGATTTATCCTCCCTTTCACAATAAGCCCAGCATTGAAGAGGTAGTAGTTCTCAGACTTATGCAAAGAACCACATTCCAAAACCTACACAGATACAGCAAAATGTACTCCCCAACATATCGCGGCATCTGCCCCTCGTGCAGCGACACATGCTCTAAACTCTTCCACATTTTGCAGGGGCGCTGGGGCAAACCTCAACACTTAGAGATGCCTAGCACGTCATTGAGTAGTTAGGGGTACAGCTGACCGGCGATCGTCCAGCAAGTTCATTGAGCAACCATGGTCAGTGGAGTCCTAGAAGGAGGACATCACCCACTCGACTTCAAGAGCAAGGACCTTGATGGCCGAAATAAATGCTTCCCTCTCCGTTTCCTCTCATGCAGTGTTCTAGAGTGGACAACTGTTCTCTGCCAGATTCATCAGAAAAAGAACACCCCTCCCCTCCTCCCCCACCCCTTAAGTTTACCTGCACATCAGGATACCAGATTCATAAATGCATAGATAGATCAGTGGGATAACAATGTGCTGACACTGGCTAACACACCTGTCCACGCAGATATTAAATGCAAATATGCTTTTGACAGTACATGGTTTATTAGCGTTATCTCGTCAGACACTTCTGGCCTCATCGATTCACATTGGGAAGCGAAAATTCAATCAAAGAACACTGCTACAGTAATAAAACAGCTTTAAAAATGAGCTTGACATGTAGTGAGTGAAGCTAAGTTTTCATATTTGTCTAAGCTGGCTGCCATTTAGGAATATATTGAGTCAAATGTAGTAACACAATTACTTGTAGTGAGGTCCTGTAATTGTTGAAGCACCCCTGTAGTTGTCAAATACCTAATTTAAGAAAACTGCGAAAGCAACACGTGGGCTATGACGAATGCTGTAGTGGAAAGCTTTGGTTCAATTTCAACCACATAAGGTTCTTTAACTTGCACATAAACTTGAACAGTAAAAAATCACGAGTTGATTAGTTAAGTGAATTGACATACCAAGGCACCATCGAAGCAATAACAAGGACACAAGAAAAATAAAACTGGCACAACAAGCACTCGTGGCATCTGTTTTTTGTTTTGTTTTACAGCGAAGCTGTTAGCCCCTCAGTGGTCAGCAACTTTTGTGTTCATCGGTGGACAAAGATTATCAGCAATGGCTCATACCCGCCTAAGCAAACAAAAATGCAATGGCTCATCCCCTTTGTAAAGCAGAGGCTACAAGCACTCAGCAAAGTGAACAGCGCATACATTCATTAGAATCATCCATACAACACACAGAACAGCATATGTTTCAATAACGAACAAGCTCTAAACAAGCATCCGAACCATCAATAAAGCATTGCATACCCCCCTCAGCAGTTGTAGTGATGGTTTTGCGACAGCTTTGCCGGACACCCACTTTCGCAGGACCAGGATGGCGAGTCAGTTTTTTGTGTATGTGCGTGCATATTGTTTTTTCAACACTGCTTAGTGTGCACCCATATTTGCATTCCGCCTTAATCTGGATGCGACCGCCATGGCTGGAAATCAAACCTGTGATCTCGAGCTTAGCAGCAGATCGCCATGGCCCCTGAGGCATCCTGGTTATACTGCAGTCAACGGAAGTCACGTAACATGTCATGTTGGACTCTCTTTGTTAGTGGTGTTCAATCTTTCATGCTTTGTTGCATTTTGTTTGCTGTGTGTGATTACTGATCTATGCCACCATGACATAATGTCTGGGAGTCTTTACACTAGTGCGGAATGAAATATCAGTGCATGCATGCTTCGCCACCTGCACAATGGTTAACCATCTGAGCGGTCACCTAAAGCTACACAAGCTTGTATTACAGCAATGGCCGTAGTGAATTATTTCAGCTGCACACTGGCCCATAGGTTGTGCTGCAATATGAATTACCTTACACAACTTCCTTAATCACTTTAAGCACCTGTGCACATCATGTTGTAATGCTGAACACTCACAGTAATTGTGTTACATTAGCTGCAGTCAAAGTATTCTAGTCCAAGCATATGTCTTTTAACCTTTCTACACATACAAGCTCACTATTTATGTAGCGCTTTCACACTATGTGACAAAGCTCATCAAAGCTTGTGCCAGTGGTCTCAGTAGTGTAGTTAAGTGGTCTTCGCCAAAGATGAAAGTACACAGACTAAATTTATGTGGATGATCTGCAAAACTCTGAAAACTCAACTACCCTGCAATGGTTCATTCTGACCTAATGCTCTTGACCGCAAACTACATTTTTATTCGATACATACAAATCCAGGGTGAAAACACTATGCCTGTTGTTACACTGCCTAAAATGTGCTTCGTTTTCCAAATAGTTAGAAATCAGTTTATGTTGCAATGTAGAGTCAACATCAAAAGCGTATAGGCTGTGGTACCTTGAGAAAACATACACATATAATTTCTGAGCAGTTTGATAGCATGGGCTGTAAAATCGTACCACACTACGTTGTACTAGTTGTTTGCACACACTAGAACAGGCTAAAAATCTAAATACAAGGCTGTGGAAATATTCACTTTTTTCTCAAATTCCACAGTCTCTAAACGTGATGCCAACTATACTTTTCACTCCTCCTGTTGCAGTGCACACTCAAAATTGCAGCAGACCCACATCACACTGGGATGAAAAGGGCATTGAACAATAAAGTCACAAAGCAGAACTCTGGTGTAAACACTCACCAACAGGGTAGGAAAACATTGCAGAAGTCCGTACATAGCCTCGATGCTAAGACGCAAGGCCCGTCCTCCTCATTAGCTGTGCTGTTCAATTGCAACAGCATAGGATGCTTTGCACACACAGGAAGACATCACCGGATCACCAATGCATCCGGCAGACTAAAAAAAGGGGATGGGGTGTTTGGACAGTAACATTATCTAATTGAATAGGACATAAATGAGTGCCTATATTTCTTCCTTCTCGAAGTAGAGAAAAAAAACAAGGTGAAGAAATGCTGTAATGAAGATTGGCATTAACTTGTTTCAAAATAAACAGTGCTAACAAGTCCGTTCAACTGGTCTGCCTATAAACAAGCAAGCTAAACATGAAATGCCATTCCAGTTTTTTGGGTAGTTTAGAATGTGCACCTAAAGCAGCAGGTATTGCATAAGCATCATTTTCTTTTCATGTCATGCAGGCTTAAATAATTTTAGTAACCCCGTATACTCAGTCATAAAAGAGTGTTCAGAAAAATTTTAATACCAAGTGTTCAAATCGAACATTTCATTTCCACGTGCCCTGCGTTTGCCGCGCCTCACGAGTAATGGCAGTTTGAGCCTAAAACAAAAACATTCAACTCATATTCATGACGGCAAACATCGCCTGCCCCATTGCTGGCCTTGCATGCTGATTCATCATCATCAGCAGCAGCAGCCTGGTTATGCACACTGCAGGGCAAAGCCTCTCCCATACTTCTCCAACTACCCCGGTCACGTACTAGTTGTGGCCATGCTGTGCCTGCAAACTTCCTAATCTCATCCGCCCACCTAACTTTCTGCTGCCCCCTGCTACGCTTTCCTTAACTTGGAATCCAGTCCGCAACCCTTATTGACCATTGGTTATCTTCGCTCCTCATTACATGTCCTGCCCATGCCCATTTCTTTTTCTTGATTTCAACTAAGATGTCATTAACTCGCATTTGTTCCCTCACCCAATATGCTCCTTTCTTATCGCTTAACGTCACACCCATCATTCTTGTTTCCATAGCTCGTTGCGTTGTCCTCAATTTAAGTAGAACCCTTTTGGTAAGTTTTCAGGTTTCTGTCCCGTACGTGAGTACTGGTAAGACACAGCTGATATGCACCTTTCTCTTGAGGGATAATGGCAACCTGCTGTTCATGATCTGAGAATGCCTGCCAAACGCACCCCAGCCCATTCTTATTCTTCTGATTATTTCAGTCTCATGATCCGGATCCGCGGTCACTACCTGCCCTAAGTAGATGTATTCCCTTACCACTTCCAGTGCCTCGCTACCTATCGTAAACTGCCGTTCTCTTCCGAGATTGTTGAACATTACTTTAATTTTCTGCAGATTAATTTTCAGACCCACATTACTGCTTTGCCTCTCCAGGTCAGTGAGCATGCTTTGCAATTGGTCCCCTGAGTTACTATGCAGCGCACTATCATCAGCGAATCGCAAGTTACTAAGGTATTCTCCGTTAACTTTTATCCCCAATTCTTCCCAATCCAGGTCTCTGAATACCTCCAGTAAACATGCTGTGAATAGCATTGGAGATATCGTATCTCCCTGCCTGACACCTTTCTTTATTGGGATTTTGTTGCTTTCTTTATGGATGGAGGACTACGGTGGTTGTGGAGCCGCTACAGATATCTTTCAGTATTTTTACATACGGCTCGTCTACACCCTGATTCCGTAATGCCTCCATGACTGCTGAAGTTTCGACTGAATCAAATGCTTTCTCATAATCAATGAAAGCTAAGCGTGCTGATTAGACAGTAATAATGACTACTACTGAGCAAGATGGGCCAGCATTTAGCTTGGTCACAGTTTTGCGTTGCAATGAAATGTAACAGATGTGTACTGACACAAGGCACAAGAATGAGCAGGTGTCAACCAACAGCCTAGCTGTAACCTTCTAAGTGTTGTGCCCAAGGAACGCTATTGCCAGAATGTTCACTCACTCTCGGCCTTTACCGAGATAACCTGTAAAGGTGAAACCGCCATGAACCAGGCGCTCATCTACATAGAAGGTTAAATTGAAACTGCCTGGCAGCTTTTGTTTGTATAAGATAGGTGTAGCGCAATAAAGCACATCTGTGCTATATAGCATATCTGTACTATATCTATCGGTGTTGCCCGATGTGCATGTCTGAGCACACGTCTCTTGTTTTCCAACACAGCAGACTGGTGTAAGAAGCGGACTCGTTTATTGAACGACACACAATTTCAAGAGCTTCTCAAAAAAAAATGCAGAGGACTCTGCTATTCAGTATGAGGTGTATTTCAGCAATAAATATATTAAAAAAGAGGCTAAATAAATATTTGGCATTATAATTCATTTTTCCCTTAATATTCAGAGCCAAAAACATTGTGATATGTACAGCTACATATCACAAATGATTATAATTTCAATGTAAACCTTGCTGGTATGTTACTTGTGTGTAACACTTAGGAAAAATCTCCAGCACATAGCAAGTGGAAAGGCCCTGAATACCAGGGAGTGAGAAGTTTGAAGGGGTATGGAGGCAATTCTTTTAAGCACGTTGGGGACACATTTGTTTTAGATTTCTCTGCACCTCCTGTCATGTTTCAGATGGTTCAATTCCTAGAAAAGCGCAGAAATCATTTATAATAAGGCAAAAGAAAGCACATAAAACTGGATGGGGCAGAATGGAATGCTTTCATGACAGAAGCGGTGATGTTACGGCTGGCCTGTGGTTGAAACAGGAGCTCGTGTAGCGACGTCTTCAGATAATGTTCCAACTACGTTAACAAATTTCAAATGTTCTTGTGCCTCATAACATGGCTAAAGTGATAATTGATAAACCAAAGAAAGAAGACCTCTGATGGCTACATTGTTGCCAGAACATGTATGCCAGATGTTATGGAGAATGCAGTCACTCATGGCAATGCAGTCACTGGGCATTCAGGTTCGATGGGGACCATCAAAAGTTACGTCAGACGACAGCTGACGTCACATCTGACGTCATCAAATGTTATGTCATCTGACACCCAGTTACGAATAACTGGGTGTCAGAAATAGTGGATTCGCCCGTAAATCAGCAACGTTATTCCACAAGTGGCCAAAAAAAAGGGGAGGGGGCAGTATTCTTGGATTGATAATTTCGGAGATTACCTACGAATTCAACACAGAAAGCATTTCACTAGAGAAACGCAGAAGAAAATGTCCCCAACCCCATAGAAGCAGAACCAGACGAAATACACAATACAGCTAATTGAACAGCTGGGTCTAAAGAGCAAGGCACTGCTGAATGGTGCCACAGAGCAAGCTTAAAACAACAATTCCAATTCAGTGATGCAAAAGCAGGATGAGCCTGAGCTGATGAGGATAAGATGAGCTCATACGGGCAAGCTACAATAATGTGGGTGACATATAGATTGACAATGCAAGCCGTAAAATTACAGCTGTCGAACTGGGTGGAGAAATTTCATATATTGATAGAGAGATTTATTGGATCCTGGACAGCGTTGCCTGGCGGCACACGTAGCACACATATCAGTGTACCAATACATGCGTGCTAAAGGATGTCTTTTGTATTAACTCGGAGCATAGAGATTTCAATAGCTCGGAACATACCTTTGTGAGCAGCATTTCTATACTTAAGGGAGCTTACGACAACATAGCCAGGCAATTGCTATGGGATATTCCCAAGCACGAGGGCACAGATGACAATTTCATACAGCGGCTGGGGGAGATAGGTAGGCGACTGAGTATAAATTGTATGGGCAGGCTGGATATACAAGGAACTTGTGGCAATTCACCAAGGATTGAAACAAAGATACCCTCTTCCTCCATTAGTGCTGATGATGTATGTTAAGGGCACGGAAAAGTGACTGGAAAACAGTGAATTATGTTTGGATTTATCTTCTATCCAAAATGAGCAAAGGGTGCAAGAGAAGGTTCCTGGGCTTGATGTATGTGGATGACATAGTGCTACTAGACAATGTGAGGCTTTTACAGAGACCTTTCAAATATGCGTTGACATGAAGCGACGTATCTAGGCTCTAATTTTAGTGCACAGAGAAGGGGAATTGTGATCTTTATTGAATGGATGAATAATGTGTGTCATTTATTGAAGAGCAAAACATATTGTAGTCAATCATTCCAGTTATCTGCGTGGATACTAAACAAAGGCAGTACCTGCAGAAACATCCACCAAGAAAATCTGAGGAGGAAGAAGCAGAAAGCAGCAATAATAAAACATAGAGCACTTTGGGGCTACAATAATTATGAGGTGCTGCAAAAAATTTTGATAGGAATAATAGTGTCAGTGCTGACATTTGCAAATGCAATTCTGTGCTCAAAAAAATTGGGGATAATATCAGGTTTTGAAGGTAACCAAATATCACTTGGGGCCCGTGGTAAAACCAAAAGTGAGGTGGTGCAGGGTGACATGGGTTAGACTTCCCTTGAAGTCAGAAGCAGCACAGAGCAAAATGATTTTCAAAAAAGTCTCAGGAAAATGGATGAAAAGAAATGGGTGGCTTAAGTACACAAATATCTGTACCTCAAAAACGCGAACATGAAATGGATGAAGAGGTCAATAAAGTTGGCACTCAAGTACACGGTAACTGAAGGGATAAGTAGACAACCAGGAGCCCCCAAAGGGAAGTAAGAGAAAGAGATGGTAAATTGCATGCAAATGATGGAAACAAAAAGCCCATGGAGGTTTACAATCATGGCAAGAAAGAAACCAGGAGGGAAAATCTGTATAATAACGAGAAAACTTGAAGTTATCAAGGTCTCCTGGTGAAAAACAACTGCAAACTTGCACATTTCGCAGTCACTTCGCGGCAAATTATATATCATCCTTATGCAATTTTATAAACGATGATATTAAAAAAAATTAAAATTTTGTTTACAAACTGATGCATCTATATCATGTATGTCGATGGCCTAGCTGATACACAACTTAGAAAAATGAACAGCGCTAAAGACAGGGCCATACAAAAACAAGACAGCATACAATCGTCTGTCTTCTCGTTTGCAGGGCAGACTTGTTGCAGCCCAGGCAGCAGTGGAGATCACCATTGTTTTCCAACCAGACCTTCTAGTGAGTAGTATGGCCATGGCTACGTACTGGTGAGGGTGGCAACTATTTCACAAATTTCCAATGACTCAATCGCATTTTCGGCATCGTGAGCATGCTATATTATGCTATATTTAAAAATAAAAGAGCGAAGCTTTGCACTAGAACTTCGACAGTATCATATGATGCAGGTTTCACTCACTTTTGGTGACTTGCTGTCCGACTTGTTTGAAGAGGTGTTTGAAAGTAACTTGTGATCATGGTATTCTAGTCACCACGCAACACATATTGTTATTTCATCACACTCGGGAATCTACGAGGCAGACAGTCCGAAGCAGGAGTACTTTCTGTTTAGAAGCTTTGTGAAAATTATGGCATCCACTGTTCGCAGCAAAATAAGGAGCAGTAGCTCCACAAGATTTGAAAGTGTTGTGTCTCCTGACACCCATCTATTCTGAAAATTGCCAAGATGATTAGTTAGGATGGGCTCTCTGCAGCACACAGTACATGTTACAATGTGGCAGGTAAGCCTCAAATAGGTGACTGGCCATGGCTGTCTAGTGTTGAGCGATTGAGCAGTGACAAGATGCTCTCCCTATGTCCATAATTATGTGCCAATTTCATTCTTGACGCCTTTTATACCTGTCCACCCCTTCTCTTGTCCATCACTCCATTCCCCTTAATATTCTTTTTCGTTAGTCACTGTCCCACTCTTCAACATCACCGGTTTGTGGAACGGTGCGGCGGCCGCTACCATTCCTATATTAGTGTTCCTGCGTAGACTTCGAGGCCATTCTCCTACCTGCCCTCCCATCTACTTGTTTGGATGGTTTCCTAGCTTCCCCGGCCCAGCACCCCTCCCCCCCCGTCCTCGACATATTGTGCCATGAGCCAAGCAGCATTATTTTCAAGCAAAGCTTTTTTTTTTTTCGAAGGTTTGCCCACATGGGGGTGGTTCAGACCATGTATAATACATGGAAGGAGCGTGGCACAGAGGAAAGAAGATGACAGATACTCTTTTGAACCTTTGCACTGCATCGAATGTGCACAGTGCCCTCTGGAGCTCCCTGGGCGTCGGTCGCCACATTAGCCTCTTGACAGCAGTAATTATCTGTGACCCCGCATAAAACCACTGTGGAAATTGCAGTGCTTACCCTTTTTCTTTGCGAGGGAAGCAAGACAGAATGGTAGAGAGGAGGGGGAGGTGAGGCAGAGAATGGGTAGAACCAACGCAGTCTCAAAACGAGTGAATAAGAGCCTTGCAACTCTTGCTCGCAGTTCCCGTACAAAAGCAAGAGGGGGGGGGAGGGGGGGATAGAGATAAGGGGACTGGAGAAGTCAAGGAAATGCTACCACTATAAACACGACAGCGGTAGCGGGAAACTGGATAAACTTAAGGTTTAGCCGGTTCTAGGTACAGTGACATGACAACCCCCTCCTCGCCCATCGGACTGCAACTAGCCCTCGCCTTGTTCTCACAATCAAGCTTTCCCTTTCATCCATGTCGCCCTTTCAGAGCCCACCTCCTGTAACTTTACATTCTGTGGGAAAGTGGGGAGGGGTTTCGTAAGAAAATTTTGGGGGGTGGGGACGGTTCGACCCCCCAAACCCACAGAGCAGAACTTGAAAAATAACTGCAGTGTTATCAAGCATAACAGCAACATAATCATGTCATAACTTGCTATTTGTGCATAATCGCTTGTTAGCCTGCTTTACAGTTGAACCGGCTTAGTCAAAAATTGGGTTAGTGCAAAGGCAGAGCTGCTGTTACAGCTTTGCTAAGTCAGACTTGCACCTGCTACAGGAAAAATAACCGATTAAAATTATACTTAGTTAATTGGAAAATGTAACAAATTACAGCAACCATTAAATAAATTGAGCAATTCTTAAAATGTAATCAATTACTTTCACTTTTCTTTCCGCCCAACCTTTATTAGAAGCATTGCAAAAGAAGAAACGGCAAATGAAATGAGCTGGCCTAGCACTTTCACTGTGTTTTCTGAAGACCTTCAGATGTCGTATCTCTTTAGTAAGAATCCTTTCTGAAATTTTTTTTGTCAATCACCTTTACACATTTTCTTGTCAACACAAGAAGTGACAGATGTGCATGCTGCTGAGGGGAGAACTCCTGACAACAAGCTGATTTGTTTCTCTTGCCAATGAACAGGCCATGTAACTCAGAGCTGCCACACTCGCTGGATGCCCTCGTATTCTAGCTACTTTTCCCTCTCTCCTCAACAATATCCCTATTCTCACTGCTATCGAAGTTCTCTCGAAGTTACAGTACAAAGCTTTGTTCCTGTATCTTTATATGTAAAATAATATAGCCTGCCCGTAACGCCGAAAGCACGAGTGAGTGATAGGCGACTTGCAACATAGTGCTCATCCTTTTCCGTATGTAGTCCTGGCCATACCACTCACAAGAACGAAAACAGCGGTTACTTCCACTGTTACCTGGGCTGCAACAAGTCTGGCCTGCAAACACAAATACACTTCATAGTGTGCTGTCTTGTTTTTAGCGCTGTCATATACCAGCTAGGTCATCGACATACATTATACAAATGCATCAATTCGTAAATGAAATTTTTGTTTTTTTTTTAAATATCATTTTTATTTTTATTTTTTTATTTGGGGTTTTACGTGCCAAAACCACTTTCTGATTATGAGGCACGCCGTAGTGGAGGACTCCGGAAATTTTGACCACCTGGGGTTCTTTAACGTGCACCTAAATCTAAGTACACGGGTGTTTTCGCATTTCGCCCCCATCGAAATGCGGCCGCCGTGGCCGGGATTCGATCCCGCGACCTCGTGCTCAGCAGCCCAACACCATAGCCACTGAACAACCACGGCGGGTTAAATATCATTTTTAGAAATAGCATGGATGATAGGATAATTTGATGTGAAGTGGCTGCATGCCTTAGCAATGATATGCATGTATGTATGTATGTATGTATGTATGTATGTATGTATGTATGTATGTATATATATATATATATATATATATATATATATATATATATATATATATATATATATATATATATATATATATATATATATGTGCAGGAAAGAGACGACAAACTTTTAGGAAGACTTATTTTAGTGAATGTTTTCGGCTGGTGGACCAGCCTTTGTTGGAAGGCTGGTCCACCAGCCGAAAACGTTCAGTAAATAAGTCTTCCTAAAAGTTCGTCGTCCCTTTCCTGCGTGCTGAACTTTTAAGAAACCCCCCCTATATGTGTGTGTGTGTGTGTGTGTGTGTGTGTAGAGAGAGAGAGGGAGAGAGAGAGATGAAGGAGGGGAGGAGTGGTAGCTGTCGGCAGGGAACTCCCCTCAAAATAATTTTTTGGCTATGCCATTGAAATGACCAGATAAGAATGTTCAATTCTTCTGCGTCCTGTGTAGTTTACAGAATGTTGGTTCCATGCAAGTATACTTTCTAAAGGAAGATCAGGTAAGAGAACATCAAGGATTTTATGCTTAAATACTTGAAAAACACATATCTAACCATGTGAAAAAAAAAATGCCTCATATTACACATTCTGAAAAAACAAACGTAGCCATGACAAACTGACAAACAAACATGACATACTGACGTTGTGAGAAACCACCAAGCTGTGCATCTTCCAACACATTTTACAAAAACACCTTACACATGTTTATTATTCAAGCTTGCAGCACAGGAGCGATCAAAAGTGCTTCAAAATGTAAGCGACACACTTTATTTTACCAAAAATGGTTGATTATGTGAAAAAAAAGTCAAAATTCTCTTTCTTGAATTGCGTTATATACACCAGCACTGATTCATCAGTGTGGCGTCATGGATTTCAAAGTATTTTTGTGTATATGGGCAGTTTCAGCACACATGTTACTAAAGCTAGCTAGGTTAAGCATCTTAATCCTTTACGATGTGATGTACCACTTCACTGATCGGCAATTAACTAGGCCCAAGTAAACATCAGAATTTATTGTCTCAGCAAGCTGGTACGGGAACTTCAGAATGACTTTGTCACCCATATTTTGTTATTGTTGATATTTTAGATTACCAAGCCTCCTCTGAAGGCATGAGCAACCATTTGCTTTACCTGAAGCATAATTTACGACTGCAATTTAGATTTATATTCCTCCTTTTTGTCCATTTAATTAAAGCAACAAGTTGCCCACCAACAGCTGCAGCCATAAGAAGAATGACATGAAGATTCAATGAAGAATGCATTGATTCTTTGGAAGAAACAGATTTGATCAACAGTCAAGATGGCCGGCCTTTCAGCGAATAATCATGGTACAAGACGGAATATGTTGATTGTCTGGCAATGTAGCATGACAGATTGTGAACAGCACATTTATAACACCACTGAAAGTGCAATTTGGGCAGACGTGGTAAAAAAGAAAGCCAATCTTGTAGTCACAATGTCAAGATAGGACCAAGTGATAAAAGCTCCCTAAAAGGAGTGACCACATGTGAAAATGGCTGATATAGACATCGAAAATGACTAAGAGAGGAACAGCTGCATGATGTTGGCCTCAGAGAGAGGGAGGGAAGCAATGACAGGCAGGGAGGTTAACCAGAGGTAGTTCCGGTTGGCTACCCAGTTGGCCTCCGAAAACCCTCTGCAGTACTAACCCTAGGAAAAATTCTAATAGAAGTTTGTATTAGTCTAATGCAGTGTTGTATTAGACCAATAGAAATTTCTATTAGCTGCACCGATTGACCTATAAGACCAATAGACACTATGTATTAGACGTATTAGTCTTATACAAACAGTGTTGCATGTCTGCTAGTTTCGTTATTAGACTGATACGTCCTATTGACTTTATACAGATTGTTGCTGGTCTGTTGTGCAACATGCATTGTTGAATACTGTGGCCGCTTTTTGCTGCTTGTTCAATGCGAGGGTGAAAGTTTATGAAAAATTAAGTCTGTATTGGGGACCATTTGCAGAGAGGTCTCTGATTATTCGCTGAATAATTAAGAATTTTGCTGTACAAAATGTGCAGCACACAGCATTCGCACATTTGTATTAGTTTCATCGCACTAAGCTTATCTCTCAGCGATATACACGAAAGCGATCGAGGCGCGCCTACATGGTCTTGCCAGCTTTGTTTGACTGGCGACGTCACATAACTAGGCCTCTGTTGAGTGTCGTGGCGATGACTCGTGAGGAAACACCTAGTGTTTACAACACAGCAAATACTTCGCCACGAAAAAAAAAGCACAACAAACAACCAGCCGTGACCTGCAAGGCAGAGTCGCGATGCCCGGTGGGTATGGTGCAATCGCAGCAACCATAGTTGTTTGCCACTGAAATTTCGTTACTCCCTTATCTTCTGTTGAAGTGCGCATAAAGCAGTGTTAAACTTGTAACCTAAATAATAACTTAATACCGCATATAAAAGGCCGTAGTATTTATTGACATCAATGAGCAGTATCACACAGAAAGGAACACGGCAGGCGGGAAGATCGCAAAAGTACGGCCGTAGTCAGCCGTGGTTGCGCACAGCACGTGTGCATTGGCGGCTGCCATGTTGCAGTGTACTATAGCCATGTCAAGGCGTGGTGTGAGCGATTTTTAGTGAATGAACGATGTGTTTTTAAGGAACCCGAGGTGCTGGCATCTGCGCAATCTTATTCCTGCAGTATTATATTTGGATATGGGTGTTGTGTGACTTCAAAACAATGGAAGGCAACTGTTTTTACCCCTGTGCTTCATGGATCTATCAGCGTGCATCGATGTGATGTGTTTTTGCCGGCGCCGATTCCTTTCCATTTGGAGGCAACTATTGTACTTATTTATGCTTCTATAGTATAGAATAAAATTGTTTCTTTTTATCCCAATAGTGGATGCACTTCAGTAGAGTGTCATTGGGCCGATTGTTGGGTGCATAGCAGCAGTGACATGCATGTTTCCGACAATGCTGTGCAAGATTTCTGTCTAGAGTTGTTCCTTATCTGCCTACAGTTTCGATGTAACACACAAAGCATCTTGGGTGCATTTTATGTGCTGTCTAATTGTTCTGTCATATCAGCTGGCGTCATTTTTCTTTATGATAAACATGTCGAACTAAGCATATTACACTTTGTCCTAAAATTAGTTTGGAAATTACGGGGCAATATTATTCCAATTTAGAAGCAAATATTGCCTGCTTAAACATTTAGTGGTAGAACTAGCACCCCTGCTTTTAAATGTTTCTATATGTGTGTATGTTTCTGCCCAGGTTTTTTTGACCACCCCAAAAGGACGTTCTCTGGTCGAAGTGGTGGAGTAAAAGCTCTGGGAATCAAGTCTGCTGACCTGACGAAGATCTCGAAAGAGAAATCTGTAAAAATATTTGTGTGCTAATAAATGCTTCTAGCAATTATGCCTGTTTTTCATTCTGTAACTGGTGCATTGAGACCTTTTCTTTCATACCAATAGACCTATTAGACCAATACGCCGATATACCTATCAGACTAATACACCGATAGACCTATTAGACTAATAGGCCAATACACCAATAGATCTATTAGACTAATACACTAGTAGACATAATAGACTGTATTAGTGTCAATAACCTCATAGGCTATTAGTTTTTGTATTAGAATTTTTGATGGGCAAGGACTCTGTTACACAATGAACATGTCGGCCAATACTCTGCATACAATGCGCTGTCATCGTCTCTGTTGCATTAAGACAAAAATTATTGCTAAAATACATGACAACTTCCATCCCAAAAAGTTGTTGCTTCCGCATGAATGACTGGTGGTGCTGGCTATTAGCTTGCCACCCAGTGTGACAACACTCTCGGTATATCTAGCACAATAACATCACGCAGAGAACACGTAACAGCTTGCATACGTTAACAGCAATAATATATTAGTAGTCATGCACTAACTAACTTCGAATAAACGAATGTCAAAACAAACTTCAAAACATTGCCCACAGTGTCGATGCCAGATCATTTGTATCTCGTCGCAGGGGAGGGAGTACAACAGTTGTTCTCGTAGCGCTGTTCAACCGCTCAAAAGCGTCATGTTGTCATCACGTTAGAAATGTGGATCGTACCTGTGGCATAGCCCCCCCCCCCCCCCCCATTAACAAAGAAAGGAAAGAAAAATTATGGATACGCTACTGGTTCGTACAACAGAGGTTCCTGTCACTTTCCCAGTCTACTTGCTGGCTGCTTATAACGAAAGTGAGCTTACTGATAGTGTCAGCACTTGCCTGTCGTCTGAGCAGAACGTCTGCAGGAAAATCTCTCCAGTCGACGTCGTCTTCTCTGAACATGTTGCCATCGAGCGGACAGAAGTTGTCGTCGTTGAGCTGGCACTGCTCGTAGCACGTTTTGCAGACTACGTGCAAACATGGCAGAAAAGCTGTCATTCTCGGCACCAGGCTGCACACTTTGCATATTCTGTTCGCCGGAATCGGTTCGACGAAATGCAAAGATCTCCGGTCCAGTTCCTTGGAGAAGCCGACCAACGTGTAGCGCTGGGTCTGAAGAGCCATGGTGCATCTTACATCAAACTACAGCTCGGTGTCGTGCCACCGCAGCTACCAAAGAACTTTAAATATATCGCCACTACTGCGGGCAACTTGGAACGGGCCCGTGCTGTGCTGCAAAAGTTGCAGAGATTACATCCAGCAGCGTTGCCAGCAGACGATGGCAACAAAGCGTCGAAAAACCCAAAACGTTACGCTTTATAACAGAACACCTGTTAGTTCAGCGAAAGAAAAAAAAAGAAAGAACTTTAAACTTGTATTAGATCAGCCTGCAAATAAACAGTTGTATCCTAAATTTAAAGCTGTTCAGAAACGTGAATTACTTGTAGAAAACATTTAGCGTTCACGTTACAAGAAGTTCTTGAGATCTGATGCTTGGTGGCTCTCGGAGGCCAAACATGTTGCCTCTAACGCTTTTTCGCCATCTGTCGTATTATGGTCATGGGGACCTGCCATATTCAAAAGTGCACAAACATCTTTGAGATCAGCTTCTCTTATACTGATAGACTTTGCCTTAGGGTAAATTTTTGATGACATTTAGGTGGTAAATAAAATATTTTTCAAAACATTTTAGAGATTTGTCATAAAATACTTTCGGTTTTTGCATTATTCCAAAGCATGGCCTTTGAGACTGACAATATACAAGGCTATGAATTAACTTTTGTTATTTTGATTGTATCTCTGAGGTTCCGATCATAGAGTTTCTAAAAATACCCTAGAGGGAAATGTGGCGCTAGTGTCTACGGAGGTTATCATGAGCGTCGCCTCAACCTAGGGCGCTATTCTGGACATTCCGCCATTTTCTTCGGTGCGTGACGTAGGCGCGACGCAAACAAAATGGCGCTGGTGGCCCAGTTTTGCTTACGTAACGTGACGCCAACTTGACGTTTTGCCTAAGAAACTGAAATGAAGCCACTGAATGTAGCATTATCGGTAAAGCAAAACAGTTTTCCTCCGCAGTAAAAATAAAGCAGCTATCTCAAAGCGTATGATTATTCCGTCGAAAACGCTTCTCGCTTCCGTCGTCTGCTGCGTACAAGCCGTCGTCTGCTTCAATAGCTAGGATGCGTGTCCCTGGAAAATGCAATGAGTCATCGCATGTTGGCGCCAACGTGCTTGTTTTCTTTCTTGAGACAACATACGCGACCTACCAGTGGTGATGCGCGCACGTTCTAGGCCTCGTTATCGCTATTTCGTGAAACGCAAGTGACTCAGCCCGACTCGGCTGGCTGAGAGACGGCTGAATATCACCGATAGCGTTGCGCGCGCCAGAGATATCCACTAGAGCGACGCAAGCGCCGGCGCTGCCATCTCTTGTTCATTTCGCTGGTTTCTCGCACCGCGGGAGGAAACTTCAAGGCGCCGCCTTGCGTACATTTCTTTTTATAAATTAGAAAGATGCCGTTGTCATAACGTCTGATTGTGCGAAAAGGCATTAATCTCGATTACAATACAAATGCAGCAGTGAAAAGTGGACAACATTGCTGAAAGTTTGCTATATTCAACCAATATTATTTCGTATAAACGCGTTCTTTCAAAAAACGATGGCCCCAAACACAAATGCCAACACCACCCGAGAGCGATGCAAATACTATGAGCACGTGTTTTGAACAAAAGGTTTTCGTGGCGCCAAACGACGGGGAAAATGTGGCGATACGCATTCCTCTCGGCTGCCATTGCATATGGCTGCCCATTAGCATAATTCGCGCGGCTCGTCGCAGCAAGAATTATGGCGGAAAATCTCAGCAATGGCGGCCCAGCGCAACGTCACGCATCGTCAAAATGACGATTACGAAACAGCCCTTCCTGTGACGCTCCTCACGAGATATTCCTTCAGCCAATCAGCAAGCTGGCATGGCGCATATCTTGGATCGCCACCACATATTCGCGCAATTGCAGATGCATTGCACTGGCTTGTGCACGCTACCGCTCACATTCTTTTTGAAGCGCTAACATCACAATATATCTGCCAAGGACCAAAAAAATGTATTAGTTCATAAAATTTGCAGCTCCACGTCACGTTTCGTCATCTTGATGAAAACGCAAAATTGTATTTCGCAAAACTTCCGCTTCCCGGCACAAATTTCAAAACACGTGACCTTTCGACAGCCAATCAGAGAGTAAACATGGCGGATAATGGCGGCCGTGCAGCCGCCATGCGTGTCCAGAATAGAGCCCCTACATGGGAATGATGGGAAGTACAGGCTTCGGATTGACTTCGGTCTTTAGACTAGTGGCGTTTGCTTTTGGCGCAGTAAACAGCGCTATACTCAAATATTATCGCGTAAAATCTAATTATATTTCTGCAGTATGTTACATAATGCACAACACGCTACATAAACTTTGCATGACTTTGAGATGGAAGCATGGTTTACTATAGTTTGTCAGCAGGACACACCAGGGTATGCATACTTGTGCAATTCTGTTCCCAATTTAACGCCAAAGAATAATTATTTATTCACTTTTGCAACAGCAAAACAACCGTGCATGTACTTATATAAAAATACTCATCAAGTAGTTCTGGAAATAAAAATGTTGTATTGTGACAAAGCGTTGCGCCCTTGAGAGGAATGCCAAGGTCGGGAATGTTACAAGTGTCGTCTGCTACGACGCCTGCTCGCTGCAAACGCGAGACTTTTCTCGCAGACGACAGGCACTTGCGAACTCTCTCGCTCTTTCGAAAGGTTGCGTCGGCTGTCACAATTGCTGAACGTCTTCAAGTACTTTTAAGCACATCTGCTGCAGTGCTAGCTAGGACGCTAGTGGCGTCCTACGAGTATGCTCCATCATATTTTATATTGGCGTACCGCTTCCGAAGCGTTACAGCGCGGCTTTGCGGGTACCCATTGTGCGACACTAGACTACAGCTAGGAAGCAGCTATCTTTTCTACCACAAGTAAGTTTGTGTTCTCAAAGTCCTAAAACACGCATTTCAATGAGCACATAATGAAGCCCTCAATAAAATTTGATTGTCAAGCCACTAGAAGTACAATTGTATATGTCTTGTATCAGTAGTGCCTTCTTTGTTCTATTCTGAAGTTTCATAAAGCACGTAACGCTACAGTGCCAACCTAACACACTTAACAAACAAAGGTCTGAACGCTCAAAACATGTTATTTCAACGTTTACGATGCCGCCGCTTTCTCGTCACGGCTTCGACGCCACACCGCGACCCAAGCATCGTCCCAGTCACTGACCCAGCGCGCTATCGCCACTCCGAGCAACATAACAAACGCAGAGAGCTTTGCGTTGCACTGTCGAACTGCAGGTTATAGCAATTGCAGTTGGAGCGAAACCGAAACTTTTAAAAAAATACTTGTGCACTAGTTCGCCAGTCAACAGAATGCCAATCCGAAGCCTGTACTTCCCATCATTCCCATGATGGTTGAACGATCGCAGCGCCAGATTTGCCTCTAGGTATACTAATATGAAACTCTATGGGTTCCGATGGTTCTGATATAGAGCACGCGATAGAAAAACTGCCTTGCGTAGACTGGCCTAGAATCTCGTCGTCTTGGTGCACATCCCTAGAAACGCAGACTATAGAACATTCTAGGGACTGAAGAGAGATTCAGATCTCCCTAGCCTGACGTTATCTAGGCGCGCGCTGTACGTATTTTGTTCTCATGTGGCTGAAGTGTCTTGCGACATATCCTGCCACTGACACTCGGGGTGGCACACTCTCAAGTTCAACAAATGGCCACAGAGGGCGAAAAAATCGACCGCGCGGCGCTGCTAAAGAAACAGGCATAGTACGCCAATGAAAAAGGTTCCCCGTTGAGCGCATTATCTCCCGCTAGAGGCGCCGTAGTAAGCGCAATTTTAACCTTCAAACTTTCTTCAACCGTAAACGAAGCGTTTTTATTGCATGATAAAGACTACAAAAGTATAATTCCTAATTTTACATTGTACTTTTCATTACCAACTTTGTTGTTTTTTGTCATTTTAAACGCAAAATAGCGTTCAGCATCATCGACCTCCCACGTGACCTCTGTCCTGGATTTAAAATTTTTACCGGTATATTCGCGTGCACGGCAGGTACGGATTCCTTAATTCGTACATTGGTTGGTTAATTTGTGCGAACAGCAGTTTATTGCGCTTCGATATCTCGCGTTATTTAACTTGGAGTGTAAGCCTGAAAGCTAGGTTTCAGTCGTGAGCCATGTGGAACACGTCTGCATCGAAATGGGAGCCGGGTCCTGCTGCGACTGGGGACAGCAATACCGGTGAGTCGTTTAACATCACTGCTTCAATCGCTATGTAATTTATTCGTCTCGTTAACTTACAGGCGGAGGTAAGTTAACGAACTAGATGCTGCATTACATAAGGGCAGTCGGGACCCTCCGTTGCTGTTTCCGAAATAAACTTTCAGTTGCGAGGCCATCATTATGCATACATTCACGAAAGAGAAACGATATCGGAACGCGCGTCACATTTTTCATCTCGTTTTAGCCGTAGCCATAAGTGACTGAGTTGCCTTATCAATATATATATTTTTTTTCGAGTCCGCCGGCAACTTCTTTCGTTCACAGAACTGAATAACCTTTTGATAAACTGAAGCTTGAATTTAATGTATTAAACAGTTGCACACATGATAATTCACCCATATTTAGTACCTGTTGGTTCCAAATGTTCTTGCTGTTCAGTTTGGCTTACCTCAGGACATCTATTTTTGCAGTAGTGAAGCTGTCCATCACGTTCATGCACAAAAAGAATGCATCAATTCTAATAGCTTCACGTCTTTCATCTATTTGCTTGTGAAATCAGCAGTGTGATCTCTTCTAGTGTATAACCGAGCGCACAAATGTTCTTATTTGTGATCTTAATAATACTTAAGCTGTTGACATGCATTGTAGTTACGCAGACATCGATTTTACGGGGAGTAACCATATTTATTTACTATGCTGCTTAAGCGCCCTAGAACAAACAGTGTACATTTGCATGTGTTCTGTCGTCACAAACCATTGCAATGTATATGTCGCACCTTTTCGCATTTTATATTGCAAAATTGTGCTTATTCAATTTCTGATGCAGTCAAAATTTCTGTTCCAGACATGCAGTAATGAGGATGGCACCAGTATAAAGCAACACACTCCATGCACTAAACAGAAGCTGCTGCCTGCTACAACAAGGTCATTGTGTGGACTTTGGCTGCTACTACAAGGTAAACAACACCTGGTTCAGAAATAAATATGCCTGATATATGCTGTATTGGCTTGCTAGTCTTGAGATACATGTCATTTCTTTGTAGCAGACGATATGAACATTTGTTCATGTTTACAGTTCAGCATAATTAGTTCGAACATAAAAGAACATGAGTTTGGATAATCTTTGCTGTATCTCATGTGCCATTGTTCTGCCCCAACAGAGTCTGTGCCAAGTACATCTTGGTCATCACGGGAGCCCCCATCTACACCAACAGGAAGGGGCTGGAGCTGAATTCACAAGACCACGAACAAAGAAGCCATTCCAGAATTATTTGGATGAGATATCAAGTCTACGGACGACTGTTTCAAGAGTGAAAAGAGCCTACGCCATCATTCCACCAGCACGGATATTGGCCGAGTCATCCAGGTACCTCAACAACAAAAAGTATTTGTCTTCAGATGTACCTGCAACCTCTGAACAAGCACAGACGACGCTGGCTAAGAGTGTTCTGTCAGCTTGCCCTTCCTTAGGGAGCTCCCTGGCCTTGCCAATTCTTGCCAAGTATAATTTTGTTTCAATGTATGCACGCTTCTTCATTCCACACTTTTGTTAGAGATCATTCCTATTCCTCATACAAACATTAAAGGTCAACCGATTCTTTGCTCATACTTAATGCCAGTCACTGTCTAGTAGCATAACATATGTGTAGCAGTTCTTTCTAGTGTATGTTGCCATGTCCAATTCCTCTCCTGAAATAGCTGATGTGGCATTGGCGTGTGTCTTGCATTAACCTTTACACTGTGTGCTATGTAGCATTTAACTTTTGTTAATGTTTTTGGCTTTCAATGCTTGCAAGGTAGAGTGGCTTCTTTCTTGAATGCAAGCTTTCTCATTCCCATATTGAATTCCTAGTCTCATTCAGGATTGCTATTCTTGCTCGACAGCCTGTGTTTTTGTGCAAGCTACATTGAAGAGATTGATTGTAGAATATGGTTTCGGCGCTGTGCGACTTGGTACTTGTCACCGTGTTACATTTCTCATATGTGGGAGCCTGGTCAGTTGCATTGGGAAACAGTCTCTCGAGGCAAGCACCTGCTCCTACAGTCTGCACATTGACATAGACTGCGAATTTACACGCACCGTGGTTGGTGCTCCCCGTTCCGTCCTTTCCTGCTGCTGCCGTGTGCAAATTTTGCTTGTGGCCTTCCTCAGCCATGATTTGGCATCAACGGAGACTCTCGTACATAATTACATGGTTCTAAGTGTATGAAGTTGATATCCACATTTGTGGAAAGGCCTGCAAAATAGTTATGTCCACAAAACCGACCATGTCCATATATAGAGAATGTGGCGGACCAAGTGTGAGTTACACATTAGTGGCATGCAATAGAACAAAAAGAAACATGCAGGTTGGAAAGGCGGTAACGCTAATATGCCGGGCACTCCATGTCGCTGTTGGCTGTGGCAGCAGATGCTTGCGTCACCCGATTGTTTCGCGATGCAAGTTGCTCACATTCAACGCCGACTGTCGGTGCAAACACGTGGGACACACTGTCCAATCTGCTTGTGCTGCTGGTTGTTGCTTGTTACCAGACTGCAGTGGGCGACGAAGGCAAGCACTATGCCTACAGTCGGACGGTTGAATGTGCCGCAAGCAGCCCATGTGCGTGTATGCTCACTGTTGTCATGTAGATCGCAGCCAATGCATAGTGCCAATGTATAGATTGAGCGTTATGTTAGAGTATGCTGAAGTGATTTGATTACATAATCTTGTTTCAATGTTGTCCCACTTGGTCATGGTTGCCGTGTTACATTTCTGGGATGTGGCAGCCTGTTTAGTTGTATTGGCCAACAGCCTCTCGAGGTAAGCACCTGCTCCTGCAGTCCACACAGTGACACGAACTCCTTGTTTACATGTACTGTGATTGGTGCTCCCTGTTTGTCCTTTCCTGCTGCAGCCATGGGTAAAGTGTGCTTGTGGCCTTATTTGTACATGATTTGGCGTGAACAGAGACTATCATACATGATTACATGGTTTGAAGTGTATGAAGTTGATATCCACATGGGTGGAAAGGCCTGCAAAAGTGGCTGCGAATTGGCGATTACCACAAAACAGACCACATCGATATTGAGAGCAGGTGGGGCACCAAGTGTGAGCGACACATTAGTGGCCACTGAAAGAACAAAAAGAAACGTGCATGTAGGAAAGGAGGTAACACTAGGATGCCAGGTAGTTCATGTCGCTGTGTTGGCTATGGCAGCAGGTGCCTGCGTCACCCGATTGATTCGCAGTGCAAGTTACGGTGACTGTCATTGCAAACAGGTGGGGCACTGTCCAATCTGCTTGTGCTACTGGTTGTCACTCGTTACTAGACGACCATGTGCGACGTAGGCAAGCACTGTGCCTGAAGTCGGATAGCTGAATGTGCTGTATGCAACTTGTAGTGCGTGAATGCCCACTGTTGTCATGTGGATCTTAGCCAATGTACAGTGTATTGCCTGAACCTTATGCGGTGATTGAATGCAGAGTCTAATTTGATAATGGTCGCCGTATTATGTTTCTTCGATGTGGCGACCTGGTTAGCTGCATGGGCAACAGTCTCCCGAGGTAACCATCTGCTCCTGGAGTCCACACAGCGACAAAGACTCCCAATTTACATGCACCGTAATTGGTGCTCTCCCCATTCGACATTTCTTGCTGCAGCCGCCGGCCAAGTATGCTTGTGGGCCTTCATCGGCCGTGATGTGGCGTGAACGGAGACAGCACACGTTATTACATGGTCCGAAGTTGATAGCCACATGGGTGGAAAGGCCTGCAAAAGTGGCTGCAAAATGGTGATGCCCACATGGAGAATGTGGCGCACCAACTATGAGTTACACATTAGCGGCCCCCGGAAGAACAAAAAGAAACGTGCAGGTTGGAAAGGCGGGAACGCTAAAATGCCGTTTAGTCCATGTCGCTGTGTTGGTTGCGGCAGCAGATGCCTTGCGTCACCGGATTGCTTCGCAATGCAAGTTACGGCGACTGTCAATGCAAACAGGTGGTGCACTGCCCAATTTGCTTGCGCTGCTGATTGTCGCTCGTTACCAGATCGCCATGTGCGGCAACGAAAGTGAGCAGTTTACGAGCTCGCGTTAATGGTTTCAGCGCATCTCGACATGCAAATTTTATTTCTGATCTTGTATGAGAAGGTGCACTGGTTTTATTCTGCCAATAAAGTCGCACGTCCTGTTCACTCACTTGTGGCTTGTTTGTATGGGCGTCAGTAGAGGCTCTTTAGTCTCCTGGCCATTAAAACGCGGCAGCTGAGGCATGCCGCAAAGCCAGCGAGGCGAACACGGCGCGTACCCAGCGTACGGCACCGGTGTAAAGCGGCCATATTGAATAGTGTACTAAAAAAAAGCATTTCCGCTTCCTGTTTAAGTAGCGCCATCTGTCGGGTTCCCCACTAAGTTCCATGCGCTGCCGCTTCTTATTTTCGAACCACTGTGGAAGGTACAGTTTCCCTTCTCTAAGGTTGTTCTTTATTCTATGCTGACACTGCTCACGCCACAGCACGGGCCTGTCGAACCCGTTTCAAGTGCTACCTGGGAGGTGCAAAGTCAGGCACGACACAAAGCTGCAGTTGTGTGTGAGGTGCGCCATGGCTCTTGGCACACAGCGGTACAAGTTAGTCGGCTTCACCAAACAACTGGACCGGAGATCTTTGCACTTCGTCGAGCCGCTTCCGGCATATAGAATATGCAAAGCGTGCGGCCTGGTGCCGAGAATGGCAGCTTTTCTGCCATGCTCAGACGTAGTCTGCAGATTGTGCTACGAGCAGTGCCGGCTTAACGACAACTTGTGTCCGCTCCATGGCCAAACGTTCAAGGAAGCAGATGTCGACTGGAGAGAGTTTCCTGCGGACGCCCTGCTCAGACGACAGGCGAGTGTTGACAACGGGTAGTTTGAAAGTAGAAGTTTCGTGTATTGACAGATAGGAACTTCTGTTGTACTAGCCACTTTTCTAACATCATGACATGTTCCCAGTCACGTAGTGATGCAAGAATGCCTAGCTCCCCGCCCAAGCAAGAATATGTGCTTGCTTTTTTTTTCTATAAGTGTTTGTCTCCTCTTCCTCAGACGAGGACAGTCAGAGGGGGCACTGTTTGTCGCTATGTGTTCAAATGTATGTGCGTATGATGGAGGTACCAGCGAACGGGCGTATTCAACCCTTGTATGCCGCACTCAAGGCGTGTATTCCGTCGTTGCTAGAGCGGAAGGAGCTCAGAGTTCTGAGAAAAGGAAGCGACCGCAGCGGGTGCGTATTTGGCCTTGCGCCGACGCCATCACGTGCGAGAAAGGAGGCGTGGAAGAAAGGCTCGCCGGTCAGGGTTTTTCATTTGCCTTTTCGCGCGCGTCCATCACGCGGCGTGCACGCCGATGGCCGCGCCACTGGTGGCGGCCTTGCGCAGAACGCACGGGCCAGGAGCGAGCCGCGCGCCGTAGCACGCCGTAGTTTGTTGCGTCTTTTCTCCGTCTTATTTTTGTTTTCAGAGCAGAATAGGCAACACCCTTCGCATGTGTGGGATCGCCAAAGCTTCCGAAGAATGTCGAAGAATTATTGCAGGGTGGGGGGCTCAAATACCGGCGCAAACGTGCCGGCGATACGGTTCAAATTATTCCCCGCAAAGCCTCATCAGCAGGAGCAACGGTGGCAATGGATCGTCGCTTCGGCGCGAAATTTCTTGTTCTCATCCTTTCCTTTGTCACTTTTGTGTTTTTCTTTTTTATTATTATTTTTTACTCGATTGTAGTTAGACGCGTAAGCGACGAAGTTCGTCTGCAGTGCAACATGCGGTTTAAAGGCATTTCGCTAAAGTTCGGAATGCCGTTTGCCGCTTATATTGTTTTCCGCTTCTTTACCGCGTTGGGCTAGCTAGGCAGCACGACTGCATGAGCGCATTCTGTTGTATGTTAAAGTTACAGAAGTTTGCAAGAACTGAAATTGTTAGTTTTATGTGGCCCGGTAAACCCTCGCACCAGCTGTCGCGCACTTCATGTTTTTACATCTATTTTATGCGTGGTTTCGCACATGTTTAACTGTTGCTAGTTGCTTCATGCATAACTCTTGATTCTTTTGAGCTGCGAGGTTTTCACCCTGCCTCGTTTGTAAAGGGTATAAATTACGCTGTGTCTTATCGGAATGACACCAAGCAAGTGCTTCTTTAACGGCTTTATTCATTTCTCCCGAGGGCATCTTAGATATTGTGGTTTTTTGGGAAATGTGTTTAGAAAATAGGTAGCTAAGGGCGAGAATTGCTAATAGTTGCTGCATATGATATTTTTGTTCCATTTTTCGCTGAATAGTTCGCGTCACGTTTGGTAAGTCATCACACCTTGATGCCGTCTGAGCAGACTTAACACACCGAGTGATTTGTTTATTTCACAACGTAGTCGCTTCTTGCAAGTGAATTTTGTACTCAACTGAATTATTTCTTATTATGCTTACGCCGCATAGGACTAAACCCGGCCTTGCCGCCAGCGCTGGATCTAATCTGACTGGCGCTGCTCTGCCTTTAAATATATCATGTGGCACCTCTCTTTAGTAACATTTAACAAAAGTACTCCAACGTTAGTCAGACTATAGCTTTGTACGTTTCCAAGCAGCTCCCTTAGAGAATTTAAAATTGCAAAAACTGCAGCGTGAACGGCAGTTCATCGGCGGTACAGCGCTAACACGCGCTTTTATTAACACGTGCGTTTGGTGGCTTCGTGGACTATAGTGTACGCGTTTCTATCAATAAATTCGCAATTATTCTTCTTCAGGCGACTTTCACTACACTTATTCGGCGGCGTCACATGTATTCATCGGAATAAAAATCATAACGGCATATGCAGACATCGCACCGTGCGGATTTGTTATCTAAGTCTGCACTAACGACGGGTGCTTATTATTGAAGTACAGAAGCAGCATTACGGCAATGGTAGAAATAAAAAAAAACACGGTCGAGACATCGCATTAGTCAACAAAATCTGTCGGCCAGTTTACATGAGCTCCACTTCATGTAAATGGTCTTCATGGCGTTTTTCTGCGGGATGCACCTGGCGCGTATGTGGACCATGTTGCCCCAAACACCGGTAACATCTTGTTCATACCCGCTCCCACAGAGGTCTGCGTCTTCCCTACAGCTGTCCCCGCAGAAGAAGCAGTCTGGCGCCCGAACAAAGGACAAATCGCAGCCGCGAACTTCAGTCACTCTTGCTGCAAAGCGTTGTCGTCTGCTACTGCTCCCGCGCGTATTGTTGGAAGTGCCCACTAGGTGGCTGTCAGTGGCGCCTCTATAGGCGGTGCACGAGGCCATCACGAGACCATCAATCAGCGGCACCAACCATTTTACTCATAGAAAAGTCCAACCGAGCCACTGTTTAAAGCGTCAGCCGTGAGAAGGCCATCGCACGCAGCAACAAAACGACAATGGCGCCTTGCACAACTCGTCCTGAAAAGAAGGGAGGCGGAGGGGGGGGGCTAACTTTTCTCAACTGCAGCAGATCAACTGTCGCAGCATCGGAACCTGCCAGACAGGAGCATGCTGCGACAGCTAAGAGCTGATTCCCCCCCCCCCCCCCCTTTTCAACACAAGACTGAGTGGCGTCGCCTGGTGGGAGAATCTGAACTACACGCAAGATGGCGACAGTGACACCATTTCACCTTAACTCGCCTCTTGTGTGAATCTGAACTATTTTTGCATGTTCTTCTATACTTGCAGTTTCCTCCAATTTAACTGGTCAAAACTGCATTCGCCTCTGAACTGCCCAATTCCTTCAGACGGTGATATGAGATAGAATTGCTTCTGTAATAACAGATCTTCAAATGAGCGCCTACTAATTCGCAATCATTAGTTGGGTAGTGTATGCAGGTAGCGAAGAAGACGTACCACTATGCCACCGCATTGTTATTTTTCATGGTGGCGCGTACGTGTTGTGCTAAACAGAACGATTTACCGAGGTCACTCAGAAGCAACCGAAATTTCAATGTTCCGATTTTCGCAGATGTACCACACGCATGTGGCCCCACGTTGTCCGCCGCTTGTAACCGATATAACAGCTTCGTTCACACAAATATTTAGTGTCGTGGAGACATTTTGCATCAGAAATAGCATTATCACGCTGGCTCTCACATGAAACTACATGTCGCAACGTGCATATGCTGAACGTTATCAGGATGGTGCTAACAATACCATCACAAACTCCCTCAATTTCGCCGCAGCGCTTTATTACAAATATCGTACAAGTAAGAGGTTCCCGTTCTTTTCATATGAAAAACAAACCGATTCGCGCCTGCAGAAAAAAATTGTCGCGTGCAATATGTCACGAATGCAACCGTTGTCACAGCTTTCCGCTGCGGAGATTCGCAATTCTTGGGCTCTTCGGCATCTACCTTTTGGCGGGGGGGAAAATTTGTGAAAGTTCTTTTTTTTTATCTGGTTGATGAACACTGCAAGACGCAGCAAAATTTTCTGGACGTGCAGTTTCTTAGGTGACGACTCCACCGTACAAGTGCACCCGATCGCTGTACTAGCACAGTACTACGGCTACGGAGGCTACGGACGGAACCGTCTGCTCCGACTTCATGCGATGTTTCTTGTGCTCGCTGCTAGATGTCGCATTAATTGCTGGACTCCTGAGTAGTGTGCATGAATTCAATAGTTCTAGTTGCGCACACCATAAAGGCGACTGAGTCCGTTCAACTTTTAAAAAAACATAAATGGTTCAACATCCCGAAACATCTCTTGCTTCAGGAGATTGTAATCCTAGCCCTGACTATCGACTAAAATCACCAGTCAATAACGTGTGAGCAGGTCTAACAGACTCCTAATCAGTGGATAGAAAATGTTCCTTTTTTATTATTTGCAGGTAAAATGCTGGAATGAAGAAAGTGGCTGCGACGTGGTCATGGCTGCCTCCGAGCTCTACGAGCATTTCTTCCAAGATTGTGAATACCACACCACGTCCTGTCCTAAGTGCTCGGCTCCGATTCTTTGCAACGATGTGTTCGCACACCTCAGAAGCGGCTGTGCCGATCATACTGTGTCTCGCATGTCTAGAGCCCCGCAGGCTTCCTCCAGTGATCCAGAAGCAATACTGATAGCTTTGAACACAAGCTTAGATGCGCGAGTTGGTGAAACAAAGGACATCCTAAGTGAAGCCCTGGGCGCGAGTAGCGCTCAGCTCAATAACCGACTAAATGAGCTTTGTCTCTGCATGAACACGATCAAACAAGCATTGTTACAGCCGTCCACAAGTGAAATTTGTGAAGGGCCAAGTCATGTTTCAGAAGCGGCTGCTGGTGTTGCCTCCGTCAGGGCAATCAAGCAAATTGTTAACGCACACGGCGACAGGCCCACCGAACTTTCAGATAGCGTAAGCAGCCCAGGTTACACTCCAAACCGAACTGTAGGAGATACCGAAATGACAAGTCTCAAGAGGCCCAAACAAAATACAAATAATCCGAGCATGGTTCAGGAAAAATCGAGCAAAAGCGTGGTAGAACGCACTCCCAGTCTCAAAGAAATTTCCCGGGGCCTGGAGAATTCTAATGAAATCCAAATGGGAAGCGATCTTGACCCTTTGACAAATTTTACAACCTTTGAAAGCATTGCCACGAACTCTGGTTTTATCACTGCACCTAGAGAGATTCTGAAACATGCACCTAGAGAGACTCTGAAAGAAGCACAACAGCAAACGCAATTCGATAGAGAAGAAGATGCAGAAAGCACAGGTGACACCAAACGTTGCCAGCTCACTGTGAGGGCACTAAATTCAATGAGGAAATTTGCAGAATTAAATGGCTCTTTTGATTATGTTGGCGAAAAAATATACCTCTCTGGCTATCACATGTTGGCAGGCGTGAAGCTCATTAAGGGTGATGGTTCTGTGACCATGCACGCACGTATTAAGCTTATCAAAGGCGTGAACGACGAATTTCTCCACTGGCCATTCAAACGAAACATCAAGGTGATCGCTGTACATCCGTCTGGGCACCAAGTGTGCCATTGTGTAAATTATACTTTTCTCAGTGTTTCGCACTTTGGAAAGCCAGGGCCATTTGGCAACACACCCTTGTATTTTGCAGAGTCTTCATTATGCTTGGAAGATCTTGAGCGTGAAGGATACACAGTAGATGACAAGGTTCAGCTGGCGTGGGAGCTCGCTTAGTGCATCCGGTGAATATATGAGTCATTTCAGTCGTTTTGGTTTTGCTCCAATGTACACTGCTGTCTGACAGCACTGCTAATTTCATTGATCTGCCATACTTGCGGATTTGTTCGTGTTCTATGGTATTTCACGGCTTTCTGTACTATTATTTTGTGCTGAATTTCCGTCCTTGTATTCACTATTATCATCACTAATGCTTTCTTCCTCAAAATATGTCAAATAAAGCGTTTAACAAAATGCAAGTACTGGCTTCCGTACAAACACGTTTATTTCTCGTGTAGAAGTGCTTGTGAGTACATAAAATTCTGTTTGGTGTCTTAGCTGTGCAGAAGTGTCATTGCGTTTGCAACGATGGGAGTTATTGCCTCCTAAGTAAAGCTTGAATCTGTCTGGATTTGATGCCATTGGTAGCTCTCAGGCCATGTTCGATATGTGTGAGCTTGCATTACTATACCAGCTGTCCCAGCTAACTTGGACCAAGATTTAAAAAAAAAAACAGGAGCTCTGGAGAACTCGTACCGACTGCATAGTCGCCGTTGTCGCGTGTACCTACAGCCAATATTTTTTTTCATCACTAGGTATTAATTGCTTTTAATTAGTGAACTTTTTTATTGCTTGTATCGCAAACATATAAATTGCAAAGTTGTAGGGCACCTCAAATTATCACCGAATGAAGCATTTGTTTCGTGCCCAGGTTTGCCTCGTTGGTTTTTTCAGAGAAAAAACAAAAGCGCACGAAACATCCAAAATACAGAATAGATAGGCGCTCGCGCGCTGCTGCTCATGCGCTCCAAAGCGAACAGCCACTTATACACGGCTTTCCTAGCGGCGGCAGCTCGATACAGGGCTTCATGCTATGTGATTGTGGCGGCATCATGAGAACACGCCATTGACACATTGATAAGCGTAGAGGAGTCGCTAGGGGGAGAGGGTTTCCAAGCAGGGAAACCGTTGACGGCGCACTTGGGACTGTAATTTTGCGCATCGGTCTTGTTCTGTAGATAGGCGCATCCGGAACGTATGTTCCTTTTGTTCTCTTTAGCAATATAAACAAAACTTGTGCAGGCTGCGTCCATCTAATATCTTTTGGCCTATGTGTACGGTCATCATATGATGTTGATTACGTAAATCAGTTTTGCTCGACGTGGCAGTGCGTAGGTACTAACGGGAGATGTCATCGGTACCACGCCAGTGACCTGCTCTTAAAGGAGACAGAGATACCCTTCACCAATTATCGAGAGGCTAAAATGATCCTGGCTCTGCGGGCGGCGCACGGCGACAGGAGGACGACAGCCAAGCTATTCGGGATGTGGCATTATGTAGGATGCCCTAGTCCGTGAACAATACTTAGAACGTACGAAGTCCTTTGAGGGACGAGTAGCTTCACAAGAAAGCGACACAGGACTGTAACGCTAGTTCAAGAAGCAGAAAAGGATGTTTTGGCATTTTTTGCGGCTAACCTTCGCGGTAGTGTGCGCGACGCCAGTGCGGAGGCCGGAACCTCAAGGTCATTAGCCTAGGAACATGCCGACATATCTCCAGAATTTCTACCCAGAATTCTGCGCACCCACTTTTCTCTCTGATGGAGAACCGTCCGGGTGCACAGATACACCTCATGTTTCAGGAGCGTAAATCACGACTTCCATGATCAGTTTTTGGCACTCAGGCCTCTGCTACCCACCATGCCTTCTGCAGGGGCGGAAAATAAAAACCAATCTAAGTGCGTAAAAATAAAAGCAACGTTTTCACATTGGCAGCGAAACAATTAGCGTTACATCAGCTATTTGACAAGTACCAGGAATCTATTCACGTCTACACGGATGGTTCTGTAATCAAAGTGCGGCTGCAACTTATATTGTACTGTTCTTACAGGTAGAGTACGCTTGTCGACTAGGAAGAACGTCGTCACCAACAATAGCAGGATTAGTGGCAATTCTCCAAGCCACTTACTTTATCAAAACATGTGAGACACCAACAAAGTAGGTAATTTTCACGGACTCCTTATTGGGTTTAGCATGTCTTGTAAACATTGATGACAGCCAACAACACGCACTAATAACATAGGCAGTACTGAACAGTTTAGCTCGTGCTAATGAAAGAAAACATGAAGTGATATTATAGTGGGTCCCGGGTCATGCTGCTACAGCAGGCAACGAATTGGCGGACTCATTGGGAAAATCGGCCCATAAAGATGCAGAAATCGAAATCATCCCTTTATCACCAATTGACACGAAACGCATATTGAGGGTATTAAATAAAGACTTGTATGCCAACCTGATTTTATTGGAATACTAAGGAATCAGTTCTTAACGAAGTGGACCCTCAACTCAACGACCAACTGGATGTAGAAATTTAGAAAAGTACCGAGACAGTAATTCATCGACTGCGCCTTAGGACAGCGTACGCTAAATAATTCTTATATCGCTCCGCAACCTCGACGACCAGTCGGCCGTAACACTTGCTGACCTTTTCAACCACCACTGGCGTGAAGGTCGCCTTCCAGACTCCTGGAAGCCTGCAAAGCTAATCTTCATCCCAAACCAGGCAAACGACTCGATCTGGGCAACCTCCGGCCCTTCTCGCTCACGTCTTGCCTGGGGAAGGTTACGGAGCACGTAGTTCAAAAGAGACTCCACACTCACGCAAATAATGAGGATCTCCTCCCACCACCATGTTTGGGTTCCGGGTTGGACTCTCTACCCAGGGACATCATGTGGCAGGTACAACACGACATACTCGACCCGGGTCCCGTCCGGGCGACACGCACCATTCTCGGCCTCGGTAAAACGTTCGGCAGCGTGTCGCACGCTTCTATACTGGCCAACCTCTCGCAGATGAAATTAGGCACTCGCACCTACAACTATATTGCCAACTTTCTCCAGAACCATACTGCTGAACTCGAGACCTCTGCAGCGACAAAGACGCCATGGGCACCCAGGAAACACCACAAGGAGCTATTCTGTCCCCGTTCCTATTCAACATTACTATCTGGACACCATACTTCTGCACACCATACCCCACATGATGTCTTCAATATACGCTGAAGATATCAGCCTCTGGACGAACTCTGGCTCGGACGGAGAGATACAAGATTCACTTCAATAGGCAATCTACACCGTCCACACTTACGTGCAGGCAAACGGTCTCGTTTGTTCTCCCATGAAATCTGAACTGTTATACGAGACAAACGTGTTCGCTGACGCGTCCCCGACCATCAAGAGCCAATCACGCTACTACGCATCGCCACCCACCCCCTACCCCCGTACAGATCATCCGCGTGTGAGGCATGCTGGTGCAGAACAACAGGCAGAACTCGGAAGCCATCCAACGCATCTGAACCACTGCCTACCAAAGCAACGGCCTAATCCGCCGCATCGACATTCGCCGCAGGGGAATGCGGGAGACCAACCTCTGCCGTCTCACAGAAGCCTATTTCATTAGTAGGTTTGTCTACACATGCCCTTATTACCATCTCCGCCGCAAAGACGAAGAGGCGGTAAATAGCATCCGCTCGGCGTACAAGGCGGCAATGGGACTGCCCCAGTCCGCCAGCACACAGCGTCTTCTCCAGCCTGCAGTATACAACACCCTCGCAGAGGCTGATAGAGGCACACAGGACTGCACAGATGCACCGTCTTTCTCGCACCAAACACGGACATTCTTAACCGTCCTAACATCAACCCCTACAGGTGACATCCACCCAACGGCTCCCCTCTCTACTGGAGTCTGCAGTAGGCTGGTCATCAAAGCCATGGCCGAGAATATGTTCTACTACGGCGTCCATGATTCATGTAGCCAAAGCAGTTGTAGACGCCGCGATTGTCTCTACTGTGTATCATATCCAGCTTTTCTGGACACGTACCAACTAGCGCCCCAAGCGGGCCCGGCACGAAGCTAGCGCGTTTTCAATGGAACGAGCGGGTTTTTTGCGAATAACAAAAGCTGCAGGCCGATTATTGAAAAACGCAGGTGACAAACGTGTTCTGGATGACAGTCCACGCGAGCCAAATGCAGTGATCACTCTATGACACGTAAAAATTTTGTTCCCACAGCACTTAAAGTTTTAGCAATGGAAGCCTATGGAAACGACGAAAATTTGTGCTCGATTTTTTAGGCAAGAACGATGACTGTAATAAAACTATCCCGTCTATCGTAATACGCAGTGCAGCGTATGTAGTCCGCAGACTCAGCTTTCGATTGATGCCTCTCTCGACTCTCCACATATGGCGTAAGACTGTTCCCGAAAGCGATTTTTGTAACACTGTCGTGAAAATTGCCGTGGTATCTATAAAAACATGAGCGTACCCGTTGGCGAAGCCTCGCTAGCCGTGGCTTCGCGTCGTGCCACCGTCGGCCACCGGCGTCGTGAAAGTGCAGGATGCCTCAACGCCGTCGAAGTCACCTGAGGAGCCAGCAGTCATGGAAGTAAGCGAGGGAACAAGCGGAGCCTCAGTCTCCAAGCGCGGCCACGACGCTACGCTGGACGAGCATGAGGCCCTGGCTGCAAGGATCTCGGAAGGACCACCGCCAAAGGCGGCGAGCATTCGGCGGTCAACGCTGAGGGCGCGTCCGAACATACCTCCGGACCGGAGGGTGGCGGAGACGCCGCCGACGTAGCCGCGAGAGCGTGTGCTTCGCGGCGTCTCTCCTAGTCTACGCAGTGACCAAGCCAAACTCAAGGGACGATGGAATGCCGTGACAGGGACATCAACTGTGCCTTCCTAAGGCTGCCATGGCAGCTGCGGAAGGTTTGTGCAAAAGGCGAAAGCAGCTTTGGCCACAGATGCACTAGGTGGGTACCATGCGGTTCGTTTGTCCTTCAAAAAACATAATAATGGCTCAAAACACTGCACTTCGTTTTGCTACTATAAATGTCCGCGGTCTTTGTGCCAAAAAGCGGCAATACTAGCTTAGCCGGCTTTTTTTAGAAACAGATGTTGATATAGCAGCGGTGCAGGAGACAAAGATAGAAACTGAGGAACAGACGGATCGCATGGTGCTGCAGTTTCGCAATAGATACAATGTTTGTGTATCACATGCTGTTGGGACTTCTGCGGGGTGCGCTATCTTCATTAGAAACAACCTGGGAATTAGAGAAGAAGGGGTCTTTTCTTGTGAAAGTGGAAGACTGGTTTTTGTGGATTTTTCCTTTCTGAATGTAGGTTGGCGCGTGATATGTGTCTACGCCCCAAACACTGAAAGTGAGCGTGTGGCTTTCTTTGAAACAGTAAATCAACATTTACAATGTGACAGGAAAGTCGTATTGCTGGGAGATTTTAATTGTGTATGTTACGCGGCCGATCGAGTGAAAAACCTCCCAGTGCGTGACAAAAGTGCTTTACTTTTAAACACACTAGTTCAAGAATATAATCTGGATGACGTCGGTAATTTCCTGTGTACTACCGGCACGCCTGCATTCACACATTTTCAAGGGCAAAGTCACGCAAGGCTAGATAGAGGGTATGTCGCACTGGAGCTTGTTCCGATGTGTGGCAGCTATAGTGTGAAACACGTCTCGTTCAGCGATCACAGCCTTGTAACTTTTAGTGTAGGTACCACAGAAAGAAAATCGAAGTTTAACTGGAAGTTGTGGAAGTTCAACGATGGGCTGTTAATGAACGAATCCTTTTGCGAAAGCGTGAAGCAAAAGTTAGATAATTTGATTGAAGCCGAAGATGGCAACGTGCTAGAATTATGGGAGAACTTTAAACAAGGCGTCAAGATTAGTGCTATAGAAGAATCCAGTAAAGAGAAATTTATTAAAAGGAAAAAAGAAAATGAAATGCAACGTGAGCTTGATTTTTTGTACACCGTGGAAAGCGAGAGACCCGGGAGCCGAACAAAGGAGATAAGAGAACTGAAAAGCCAGCTTGAGCTTATCGAAGAAGAGAAGTTCAAAGGAGCAGTTATAAGGGCACGAGCTGAAAGGGCTTGGCTAGGTGAGACACCGACTAAACGAGCCTTATCTGACGAAAAGGCATACGCGAGGCGAAATGAAATCAGAATGATTCAATACGAGAACGATATCACGAGCCAACCTCAAAAAATTGAAGAGGCGTTTCTTGATTATTATAGCAAATTATTCGGGACTGTTAAAGACGTCACAGAAGAATTCAAGACGGACTTTTTGTCAAACATGCCGCAATTAGAGGAAGACATTCAAAAACGTCTGGAGTGGCCTCTGAGCATCACCGAAGTGGAAGGAGCCATAGATGATTTAGTTGTAGGCAAGTCTCCGGGACCTGATGGACTCGGAGCGGCCTTTTATAAAGCCTTCAAAAGTGATGTCAGTGAGATCCTGTTACGGTTGTTTAAGGAGGCCTATGCGCAGAAACAGGTTCCCCCTTCTTTTCGGACATCGCACGTAGTCCTGATACCGAAATCAGAGGACCCAGAAAAATTGTTAGCTGTTGACGCTTACCGGCCGATATCACTAATGAATGTAGACTATAAGATATTTACAAGAGTGCTGGGAAAGCGATTACAGGGAGTGGTGACCAGAATAGTAGGGTCGCATCAAACATGCGGCATTAAAGGGAGGTCTATCTACACAAACATTCATATTGCCAGAAGCATCTTAGAATACTGTAATGACCTAGGTGAACACTGTGCCATGTTACAGTTAGATATGCAGAAGGCTTTCGACCGTGTGGCCCATAAAATTCTTTTCAGTATTCTAGAACACATAAAGGTAGGGGATTTGATCTTGGATGGGGTAAAGATGTGCTATCAAGACTGTACCGCCAGCCTCATTATAAACAAGGAGGTTACCAAATCCTTTAGTGTCCGGTCATCTGTGCGCCAGGGGTGTGGTTTGTCGCCTCTTTTATTCGCAATTTACCTAGAGCCGCTTTGTAGGAAAATCAAGAATGACAACAGAATATCGGGTTTCAGAGTGCAGTCCGCGGAGGTGAAAGTGCTGGCATACGCGGATGACATCGCGTTGTTTTGTCGGGATAAAGAAAGCATCGAAATCGCGGTCGCAGAGGCTTTATCATACTGCAGAATGACAGGCAGTGCTATCAACTTTGATAAATCCCTAGGGGTATGGATCGGCAACTGGGAAGACCATCCGAGTACGTTTGCAAATATCCGCTGGACAGTCACGCCGGCAAAGTACCTGGGGGTGCCGCTTGAGCACTACCGTGATGCCGTTGATTACTGGAATGCCGAAACTGAAAGGGTTCGTGAAGGTACACTTAAATGGGGAGGCCGCAATTTCTCTATGTTTGCTCGTGCGACAGTGTGCAACCTGTTTGCCGTTGCCAAAATTTTTTACGTGCTCCAAGCGTTGTGCATGTCAAGGGCTAACATACAACGTTTACACAGAGTACTTGCAGTGTTTGTATGGGGTTCAAGCTGGGAGCGCACCAGTCGCACTAATCTCTTTCGTTCGGTTAAAAATGGAGGATTAGGTCTGGCACATTTGTTCATTAGGCAGATTGTGTCGCGGTTTGTTTTCTTACGGGACCAAAATGACCCATTTTTATTAACTATGTTTCAGACAAGGCTGAGCGAAGCTATACCTGAGTTTATTGTATCGTCACATCGGTGCAGTCAAGGCAGAGCGCGTGGTTTCCTAAAAGAGGTAGTCTTGGCGTTTCAGCTGTTAAAGGTTCGGTTCTCCATGGAATACCTAAGTAGGGTACCACGAAAGCGCTTATATAAGGACCTGGTAGACACAATGTTGCCGGTGCCGTTGTATCGCTCGATGTTCTGCATTGGACCTGAAAAGGACGTACTAAAAAGAGTAAAACGAATGCCAGTACGCCCATCGGTAAAGTCCTTCTTTTTCCAGCTCCACACCAATACTTTACCTGTGAAACCGTGGCTAGATGAAAAAGGTCTTTCCGTGCCTTGGAGCGTCAACTGTTTACTATGCCGGAAACCCGAAACAATAGAACATATTTTTCTAGACTGCTGGGATGCTGTGTTCCATTGGGACATATTACAGAGAACACTAAAGAAGGACTTGCCGATTACACCATACGGGATTCGTTTCTTGCCTACTCTAAATGAAGACAAAGTACCCTATGACATGTTCATGCTGGTGTCCTTACATAGCTTATGGAAAACTAGAATGGCCGTGAGACATGCCGAAGTAAATGCCCGGCCTGTTAGAGAATACTTCATTGAAAGCATTTGTCATATTAAGGAAATGTATAATTTGCAAAAAGAAAAACCAACATGGCTCAGTGTGATGACTGAGCTAGCGAATTTTAAGCGATTTTAGCCCTGTGACTGCCAACCAATGGCAGAGATGTTGTCGTGACCGTTGTCTATTGTTAAAATGTCTTGTTTTGTAGCCTTGTTGCCATGTCGGTAATAAAGACAAAAAAAGCTAGCCGTGGCCGAGTGGTAGAATAGCGAGCACCTTTCGTCCCGCATCACGGGCGGCCGTGGTTCGATTCCCCCTTCGCAGCGTTTTTTTTTTTAAGCAGCATAGGACCTAGTTTTGTAGTCTCTCACTAGATGGCAGAATCACAAAACCCAAGATTTGCTTTCGGTTTCGGTTTTTTAGCAGCGCATTTTTTGAAAGCCGCATAGGGCTTGTAGTCTCCTACCAAATGGCATAAACATAAAACTCAAGAATTGCTTTCGGTTCTGGTTTTCCAGTGGTGCTCTTGAAATATTATGCTTTCTGTTTTTCCTTCATAAAACGTAGCAGTATCGTGTTCATTTGTTAAGTCATCGCTTTTATGAAGGTTTTATTCATTGGACAACATAACAAGAAGCTTGCGCATGGCTTTGTGTTACGAAAAAAAAAACTTTCGTGCTTTGTAGCGTGGAACCTGCAAGAACAAGATGGCTATTCTTATTGCGTTCTTCTGGAAGGTCCGTTTTCTTCGACTTTCGGCTGTCCTTAATGGCACACACTCCGAGCGAATGACGTCCAGCTGTGCCACAATGTTACCCGGTGGCCAGTGCCATTCCTATGCAACATTCGTGTGGAACAAAGGGCCTGCTAGGCTGAGTCGCTGCCCGAACGTTAATTATTTCTAAATACTCATCCAAATAAGAAATGCACCAACTAGGAGATGTGCAGCGCCTGGATTAGTAGCTACTGTTAATGTGTTCCCTACAGCCAAGTGGTATCAATCCGTAGGTGTGGCCGTAAAAAAAACCATTTGAATAAATGTCCTTCATTCGGTGCATTTGCTTTTAATGCGCAGCATTCTTTGTCGAGTACCCCAGCAATTTGGTAGCAAAATCGTGCAATATCGTACCTGTAACGCCAAAAGCTTGACGCATTTCCCATATAAATATATAGGTCTTCATAAGAAGGGTTGGGGTGACCAACTTGAAATTGGAAGTGGCATCAGCATAAATTTGGGCCAAGGTGAATTTAGCAGTGATATGGGAGTGGCCCTACCTAAATTTGGGGTGAAATGGTAGTGAGCCAAGCTGAATTTGAGGCTGATATGGGGAAGGCCCAACCTAAATTTGAGGTGATATAGGGGTGGGTAAGCCTAAGTTTGGGGGAATATGGGTGTGGGCCAGCCTGGATTTGGGAATGATACGGGGGAGGGAGAACCTAAATTTGGGGGTGATATGGGGGGTGGGCCACCCTAACCATGGGCTTGATATGGGGCTGGGCCAAGCTGAATCGAGGGGGGGGGGATAGGGGGGCTAACCTAAATTTGGGAGTGATTTGCGGAGCGCCATCCTAAATTTGAGGTGATAGACGGGTGGGCCAGGCTAAGTTTGGGGCTGATATGGGGTGGGCCAACCTGGATTTGAGGATGATGTGGGGGTGGGCCAACCCAAATTTGAAGGTAACATGGGGACGCGCTAACCTAACGATGCGGTTGATGTTTGGCTGGGCCAAGCTGAAATGGGGGGGGGGGGAAGGTGATGGGTGGACTAACCTATATTGGGGTACGATTTGCGGTGGGCCATCCTAAATTTGAGGTGATCGAGGGGTGGGCGAGCATTAGTTTCGGGCTGATATGGGGGTGGGTCAACCTCGATTTGCAGGTGGTATTGGAGTGGGCCAATATAAATTTGGTGGTGTTGTGGAGGCGGGCCAATCTGTATTTGGGGGTGATATAGGGTTGGTCCTACCTAAATGTGGGGGCAATCTTGGGGTCGGTCAGTCTGAACTTGGAGGCGATATGGGGGTGGGCCAACCTAAATTTTGGGGTGCGTCGACTGGAATTTGGGGGGACGATATATGGAAATTCGTGGGTGGACCAACTTGAAAATTAGGGGTGGCCCAATTGAAATTGGGGATGGGCCAACTCCAAGTTTAAGGCTGGGTGAAAAAAAATCGGGCGTGGCCGACTTAAAATTGGGGGATGGGCCAATTTTAATTTGAGGGTGTGCCAACTTGAAATTTGGGGGGCCTGTTTAGGAATAGTTAGACAACACCAATGGTGTTTCTGCATCTTTTTCATCATCGCAAAGTATGTATATTAATAATTGTTACCTAATACTCCTCAAGGTGAGCTACCACTCGAGCCTTCCCAGCCCACTGGGCTGATAATGTCACAGAAGTACTCTCATCGTGACAACTGCGACGTTCAATGCGGAGATCACATGAACCAATCGCAGACTGAGCTGACCATTTTCACACCAATGTCATTGCTAACACTACTCGCTCGTGCTAGAGGCAACACAAGCTGACAACTATCATAATTCAACTTTCACTCGCACGCTAGTCGACACGCTCTCAGCGCACTATTTCGCCAATCATTGGATAGAACCTTGCTGGATGTTTTACTGTCTTGTTGCGTCGTTTTTCACGAAGGCCGTCTCCCGAGAAGAGAATAGATTTTTGAGATTGACGAGGCAAGCTAGTATATAACTCATACGAAGCAAATGTATAAACGGTTATAGTGATTTTTCAAAAATGAATATAAGTAAATAAGATTTCAGATGGTATTGTTTCGACCGGGCATGACAACGAGTTTTTCCCGCCTGTCACAGTGCTTTGACCGAAAACCTAATCATTTTGCTCAAACGTGTTGCCCAATACTACATGTGCTAAATGTAGAAAAGTGCGGTGCGTGGTCACAGCTTCAAAGCCAGTCTATTTTGTGTATGGTTGTTGATATTGTAGTAATGTGGAGTTTTCTTCTTTAGAAGAGCACAAAAAGAAAAATATAACAGATGGTAGCTAAGCGCAAAGTAAATTGGAAGATCTGAAACCAGCAATTATTTTTAATTTGTGGATTGGTCTTCTCCGCCGGTAGATCGCTGTCGCATTACTTCAAAGAATTTTGTTTGTGTGCAACTGCAGCAAAAACAAAAATACTACCATTCCATTGCCAGGACCTTGATGCCCTCCACACACACAAGAAGGACACCAGATGATTGGCAATATCAGTTTATAAACTGACATTGTTTTGCTAATTTCAGTGTAGCGTGGTGCCTGCGGACGGAGTATTTTCTTAGTATCAGTCCAGTGTTAGCAGTGAGAAGCAGTTCGGTCTACCATTCCCATGAGGGCATACTAGCCATTGTAGCGCTTTACTGTAGGACAAATTAAGTGCTAAAAACTTGGTGTGCCTTGTCCTTTCCGCAGGTCGTCCATCCATTCTGTTATGGTGACGATCAACGTTGTGTCCGTCAGGCCTCCTCCTCATTTTTAGCTTTACCATCGCGAGAGTGGACAGAGAAAGGAAGATTTCTTCACAATCAGCCTCAGTGGGATTCCATCATTCGTAACTGCTGCAATTTACATTCAGTGACTGGGCATGCTAAGCACATCCTTAGTTTCACAATGACTAGAGTACGCAGAAAAAGTAGAGCTTTGGTCGCTATCACTACCACGAACCCATGTCAATGCAGATATAAGTATGTGCAGGGGCTGGGTATGCTAACATCTCCGCTACCACCTGCTTCCACCACCTTAGATTTCTCAGGCATACCTGCTTCTTGTGTTCATCGCAGACGCATGCAGGATAAACGCGGATAACTAAAAAATCTCAGTGCCCTTCCACTCTGTGAAGAAACATGACCTGCAAAGCTGTGTTTGTGGGTCCCTTAATGGTGAACTGCACCTCCACCGTATGTCGGCCCCGCATTGCACTGTCTTCGGGATCGGCCCAAGTATGGGGAGTGCTTAACGCCTGCTTTACCTCCGCCGCGGGTCTCCCCGGCATGGCGTTACATTCGGGATCAGCCCACATATGGGGAGCGCTGAACGCATGCTTCACCACCACTGCGGGTCGGGCCGGTATTACGCTACCTTCAGGATTTGGCTCTACACGCGGACACGATAGTGGAGAAAGTAGCCCTTAAGAAGAAGCTTTAGCTCTGATGGTCCTATCTAAATAAATGTAAAAGGAGAATTCGTTTTTCTCGACAGCCACTGCATCTAATTTGACAAGGTTTGTTGCATTTAGAACAAGAACGTAAAATTTAGTGTCTGTTGGTTTCGAATTCTTCAATTAGGTCATCATTTGTTTATTCAAATTGTCCAAAATTGCAAATTTTAAGAAAACGAAACCATCAAGTTTACAACTCTCTTTCGGCAAAGAAAACTGATATCAAAATTATGTACATTGCATCTAACAGCACATCTAAAGCAGACAAAATTGATATATTACGCATGAATCTTAAAAATTTAGTAATATGGAAATACAGCTTTTCCACAACCCTTGTTCACAACGGAACGACTTCACGTAAGATATAAATCGGCATATTGGAATTGTCTAATGGATGCTGTTTACAGAACCGCGATATCAGTTCTTGATCTGGAGTTAATAATTTGTAAACTTCGTGCTTGTGTACTTTTCGCACTTTGAAATTGTTGAATATCTTTTACCAAAATTCAGGCCCTAAATAGAAATTCCGCTTCCAATAGTCACTAGAATTTACCTTTCTCTCCCGAATCCAACAAATTTCATTAAAATCGGTCCAGGGGTTATCTAAGAAAAGCGTTTCGGCGTTTTACATGTATTTGAATAGGCCGAGTCGGAGTAGGGCCCATGTTAAAGCTTCCTCTTAACGACTTCGCTGTAAAAAAAAAAGAATAAAAGAATAAAAGAAAACAAAAACGCTGCATCCATCAATATCGCCGGCTCAGATTTCGTCATGATGGCACCGTCCCCATCGGCACGGCTCCGTGAGCAGCTACCAATCTGTTCACTTTCGTTATCTTCCTTCCCTCGGTGGCCGCGCATTGTCTTGATGCCAGCGGCGCGCTAAATCTGCACCATCATTCCGTCATACATCGCTTCTGCGACCAAGCAAGCTTTCGGCGGCACACGTACACTGCCGCATTGGCACCAAATCTTTAAACTGCTTGCTTTCGAGAAAACAGCATGAATAAAAATGGAAGGCGACTATAAGGCCACGTGGAATATGTTCGCGGGGCCATACTATTGATGACAGCATCCCGAAAGGCTAGATGTGGTCAGGTTGACTTTACAGGTTTGGAAGGAATGACTGACGGTCTAGCTGCTTCATTATCACATAAACAGCGCTTGAAGTTGTTAGCGCAGTTTGTGTGTGGTTCCTCCTTTGTGTCCCGTCATGAACTGCTGCTCTTTCTGTGGCTTTACAGATGTTCCTTTTCTGAGTCAGTTACGCCTTCCAAGAGTGTTTACTTGGAAAATTTTTGTTTGTATGGCTCTTACAGAAGCATGTTTAGTCGAAAGTTTTTCGATTGGCTGCATAATCTCGAGGACGGGCTCCAAACTTCTCATTTTCTTTAGCCGCGTAAGAACCATTACTGAAAATTTAATTAACGTAGCTTTGTTAATTACGCAAACAACTTCTCAACTTACTCCGCATCTAGAGATTACCAATCTGAACACTGGAATGATAAAATGATGTTAACATTGTTTGTATCATTTCAATAGTTTTGTTTCGTGCAGTTAAAAGCAGCCGGCATATTGATGGTGTTGTAGACTTCTTATAAAGTAAGTGTGAAAGCTTGGACAGGTTATCTTGGCACAAATCAACTTCATGAGCTTAAGCACATGTGCCCAACCTTGCACGACTGCCTTTACAACCGATTCTTATATATTATACAAGAAGCACCTCAGCGCTACGGTACATCCCACAAGGTGTGCGAGAACATTGTGTTCGCTCCCGATTAAGTGCCTGAGCGTTGATGGCATCAGGCTCGGTTTCCTGGCATCATAAGGAATAAAAACTGCTGCCTGGAGGAAAGCATTGGGTACATTTTCAGTACTTTGTAACATATGGATTAGCACGGATGTGCACGTTAGAACGAAAAGTACTGAAATATTAAGATGAGCCTTTCGCTGGATGTATTTTAGCTGTCTAATGATAAGATCTAAAGAAAAAATACTGTGATTTTGTGACAAATAATGCTGACATGAAATATGAGCTCCGACACAGTAGCCGTGGTGGAACTGGCCCCTGGACTATTGGGATACATTGAACCACGATACGCTGGTTTGGTAGTTCGCGCTTGAATTTCCTGTATGTCGGCGCCGCTGTGCAGTGTTGGAGGCCCTTTTTAAACGACAAGCGCTGTTTTTCAGCTAATATTGAAAGCAACTGTATTCCTTTTTTAGGGGGGGGGGAGCTTTTTTTTTAACGTCTAACCACAGTTCCAAAGTTATCAGTTAGCTCAAGATGCACCTGCATGTGTTTCTAATATCTAGTATGTTGTCACGGATTCAATAGCGAAAGAGCGTTATCTTATCAGATTGCGCGCGTGAAGCGAATACTGGCCTACATTCGCCGTCACATTTGAGGACCCGCGATTGCGCTGCAATGTACGAGCATTTTAGTCTGACGAACTGACGCCTTGATCCGTAGATCGGAATCAGAGGAAGCACTTTGCGCGCAGCCATCGTTGCGCTTTGAGCATTTTATTTTCCAGCGCAAGCTCACCTTATAATGAGATATATTCGTGACTCACTCTTTGGAAGTGTTTTGTTCTTGACATCCCTACAATGTGAGAGTATAGAGGCGCTCCATCTTCATTGAGTGAATATTTGGAAACGGACTAGGCCTTTTCTTGCGTCTGCGTTTACACACTTACCGCATCAATTTATTTTTATAACCTAATTTAGGAGGCTGTAAAGCACAGCAACCTTTTATTAAGAGGACGTTTTAATAACACAGAAAATATAAATGCTTATTAGTCGGCTTTCACCTCATGCTAAGGAATTTCAATAAAGATATCTTTGTGATAATTAAAAGCCTATCATCTGACAACGTTTAATCTGAGTTCCTCTTTGCAAGCTGATACAGACTTGCAGGTGGTTCGTATCGGGGGCCCTCAACATATGTCTAACCGTCAAACAAAGAGTTATTCCGAATGTTTAATTTCAGGAAGGCGTGTTACCCTCCTGTCTTTTATTCCCGTTCGCAAACGCGCATAAGACGAAAGTGCTGCGTGAAGAGCGTCGTTAGTCAAAACCAACGAACTAGCGTAACTCACCTCGCTTATATCGCTGTCATTTAGGCTTATATAAGAAATATATATATCTTATATCGACGCATCACGAATCGAAATAGAGCTGTCCGTGACCAGCCCAGCTAGGTTTCTTTCATTTCGTACTTCGTAGTAGCGGCTAAGAGTAGCTCACGAAGCAGAGCACTGAGTGTGGATATTGCAGAGAAGGTGTTCTATATACTGTCTCCTCACCCACCGAAAATTGCCCACCGTGCTACTGGCCATTCGTAGAAAATTGTACATGTGACGCCCAGCCATTTGCAACACCGGAACTTTGTTTTGCGATTGGAGAGTCCAGGTGAGAGAGAGGGTGGTTAAGTAGATAAAGACACGCTATTTTCTGCAGTAACATAGGAATGCATGAATGAATGCCTTCATTTATTGAGAAAAAAGAAGAGCAAGCATCAGTGGACGCACGTCTCAGCAGTTTGGGAAAGAAGCGGGGGACAAAGAGGAAAAGCTGGAGGTCGGGTGGCAGGCAAAGTCGCAGTTTAGGGGCGAGAGAATATAAGCAAGAGTTGGTGAAACCAGTTGAATTCTAGTGTAGATATGTGATGTGGCGAGTAAATGATTGGAGTCACCGCCGAGCATCCGTCATTTACGGTAGTATAAGCACCCGCCGTTCTTGGTAACAAACGTTCACTGAAAACCAATCTTCGCAATTAATTATTCATCAGCCATACCTCGCCACGTATTTCTTAGTGGCAGGGTCAGTGGATTTCAACTACGCTGTCGCGACAAGTTACGACTGTAACGTGACGCTTGCAGTTACGGTTGCCATACTCGTGACTCTTACTGTACTACTACTATACTGCGCGAATACTGTAAACATGGGTTTACTGCACAAGCTAGTGAACAGACATTTTAGAACCGCGTTTCCCACCTTACATACGCTCAACGCAAGCACCATTGCAGTATGTTACGGTGCGCGTCCCTTCAAGACAGAGAGGAAAACAAAAGAACGCGTTAGAAGACAGGGTACCGACTTGGGCCTCGTGCCAAACATATCCAAGCCAACAATATTTATCTTATTTCAATAACCTAAAGGCCCAATGCGGGCGTTGCGTAGGGGGGGATTCATCAAAGAAAACTTAACAATATACAACACAGAATATGAACGGCTGAAGACAGGAATAAACAAGTTAATAAGCTAGGTACAAGTTGACAGGGGAAAGAATGTCTAGGAACAGGTACTGAATTAATGCACATGTAGTAAAGCCCACAAAACAAAACAAAAATCGCACCTTCAGAAGTTACAAAACATGTCATCTAATATTCCACGGAACGTTACGCCCCACACGCACACAATGAAAAAAATAAAACGAAAAGAAAACCGCATATCATTCTACAGTGGAATTTTCTAAGCATGACCAAAGAGCTGTTTGAAATGATGATGTTCCAGCGATAGCCGCAATGCTAGAAGGAAGCGAATTCCACTCTTCAATAGCCAGGACCAGAGGTGAGTATTTGTATCGTTCTGTCCCAGCGAAAATGGGTTTAGTCTTCTTCATGTGATCTACACAAGCCGGTGTGTGCGGCACCGGGAGAAGATGTGAACTTGCGGATGGTGTGTTGCTGTGGCAGAGAGTATGGAAAAAAGATAAACGGCTGTGTTTTCTGCGCATGACCAGAGGCGGGAGACGGAGCGATATTTTCAATATTGTTACACTTTGATACCGAGAGTAGCGGAAACGGATGAATCGAGCAGCCTTGTTTTGTATAGATTTCAACATGTTAACAAGATAGGTATAATGACGGTTTCAGATCACGGATGCGTATTTTATCACAGGCCTGATTAGCATGTTGAATGCGTGTAGTTTTGTGTCCTGGTTGGCTTGGTGTAGTCGGCGTCTAAGAAGACCCAGTTTTTTTAAGTGTTTGGTAGTAATCAGTTCAATATGAGTGCTCCTGGATAAATACGAGCTAAAATTTACACCGCGGTACTTTACCGACGCTGTAGTTTCAATGATAGTATTATTAAATGTGTGGGCATTAGGAATCGCCTTGGCAGCGGAAGTAAACTTGAGATGTATAGATGTGTCTGCGTTAATTACCATCTGCCCTACCGCACCAATGAGTTAGCTCATCAAGATCAGTCTGGAGACCAATGATGTTAACAATCATGCCGTCGTTTCTATGCAAAGAGGTTATGTATTTAAACTTCTGGAGTGACAGTCCAATCCGCCACCTACGGGAGCGCTTGAAGCCGCCGGCGGCCATATTGTTAGAGGAAAAGGAGCACGGTTACAGTACGTGGCTGCAAGCACGCGCGACGCAACTGTGCTTGCGGTTCTGCGATGAAAAATGAAATGAGACCCCTTTAGGAAGTATATCAGTCCGGCATTGTGTGTCGCTGTTGTCAAAAAAAAAAAAGAATGTCATGGTGGTGGGTGCCTTGTGTTCTGTGTACAATATGTTGCGAGAACTGAAAAGCAGTCGTTTCCTGTTTTCTTCATTCAGTAACCTCCCGCGTGCATCGGCACTGTGATGCCCTTTCGTCGATACGTGGTGCCGGGCCGTATTGGCAAAACATGACCTTGAAATATAGTATCCTTATGCCATTTCTTAAAAAAATCACTGTTTGTGTTAATGAGCGTTTTTGATTTAAACCTAGAAAACAAGAAAAATATTCAACGGTAGGTCTCATTTTTGTCCGGCGTTTCAGTTCTAGCTGAAAAGAGTTGGTGAAAGCAAATTTACAATAAAGCTAAGGCGACCCACCATCTAATAATATTTGGGGTTTTACGTGCCAAAACCACTTTCTGATTATGAGGCACGCCGTAGTGGAGGACTCCGGAAATTTTGACCACCTGGGGTTCTTTAACGTGCACCTAAATCTAAGCACACGGGTGTTTTCGCATTTCGCCCCCATCGAAATGCGGCCGCCGTGGCCGGGATTCGATCCCGCGACCTCGTGCTCAGCAGCCCAACACCATAGCCACTGAGCAACCACGGCGGGTGACCCACCATCTGCACGAAGCCGCAAGTCTACATGCGCTCCAATGAGGGTAACCTGCCAAAGTTAAAGTCATGCGTCACTGGCGGCTCAAGCAATCTTTACTTTTCTTTTCGTTTCTGCATCCGTTCTTCCTGCGTCTGCGGCAAAAACGAGAAGTGGTAAGGCAGATAAACGGAAATTGGTGGAGGCAGCTGGTTGCGTAATGATTAGAGTGCCCATCTCCCAAATGCAAGATGCTGCATTTGGGAGATGGGCTCGAATCCCGGTGGTTTGTTTGGGAAGACAGCTTTCTGTGCACTCTGGCGACTGCGACGCTCAGAATTAGGCGGCAGCCTGACGACAACGGTCGCCGTCAACGTAACAGAATAAGCGGGCGTGCAAGGTCCCACTTAAAGCCGAAAGTACATTCAGAGGAGATACGCTATACTCTTGTCGGCAAAAAAAGTGATGAGTAACGAGCGGTGTTGTTGAGCGACGCTGTAGACCGATAATGTCACCATAGACAGGACCATGCTCCAATCCCGGTGCTCAGCGGAAATATACGTCGATAGCATTTCAACTAGCGTGTTTTTGATGCTTCATTAAGGTGTTTGTGTTGTGTCTTGCAGGAGCGAGTAGTATAGGAGATGACATTGGAGAGAAGGCGGTGAGCGAAGTCCGCGAAAAGTAATTGAGGATAGCCATATTGAACGTCGGCGCCGTGTTGAAGAAAGCCTGCGACTTCAGTTGCTCAGCCGACAGAAAGGCTTGAGTGGTAGCATACCGCTGGGCGTATTTGGTAACCACAGCGATAGACACACACTTTGCGGAAGTAAACAGAGGAAAGGCACGTAGTGAGTTAGCAGCCCTTTTCAAGCTCTGGTATAGCTTGAAAAATGAATGTGGAGAAGTATGACGCACCAAATAGTATATGCCAATCCAACTGAATCAGCGTGGTCATACTTGCGCGACATGCCATGGTGGCCTGCCAACAGGACATCATGAGGTTGCAGCGATGAAAGTTTTCATTGGGTACTTGAGAATAAAAACGAGCACATCAGAGACGTCCGAGGGATGTTTCTACGGTATAAGAACACATCGCCTTCACTCCCCCCCCCCCCCAAATAACTAAATCACGAATATAAGCTTACAAATAGAGGCATCGTAAGATCGAGCACTAGGGCGCTTGTTGATCTTGTTCAGGATGACGTCAGCGTTTCATTCAGCGTTTATTTCTGAGAAAATGAGTTGGAGTTTTGTTTATTTGCATCACAATGGCGGGCGTAATCAGGCAAACATTGACAGCATTTCATTAGAGGGTGCCTGACTACTTTGTGGAGATTACGCTTAACAATGACAACAAACACAGAAAGCTTTGCTCACATCGATTCGCACATACGTGGGATACGCATAATTTTGTGACTATCAATTTAGATGTTTCAGAATGGCGCTCATTAGCCCAACATTTCCATCCACAGTGAGCAAAAGCGGCTGTCGTATCCACAGTAGAATTGATTTAAATGGCTTTAATCCCATGGACATATCGTCGCCAACTTCCGTGGGAATGGAGTCGTCAAAATAGAATACAGGTGACAGGGAAATCAGGAGGTTGATGAACGGCAAGAAGGCGGAAGCTTGCACAAGACCTCAGGGATATAAAATCACTTTTTGAGCAGCTTGGTCAGGGGGCCATGCAATGGTTTCCACGTCTATTAAAAATCCTCCAAAATATTAACAGAGGCCGACAAAAATGCGCGAATTTTGGGAAAGGTGAAACCGCTGGAAATTTCACGACAGCCTAAGCCTAAATATAAAAGATGACTTAAAAATAAGAAACCATAACGTTGACAGGGTGGCCAAATTCTGGCACAAATAAATCGGCTGTTGAAGCAGTTCAGCTCAAACGAAATGGTGCGAAATAAGGCGAGAATGTCGGCAAGTGTTGAAAAAAGGTCAAGTAGGTCCTGTGGCCGACGCCAGCGCTCGGCAGCTGTCAAACGACTGCACGTATTAGCGAGATGCCTGGTCGTCAGTAATTACAGTATGATTCGGGTCTGAAATATTGGACGCGGACTCCATCACATTGAATACAGTGCATTCTTGGACAGATGGTACCCATTCTCTCGCAATGAGGATGGGAACAAATTGTCTCACGTGCCGGCTGTCACCTTCCTCCTACTGCCAACATTCCTTTCCCTCCGTAGTTGCTTAGCTTTTATTGGGTTCGGCTGCTAATCACGAGGTCTCAGGATCGAATCCCAGCCACGGCAGCCGTATTTCAATGGGTGTGAAATGCGAAAACCCGCATACTTAGGGTTAGGCGCACGTTAAAAATCCCAAGTGGTCTAAATTATTCCCGAATCGTCCACTACGGCGTGCCTCATAATGAAATCGTGGTTTTGGCAACTTAATCCTCATAATGCGTTATGCAACATTCGTTAAGGATGTCCTGGGCAGTCGCACAACTCTTGAATACAATTAAGTGTCAGGAGTTGCGTGCGACGTCTTTGGATATGTCATCATCATAATAATCATCATCATAATCATCATCATAATCATCATCATCATCATTAGACTGGTTACGCCCACTGCAGGGCAAAGACCTCTCCCATACTTCTCCAACAACCCCGGTCATCTACTAATTGTGGTCCTGTCGTCCCTGCAAACTTCTTAATCTCATCCACCCACCTAACTTTCTGCCACCCCCTGCTACGCTTCCCTTCCCTTGGAATCCAGTCGGTGTATAATAGCTGTGTCTTACCAGTACTCACCTACGGGGCAGAAATCTGGAGGCTTACAAAAAGGGTTCTACTTAAACTGAGGACGACGCAACCAGCTATTGAAAGAAGAATGATGGGTGTAACGTTAAGGGATAAGAAAAGAGCAGATTGGGTGAGGGAACAAACGCGAGTTAATGACATCTTAGTTGAAATCAAGAAAAAGAAATTGGCATGGGCAGGACATGTAATGAGGAGGGACGATAACCAATGGTCATTAAGGGTTGAATATGTCGATAGCCTTTATGGCGTTCGATAGCTGCTAGTCTACATTGCGGCTATATAATAAAGGCGGAACGGCAACATGGTAGCGAATGTGGAGAACATACAAATGCCGCATATATTACTGCACAATAATTTTAAATAGCGTTCTTGCTTCACGCACGTGGATAACCGCCATAGGAGACTACTTTGGAAGCTAACTGCAAGTACTTTATATGTCGTACCCAAGGGTGTACCTGGCCTGGTGGCCAGTAAATGTGACGTAATATTGCGAGCAGCTTCGGCCATAGCATGCTAATGGATGACGACATGAAGTGACTAGCGCAAGAGTGGACAGGGGACACTAAAGACGCTACAAGGACAAGCGCCCAGTTGGAAGTTTGCGCTTATCCTTGTCGCCTCTTTAGTGTCCCGTGTCCACTCTTGCGCTAGTCACTTTAGCATGAAATACCAACTAAGCCCCCTCTCACACCCTGCGACGACACAGGGACAGTTTGCTCAACTCTTGTTTCGTGACTTTTGTGTCAAGGTGAAAAACCAACATATCCATGTATATGTCTTAATACTTAAGCACATCTAGATTTGCCGCTTCGGCGATAGCCCATGAGTGCGCATTGCAAAGTCGCTATTGAAATAATTGTGTGCACCTTAACGAATTCGATAAGGGAAAATCAAAATCCATCCACGACGGCATCTCTAGTAGGCGCTGTGCGATGTTCCGACGTTAACAATGTATGCCGATTGAAGAAAGGTTGCCCCGAAGTGCTTCTGACGGTTAGGCTAGCTTCTTTACTCCGTAGAATGAAAAAAAAAGAAAAAGGAAAGGAAAAGAGAAGAAAAGAACCGAATCAAAAGCCCAGAATCAACAATTGCTCGTCGCGAGTAAACGCTGGATGACGAGTAATTTCCAGGCGACGAGCGAATACGCTTGATCAAGAACACTGATAACGCCGGCGGGACAAGCATTGTGGCGAAGTTCAATGCGCAGGGATAGCTTTTACTTTTTTATTTTTGTTTGGTTGACGTCATCACGCGTCACCGCGGGAAGTTTGAAAAGTTGAAGGTGAGTACGCCACGTGGTGGCATTCACGCGAACTAAACCTTTGTGTCCAGAAAAGCTGGATACGGGAGCGGCGGGCGAGGAGGACATCGAGGCACCCTAGCAGCCGCTGGAGAACTCCCCTCCTCCCTCGCCGGACCCCTCTGCCTCGCGCGCGAATCTGGGCCACGTTCCTCGCTCGCGCACGCGAAATTGAACCGCGTTCGCCGGCTCACCCTTACACGCTTTCACTCATACGGAACCTCACCGCGACGGTGACGCCGACGGCAGAAATGCGCCTGGAGTGTCCATATAATTGCTATCGCAATAATAAATGCGCGAACACAAATACAGGCATCAAACAGTGTAACGCTCAAGTGATGAACCGCCGTGGTATAAAACACACCTGTGAAAGCTCGACCAAAGGTCGGCTGGGACAGCGACGTGGTCAACGCTGATCAATTCCAATGAGAGCTACTGCTTCATGTCTTAAAAGCAAGAGTCAAGGCAGTCAGTCAGCATTCGTCGGGTGAGTGTTTTAAGGCCCGGAGCGAGGTGTTCCACGAGATCCTGGAAGGATTTTTTTTCGGCAATAGAGGAACATTGCAGGCCTTCCATAGCAAACGTCGTGACAAGTTTGCCCAGTATGTGTTGAGAGACAGCTGGCTTGCTAATCATCTCGAAGCACGATTGCTTCTGGGACTCTTCAGAGAGGCGTTTGCGCCCCTCTCTTTTCATTAGGGTGTCGTATTCCTGTGGATTGCGCAGATGTGCTAAGGAACAACTAGAAATTATCCTACAAGGGCCGGACTAGGTACTTCACTTCTATAAATCTTTGTATGAACCTGGTGAACACAATATCTAACGTGAATGACAAATTAACGTGTGACTGATGTACACTTAGAATGAAGAACTCCTTCGCTATGCGAATATGAATCAACAACAAAAAAAAAAACCTTACCTGCACGTGCTTCCTCAAGTTTGCCGCCGATGTCTTGGACGCACCAATCGTCTTGTTTGATGGAGCACAAGTCAAACATTGGTATCCGATTTTTTCATTTTTCTTGTCTTCAATCGGTTTAAACATCGGTGATAGCCATGACCAGGGTCAATCTACATTGACACTTATTGCCCACAGAGTCCAGATGCCACAGGAGGCAAGATGGAGTTGATGATTCCCGAACCCCGCCTGAGGGATGGCAGACCCACACCCGGGGTCCCTAGCATCCGCGTTCTTGGTAGGACCATTGAAGCCAATGGAGCTAACTCTACGGTTATCTCCGAGATCCTTCGACAGACCGCTAATACAGCCAGACTGCTGAAACGAGTGACCAACCGACGAGGGAGTATGAGGGAAGAAAGCCTCATCAGCCTTGTCCAATCTTTTATCATCTGTCACATTACTTCAGGTAACAGGATCAGGTAACAGCAGATTTGTTGAAGGATGATGGGCAGATTGTTCTAAACTGGCCACCCTGTATACGCAATGCCTCATTACCTCGAGCGTACCGGAATCTTGGAAGAACGCTAACATAATCCTAATCCATAATAAAGGGGATGCCTAAGACTTGAAAAATTATAGACCGATCAGCTTACTGTCAGTTGCCTACAAACTATTTACTAAGGTAATCGCAAATACAATCAGGAGCACCATAGACTTCTGTCAAGCAAATGACCAGGCAGGATTCCGTAAAGGCTACTCGACAATAGACCGTATTCACACTATCAATCAGGTGATAGAGAAATGTGCGGAATATAACCAACCCTTATATATAGCTTTCATTGATTACGAGAAAGCGTTTGATTCTCTCGAAACCTCAGCAGTTATGGAGGCATTACGGAATCAGGCTATAGACGACCCGTATGTAAATATACTGAAAGATATCTATAGCGGCTCCACAGCCACCGTATTCCTCCATAAAGAAAGGCGTCAGGCAGGGAGATACGATTTCTCCAATGCTATTCACAGCGTGTTTAAAGGAGCTTTTCAGAGGCCTGGATTGGGAAGAATTGGGGATAAATGTTAATGGAGAATACCTTAGTAACTTGCGATTCTCTGACTATATTGCCTTGCTTAGTAACTCAGGGAACCAATTGCAATGCATGCTCACTGACCTGGAGAGGCAAAGCAGAAGAGTGGGTTTTAAAATGAATCCGCAGAAAACTAAAGTAATGTTTAACTGTCTCGGAAGAGAACAACAATTTACAATAGGTTGCGAGGTACTGGAAGTGGCAAGGGAATACATCTACTTAGGGCAGGTAGTGACCGCGGATCCGGATCATGAGACGGAAATAATCAGACTAAGAATGGGCTGGGGTGCGTTTGGCAGGAATTCTCAGATCATGAACAGCGGGTTGCCATTATCCCTCAAGAGAAAAGTGTATAATAGCTGCGTCTTACCAGTGCTCACCTACGGGGCAGAAACCTGGAGGCTTACGAAAAGGGTTCTACTCAAATTGAGGACGACGGAACGAGCTATGGAAAGAATGATGGGAGTAACGCTAAGGGATAAGAAAAGAGCAGATTGGGTGAGGGAACAAACGCGAGTTAATGACATCTTATTTGAAATCAAGAAAAAGAAATGGGCATGGGCAGGACATGTAATGAGGAGGGAAGATAACCGATGGTCATTAAGGGTTACGGACTGGATTGCAAGGGAAGGGAAGCGTAGCAGGGCGCGGCAGAAAGTTAGGTGGGCGGGTGAGATTAAGAAGTTTGCAGGGACGACATGGCCACAATTAGTACATGACATGGTTGTTGGAGAAGTATGGGAGAGGCCTTTGCCCTGCAGTGGGCGTAACCAGGCTGATGATGATGATGGTGACATTACTTACGTTGCGCCCTTTCTTAACTGGTACAAAGTTGAAAAGACTAAACTCGACATCATCATCAGAGGAGCCTATAAGCAGGCCTTAGGACTACCCAACCACACCAGCACGGAACTTCTACTACGATTAGGTATCCACAACACGCTAGACGAGTTAATCGAAGCGCAAAATCGATCCCAACTGGAGCGGCTTACCCTCACGGAAACGGGCCGCAGCATTCTAACCAAGCTTGATATCACCTACCACCGCCAACATGGATACAAACACTCAATATCACGCGACATTCAGCAATGGATACACGCCGACCCTATTGCCAAAAACATGCACCCAGACCACTACAAAGAACGCAGGAAGGCACGAGCTACCTCCCTCATCAAAGCTTATGCCAACACCGCGGGGGTCATCTTCGTCGATGCAGCGGAATACCAAGATGGACGTCCCTTTGCGGTGGTTACCACAGCAGGCGGCTTGCTCCGACATGCTGTCAGCGTCGTTACCCAAAATGCAAAGACGGCCGAGGAAGTGGCCATCGCCCTGGCCACTCTTGACCCAGCCTGTCACACCATACTGAGCGATTCTCGCGCAGCAAGCAACAACTGCATCAAGGGTCGTTTTGCTCATAATGCTTTTTTATGTATTCTCATGTTTTTTGTGTCTGTTAAAATTTTGTATATGTATATTTCTAGCACACTTATATTTTTAGTTCATGTTCATCTCGGCCTGCCGATCATATTTTTCTCTATTTCGTTCTGTTCCTTCTTCACATAATTTAAAGGTTCTGTTATACGCCAATATTATTTTTATTTTTTGTTAGTATTACGGTACATTGTAATCACTTTTCTGTTGTTGCACTACAGTTCTTCGTTTCTGTTAGTGTACATTGTATAAGTTTTATTTCTGTCCTGCCACCTATGTAATTTTTTTTCTTATAATTACCCACCGAGGGTCCCGGTTACAGTCTTCGACTTTGGGACCCTCGTCTGTAAAACAAAAATGTAACCGTTTCTTTGTTTGTAATGAATAAACTTGATTTGATTTGATTTGAAGGGTCGTATTTCTCAACAATCACTCCGTATCTTACAACAAGCCCCGCATTCGTGTGAAAATCTGTGTCTGGATCCCAGCACACGCCGGCGTTGTCCACCCGCACTTCACCAACCTCAACGAAGTTACACACTCCGTAGCACGAGGACTAGTTAACCGTGCCGGCGATGGTGCAGGTGCGCCCGCATGACGCTACCGCCTTACAAGATAAAACGACCTTGTGAAGTCATTTCACCTCTCAAGGAGAATCTTCCCCACCCCTCACCGCAAGTTAAACAGAGCACAAGCAACCACCCTTCGCCTGTTATAGACCAATACATACCCTTCCCTCAGACGCTATCACATCATATACCCCGACATCTACCCAAGCCAGACGTGCAAGATTTGTAAAACTAAATCAGCAACTCTCCCCCACATGCTATGGGAGTGCAAACATCAATTCCCAGACCTTAACCCCGTCACCCTCTCGTGAAGCACATACAGAGAGCAATGCCGTAACACAACCTGTGTCCTCGGCGCACCGCTCCTTCTCCCTAGCTAGGCTCCACCCAGCTTTTCCGCGTCGCTATGCTGCGGAAAGCTCTGCTTTCACTCTATACAAGTTCTTTCACTATTTCACTCTTTCACGCTATACAACTTCGTTCTTAGTTTGCGTTACAAGAAATGGTCGACCGCTTTTATTGCATGGATATCTTATTGCTATTGGGGGTTACAGCGGGAGCAGTTGCTCAACTACTTTGTATTGGTAGCATTTCCTGCGCCTTTCTCTTTTCCGGTAGCTTCTCTATCATAAATTTAACTTTATTTCCGCTTTATCTTATTTAAGAATTCTACTGTGACTTGGTATATTCTCGAGAATGTCGTTGCTCGAGGTTTTTTTAACGAGCATCAACAGGAATGACTGATCAACGATAATTTAATTTATAACGGCTTATTTTCTGAGTTAAAGATTAGCAAAGATGTGAAACCATTGTATGATAATAATTTCTTCATAGTGGCCCGGGCGTATGCTCCAGAAAGTAAAGCATTGTCATGATGACCATTATCAAAAACATAAGTAAAGTCAGAGTTTTTATGTCCATTTCGGGGTCACGGCTGCTACTGGCGATGTCAGTAACACTTGCCTTGTCTTTACTGACACCATAATATTGTCTCAAATTTTAATTGCAATGTACTCTTCCACGTAGACACCTGGATTGAGACTTCCTAACCCAAATGAAGTTTATTAGTAATGGTCTAACGTCTGCAAGCTTTCCTGTAAATGTTCCAGCGGACCATACATTCAAGCTTAACGGAATTTGAAAAGGCGAGAAAAAATTGTGAACCCGCCAGTGATGCTGATCTTGGAAACCACAGAGGGATGAGTACATGTATAAGAACGCTATTTTCGTTTGTATTTCCGAATAACTACCTGCATTCGTAGCGCAACAGCCAACATTATAGAAGTGAAGTATAGGAGCAAGAAGCAAATGCGTAAGTTCTCTCCACCAGATACCCCGGCGCAATTTTTTCTAAACCATTTAGAAAATATCTGCGCCGCCTGTAGGGTGGTGACGATACGACGGAGTGTCAGTATGAGGAAACAAAACAGCTGGCGCCGGTGGGCCACCAGTAAGCACAACATGCATGAGCACACCAGTCCCATCTCTGCAGACTTCCTAGTGATTACGGCGGGCTTCGCTAGGTACAGGAACGCTCCGAGCCTAGTGTAGCATAGTGGCATTCCGTACATCCTGTCGCAGTTTTCCTGTGCTTCAATCTGAGAATGCGGGGCGAGAACAACTGCTGGCGCAAACAGCGCAGCGCTTGGGAGCTATGTGCGTAGGTAGCTGGAAAACTTTTTACATGGAGGTTTAGGTACAGCAAACAAGCTGCATCAGAATTACAGGTTTGCGTGGGGTCCTATAACGTAAAACTATTCCAGTATGTTTCTTTTTTATTCCAACCTGTTAACGTCAAGTTTACGTAACCGCCAACACAAGCATCGGGCGGTGACCCGCAGCGTTACATAAGCAGCCGCAAGGGAATTTTGCTGTTCCCGGAATTACAAAAAAGTCTAATCATCCATCGCCGGCTGTGAAGCAACTTATGCTCGTATTGCTGCACCAGACGTACCATGAACAGATACGTATATATACCCATGGTTCGACCTCACCTACCAGTTTAACTGCCGCATTCGTCGTTCCAGCTAAGCAGGTTACGGTTAGATTCAAATTATCACACATGACTACATCTACGTCGGCAGAACTTGCAGCTCTTCATGCCGCTATGACGTATGTCACCGGAGAGCCAGCAGAGAAATAGGTCGTATTTTGTGATTCCAAGGCCTCGCTATCTCCCTTCTTTCCTCTTTCTAGTGCTCCTTTCCCACCCCCAGTGTAGGGTAGCAAACCGGGTGCTCTTCTGGTTGACCGCCCTGCCTTTCCTGTCCTTGCTTTCTCTCTCACCGATCACACGCTCTCCTCATTTACAGGAGGCCAATTTTGTGTCCTTTCAACACGAGTAACATTGCCTCCATTGAACGGTTTTCTTATCTAATTGGTTGAAAAGGGACGAGGAGCACGCTGAAGTGGAGAGGGTTTTGGATGGGGCCGAGCCAGCGCACTGAAAATAGATAAGCGGATGAAGAGCGTGCTGCTGGCGTCTGCGATTGGTTCGCTTTCCCTTACTTGGCTTGAGTTGGGTGGTCGAAAATAGCGGTGGCGTGCGACGCAAGGTTAAAAATGCGGCTAAAACGGCTCCTCGACAAAGACCAGTTGGCAGAGCGATGTCGTGCACTTGCCGAAAAGGCTCGATAAGCTCATACTGCCACGCAAGAAGTTTTGTTATGCGCAAATAAACGCCCATTCTCTCGCAGGTGCGAGTAGCCAGTGCCAGAACGATCGGCTGCAACTACCTTCTATTCTGTTCGGAATGGGGCAGTCTCCGACTATTCAGAAAAACAGAATTCAGTTTCTTTTTCGGCATATTAATGCATCTTTAACGCGTACACGTCTCTTTGATGAGGTGAGTGATGAGTTGAGATGAGATGAGGTGATGAGGTGATGAGGTGAGGTTTTGTGACGCCGAGTGACAGACAGGTAAAGAGGCTGCAGCCTGAAACCTTTTCACCAATAGAACAGGGTTAATGGCGAAAAGGCGTCGAATCATAAATAATTATTGTTATTTTGCTCGGTCGAATCATGCATATTCAGTGTGTACCCGTCATATCAGTTTGGGAGCTATTGTGGGTTTCGTGACGTCGCGTGACAGGTGAGGTGGGGGTGATCCAACAAAGATCTGGAGCAATCGCGCAGGGTTGATTGCATAATTATAATAGGAAAAGTTTGGAATAGCTTTACGTTATAGCGCCCCTGATTTCCTTCCGTGTTTAGTGAGTTTGCGTGGTTTCCGCCTATTGAGGCGCAGTAAGTCCGCCAGGATGCTTTTTGTGGGTATCGTGGCAACAGCTGCTGTAGGCATTATGCCTGAACACTCAAGGATAAAAAGTTGAAAAAGAAAAGAAAACGCAAGCTCAAACATTAACCGCGGTTTGTTAGCCGCGGGTATGGGAATCAGAACTTTATTGGCAGACCCGCCGCTATAAATGAGCCTGATAAAATATAATGTGTGAATGCAGGGGAGTGCTTGGAGTAGTTCTCATAGCCATTTGCCCAGAATAACCTATGAGCAAAATTATTATCAGTTTACGATCTATTTAGCGCCATCTTTCGACATAAGTGTATACTCGCAAAATTGATCCAGAAAGATTTTACGCTTGAAGAAATCAAGAGTGATAAAGAAAGGGAGTGTCAAATTCAGTTGTGAAGTATCAGAAATATTTCTGATCTTTTAAAATAAAGCGATCTTTATTTAATAAATATTTATCTGATAATCCAGACTATCTAATAAGTTTTTTGTTGAAATAATCCGTCTAATGAATCTTTTAAAGTTTTAGCTATTGTTCTTCTAAGCTCTGTGTTTACACAGTATGCTAGCTAAGAAACATTCTTATTAATTAATTAACTATCATGACAAGGAAACGGGCAAAAAAACATATCTGTGCAGAGATAAACTGATATGTAAAAGGAGCTCTTGGCAGAGCGGAAAACAAAGCTCTGTCACAGCTGATTTATCGCATCCTTTATCGTGTACCACTTCCTTTCCTTTACAACTTTTAGGAATCGAAACGATGCGCCCAAAAGCACACTTTAATATAGCATCCATTGCTTAGATGAATTTTTAAGGCCACTTCAAAATATGATCACTTCAGCACAGGAGAACAGAAGGTGTAAGCAAATGTGTTGATAATGGCACTAAGTGGAACACATGAGAACTTGCATTACAGTGGCACTTAATGACAGATAAAAATCATCATTTGTATGAATATATATGCTACCACACTTTGAATTTCATTGATGAGGGCGCCAGGCTTCTGCATTGTTTAAAGATAATAAAACGAACTTGTTGGCGCGTGTTACATATGCCTTCCTAATTAATGTTCATGGTGAACCGACCCACAAATATTAATGGTGAACTGCCCCAAAAATTATGCCAACACGACTGATTATCTGAGTATTGACTTAAACATGATATTGCCTTCGCTGAGTGGTGGAAACTTGAAGCAAAATAAAAAAAAAACGTCAGTCCGCAAGAACAAAAGTAAAAATTACTTTTCGAAACAAAAAAATCTCGGCTTCCTTTCCCAGAAAATTTCTGTGCTGAATACGGGAACTCTTTTTTTTTCGCTAAATTCTACAATTTTTTCCGTTGTAATGTGGCGCACAAACGTTACACATCTCAAGTGCAAGAGAACATATTTTGAAGTCATTGATAATGCGCATTTTTTCACATGTTCAACTTCGCTCACTTGGTCGGGCACTTGGAGATAGCGCTCACTGAACAAGCGGCTCCTTTTGTTTCATCGTACAAACCTGCCTGGACTTGTTTCAGCTATTTGCTGGTTTTCTGTCCAAGAAGGGACGGACGCGTCCAACTTTGTACGGAGAATAAAAACTACTCTGACTCCCAACTTTTTTTCCTACGTTGCTTAGCCCCAGGTAATACGCTCTATGCGTACACCCTCACAACAGACTTACCGCGCTCTTTTTTTTTTACTGAGAGCTGTCGCTGCCCTGCTTAATTTTTTTTATTGTTTTCATACAAGAAAAGCAGGTCACATCATTTGGGTATGCGGGAACCCTGTGTCGTAAGACCTCGCTAATGAAGGCTGGACCTCATGTTGTGAAAGCATGGTTACCTTAGTGATTAATACATACGGGATAGCTGCGGTATCATTTTTGTTTTACTTTGGCCAACTTTCTCGTTCGTAACCAATCAGGCATTTTAATTTGAGACAAAGAAGGGCACATTGCTGTTGCGCCCTAAAGCACGTTCTCGGAGAATAATATGTCGGCAGTGAAAAAGAAAAGAAGTTGCGAAACATTACTTTGTGGGTACAAAAGAGGAAGCATTAATCTGTTGAATAACCTCAATTTTGAAGTTGCGAAGTCTGCAGTCAAAAACACACACTGGAGTGCTTCTTTCCCATTAAGAAGCAAGATGCACATAACACCGGTGCCATGAAGAAAGCACGCAATTCGTTACGAAACGAGGCACTTGGCAGTCAGCAATTTCGAACTTCTTGTATAAGCATCCCTCAAGATTAGGCATCGTAGATCCTTTGCTCGTACATGACTTCTTCAAAAGACAGAACCCGGGAGGCTGTTGCAGTGTTAGCATTGGTGTTGAAGAGCTTTTCTTTCGCAATCATACAGCTCTCCTGAAGTACGTAAAAGGTGTGATACAGAGGAGAATGATGAAAATAAATTTGGGTGTAGTTTCAAAGCGTCAGTAAAAAAATGCCTTGAAATTTTACGATAATATTTACCTTCAATAATAATTAGGTGGCAGGGAGAGCTTTATATCTGGCTTGTACGTAGAATCAAAAGTGGCGCCTTTACCTTATGATCTGTTTCATAGTCATGCAGGCCATTCTATTGCAGCTGATGCACGAAAAATTATAAAGCCTTTTTTATCTTGTGTCCAAATTTCGTGTCGTCAGAGCATTCATTCCACAGCGCCGACTTTGGCAAAAAATTGTTTACGAAACTCGACCTCAAAGCACACCTTGCATCACTCAAGCTCACCTATGAGGTTGAATTCAACAAGGAAAACCTGAGTCATAATATTTCTACCAGTCGCCAACCTCACTGGAGCCCCACCAAACTTTGTGAAGTTCAAATCCAATTGAGGTTGACGTTTGGCGTTAGAAGGTGGAAAGCTCGTGAGGTTGCCCGCCTCTGCTGGCAACTTATGTGCCCATGCCAAGCAGGTGGTGGTGCGTTGGTCACGTGCTAATGATTCTGTGTTCGCGCGCTAATGGCCGGAGTGTGGAAGTACACAGTGCGTAATCGCCAGCGATGCAGCACGTTAGGTCTCCGGGCCGCCAGGACCCGCGTTCTACAGCTTCCGCCACTATTGGAGCGCGTGACGTCAGCATGCGCTGGCCACTCAGAAGTCCCTAGCGCGCCACACCCTTACGAGAGCCATGGGAGAACCGGTGTGTGTATTCTGCTGCGAACTTGGTAGTGTATGGTGCAGCATATAACTCTAATCATAATAGGCGGCCGATGATGCTGCTTGATTAATGTCTTCCGGTTCGTTTAATTGAGCGCTCCTGTAGAACTTCTCTGCAGCCGAACTTCCAGCGACAGTGTCAGCCCCCGTGACAGCGACAATTGCTTTCGTAATAAATGCCCAGCAATGCTTTGTTGATGCGCTGATTTTTTACGTGTGTTTTATTTGATTTCTCTGTTGTGTGGCAAGTGCCGCGTAGATCCAACGGGGCTCACTTAAAACGGATGCTGCAAGCAACACCTGGCAGCGTTTACTGCTTTGGCGGCAGGCGGCCATTCGGCTTATTACCGCTGTGCTCATTCACCGACTGTTTCGCACCATTTGCTGTACCTGACGGTTTCAGAGGCAAGCAAATATTACAAACATATGGAACACAAAAATCAGTATACGGTCGACAAAGCACAAGGTCGCTTGGTCTATCCACAAAAACAGAGTAATTATCTCAAAAATGAGCTGCACACCGATGTAGGCCATTTTACTCTCTGAACAACATGAAATGAAGGTTGCTTCCCTGTGCTTAGGCTCATAGCATTCCTCGAGTTCTGTGTTTGCTCAAAATGCTAAACTGCTTCACAGCTGCTCTCGCGTCTTGCGTGATTCTATTTTTATTCCTGTGTCTTCTAGGTAAACACATCTCTGTTGTCAAGTGGACACAATCTATCTCACATGTCTTGACCAGCTCAGTATCGACACGCTCGAAGCTGGGCTTGCTACGCTGGTATTTGAGAGTAATGCTATGTTCAGACTACGTTCGTAAGGCGCCGATTTTTCGTAACATACGTAAGCGGAAGCGCAACAAGCGTATGCGTCTAGTTCAGACTGCGAACGTAAAGGTGCCAACGTGCGCAATTCTCGCAAAAATCGTGGGTGAGAGTGTTAAAGGGTCGGCAACATTTACGACTGTTATGTTACGACCGTTGCGACACAGCCAATGATCGATAAGCTTTCGTCTTTCAACAACCGGTGACGACACTTCCGTCCTTCCGTCTGCAGACAGCTCCGGGCGCGGGAAGTGCCATTCCACCATTCCGTGCGCACGATTGGCTGTGTTCGTGAAAATTTTTGCAGTGCGCCTAGCGAGACTGTTTTCAGTTCATCTGGTTTATCCGCCGAGGAAATCGATGGCCGCAGATGCGTGCTCCGAACTTCGATGAGTGGTCTCACTAGGTTTTCAAGGAAGCGGAACTGCTGGGGCGACATGCGCATGAAGTTGTGAAACATCGCAGCGTCACCAACTCGGAGCTTGGCGAAAAGGTTGTGAAAATCGCCGTCCACTGCTCTGTCGATAAATACTTGCCGCACCCAAACCCTTCTGCGTTGCCTTCGTCGTCTTCGGGCGATTGAATACATCACTACAAGTTTGTTTTGAGCGTGAATTTCTTCGAGCTCGGACAGCGCTCGCATGTTGACAGGAGCCATATTGGACCGCTGGTGACGTCGATTCTGCAGCTCTAAATTTGATTGGCCTGTTGTAAAAGCCGTAATTTACGCAGCAGTAAATGTGAACAAAGGTGCCGGCTTAACTGCCGTAACGTTTTTTACAGCCGTTACGTTCGATATGCCGAAAGAGCTGTTACGCGCGTTACGACCGTAGTGTGAACATAGCATAACACTGTCGCCTTTGTTGTGATGATGTTATCGCTTAGCCCTTATCAGGCCGCGTTACATTCCTGAGCTTCACACTTTCCCCAAGCTCGCTAAAAATAAAGATTTCGTCTTCACCGACAACAGGCAGTGCACAGCGGAATCGGACTGGCTGACCATTCAAAATTTACAGTCGCGGCTTTGGCCCTTGATTTGAAACTGAGCGTTTTTCCGCCCCACGTACATTACGAGTGTGTTGACACCTGGGTTTCAGCAATGGAACTGTCAGCGAATAATCAAGCATCGCATTATGCGCATCGGCATGACGAAGTTGCTGTGCATGTGAATTGGAAATTTTGTACTTTCCTGACGCCTCTTCTCGTTGCCCCAAAGAATGCTTCTCAAATTTTCCTCAAGTGTAACTAGCTTTACCTTAACCAATCAAGCTTTCTTTGTCCTGGGTATTTATGTCGGGTGCTCGCTGCAGTACCAAATCGCCAGATTGTGGTTCTCGAGTCCTGACGTTTGCGGTGCTAGGGCTGCTGACAATGTTATGCTTTGTTTGTACTGTAAAATAACATTCTAGACACAGTATGTCTTTTAAAGGTTATTTTTATTTGTTCGTCTCTTCCTGTGTGTAAGTGTTCCCATTACAATTCCAGTTTATTTTGCCTTCTTTCTCAGAGAAATATAACTTATTACACTGATACAATGCTCGTAGGAAACCAGAGAAAAAAACATAAAGATGAGAAAAATGAAAGGGCAGAAATTGAAAGCTAATGAAATGGCATTCTAACGGGGTTATTGTCCCATGTTAGCATATTCCTGCCCTTGTGTTTGGGGCATGTTTTGAGACCACAATAAAAATACGAGTGTGCGCGGAGAGCAACCGATAATGAGCAGTAAAAGACTTTATTGCTGAAGGAATGTCCTAAGGTATGCCGGTTTGCTGGATATATCCAGCACTTATTCATGACGTGCCAGAAGGCTTTATTCACAGAAAATACAGCCGAGTGCTTATATGCGAGTACAGGGTTATCAGATACCTGAGCGCTCGTATATGGTAGTGATGGGGCGTGTTGAAGACACAGAGTCAAAGAGCTCCTGCATTGCTAAACACAGTAAACCAAGGCGCATCATTTTTGCTTCAATATTTTAGCATTACATTCCTTTTGCTTATCAGCCATCGGTTACACATGAAGATAATTTTGCAGAAATAAATGCCGATAGAAACTGGTCTCACAATTCTGCTTTGTTGCAACAAGGTTACTGTTTTCTGATGTATACTTGTAAAAAAATATCACGTTCAGAACTTCAAATATCTCTCTTTGCTTTTGTTCAAGATAATCAAAATCGATATCGTGCTATCAAGTGCAATAAATTAGTGTGTTTGGCAAACCCAGATGCTCAGAATACCATTACACGGAGAAACAGCAATAACGCCTGCCAGCACACTTGTAATCGCTCTTCGGCTTCTTATATAATTCATGTGACCTGTATCGGAGGCTGGTTAAATTTAAAAATGTGAATGAATTGGCCATTACATAAACAAAAGAACTAAATGTGGCTACTCTTTTTACCTTCTTTTGGAAGAAAACGAGATTCGAACTTGAGTAACTCTTGAAGCCATATATCATGATCACCTCGTCGAGGCCTGCGCCTTTAAAGATGTCATTTGCTCCCACGCAGTAAGCCAACTTTTTTCACACATGGGGCAATAGTAAGATGCAGTCAGAAGTTCACAAACTCACGGATAGTGAAGTCCCTGCAAATCAATTGCGAAGATGGAATCAGATAAATTGTACATGAACTTGAATAACTGTGAGCCCTCGTATATGGGGCCAACTTTCTAGTCGCATTGCGGAATTACAATGATGTAATGACCACATCATGCTACTTAATAAATCGTGATAACATGTGAGGTTGCATGAAACAGCCCAGAAAAGATATCTTTCTTTTTTTCTTTTTATTGAATAATTATTTGTTAGTACTTTTGGCTGATTGGGCTGTTACAGGGCTGGGGTACAAATATGGCGCAGAGCCCATCATTGCGCACATAAAGTAGCAATGTATAGCTAATATATAGATTTACAAGTTACTCCGTGACATTATACATAGCTATAATACAAAATCTGACATGACAACCGTCACGTCAAACATAACAGTGAGTCCTAATTTGCGATGTAAGAACCATAGCATTTTTTCAGCGGTAGAGCAAATATTAGGGATATGTTGAATGCAGTTGAGGTCTTGAGATATTGTTACTCCTAAGTATTTACATTTGTTAACGGTAGTTAGCACAGTAAAACTTAGTTGATAATGAAATTTAGGACGTTCTTAACCTTGTTTGTAACAAGTAAAAGAACAGCCTTTTCTTTATTTACTTGCATTTTCCAAGTTTCAAACCATTTTTCAACAGACGTCAGTGCATCGCTGGGCATATTTTGATCCTTGTGGTTGCATACTTCTCGATAAATTAAACAGTCGTCGGCGAACAGTGGTAGTGTAACGTATTAATTATTCATCATCATTATTTATCATCATTTATTGTCCTTTAAAGGCCCCTGTCGGGGTATTACATAAGGGGGGGGGGAAGAGCGTATACAAGGTAGCTAATAAAAACAAAGGCCATAAAATATAACAGTGTAACGCAGGGACATAAAAAGAAGCAAAGAACGTGATAGTTAAAACAGTGCTTGTCAATATTGCCTTTATGCCACAAGCACCACACACGTTGGCGAATAGTTAGGGCAGCAGGGCGAGTACACAATGGTTACAGGGGAAGAAGAAAAAACTCAATACAGGAAAAAAGAATAAAATTTCATATGACACACAAATCGGAGCAAAAAGAACGTTTCAACCCATATGATTTAACAACATCGCCTTAAACCTTGTCGCGCCGTGCTCATTAGTTAGTGAATCGGGTAGCAGGTTCCGTTCTTCAAGTGCGGTCGGGAAGAAGGACTTGTGAGAAGCATTAGTGGAGCCATGAAGTCGTTGGATGCTATTTGAATTGAATAGGCGACGCGATGTACGAATGGGAGGAGATATAAGGGAACGAAGCAGATAGGGGAAATTGAAATATAACTTATGGAATAAACACAGGCGCGCAACTTTTCATCTGAGAGCTAAGGGAGTGAGGCCAAGTGATGGTTTAATGGAACTTACGCTGGAATGAAAGTCGTATGGGGACGATATGAAGCGTGCTGCATGGTTCTGGACGAATTCAAGCATGTTAATTATGTGGGACTGATGAGGACTCCAGATCGCGGATGCATATTCAAGCCTACTGCGGACGAAAGTTTCATATGCCAGTTTTCGTATGTTAGCGGGGGAAGGGAAAGTGATCTTCTGATAGAACCAAGTGTACGTGAAGCGTCGGCCGTGATTTTTGTGATATGATTAACCCAACTTAAATTGCTATTGATTGTGATGCCAAGGCAACGAAAAGATTCTACTTGCAATAGGTCCTCAGAAAATAAAGTGTAAGGAGAAGTTAAATTATAGCGCTTCCGATAAATTTGCATAAAACTGCACTTCCTAGTATTTAGTTCCATCATCCACAATGTGCACCAATTTGCAATAAGCTTCAGATCGTTCTGGAGGGCAGCTTGATCGTCTTTAGTATTTATACGCCGGCAGATAATGCAATCATCTGCGAAAAGGCGAATGCTGGATGAGATGTTGAGTGGGAGGTCGTCAATAAAAATTGAGAAGAGAAGCGGACCCGACACAGACCCCTGTGGTACTCCGGAGGTGACGCAAGTAGAATTTGAAGGAAGTCCACCTATTAGGGTGCACTGAGAGCGAGCTGTGAGAAAGTTGTGAATCCAGTCTAAAACAAGTGGTTGAAGGCAAAGACCTGAAAGTTTGGACATAAGACGTTGATGTGGGACACGTCGAATGCTTTGGAAAAATCAAGATAGATGACATCGGTTTGGAACAAAGAATCAAGGTTTAAGTGAAGGTCCATGGTAAACTCAAATGACTATGGTTCACATGAATAGCCATGACGAAAGCCATGCTGATTTTTGAAGAAGAAGGAGTTGGAATTCAGGTGGGATGCAATATGCGAGTATATAATATGCTCAAGAAAATTACAGGGTATGCAATTTAATGAAATAGGACGATAATTCAACGGGTCGCTCCAGCTGCCTGTCTTGAACGCAGGAACAACTTTGTTAATTTTCCAGTCACTAGGCATAGAACTGTTCGCAAGAGATTGATCAAAGATTATTTTTAGAAAATGAGAAGATACATTTTTTGTAGGTTTTCACATCTTCGCAGTGACGTTGCCTGGCACGGCGGCACTGGACAAGTATAGTTTGTCTATCACTTTGTCTGTAGTTTGTCTATATCTAAACTGGTATCGTTAATATAAACGCGAAATAGTACGGGTCCACGGACAGACCCTTGAGGGACGCCTGAAGTTACAAATAAACGATCGGACTGGTAGCCGTTTAGGTCCACGTACTGCGTCCTACCTGATAGATATGACCTGAACCATTCCACTATATTGTTATTTATTCCAAGCTGTTTCAATTTGATAAACAAATTATTATGAAGAACCCTATCAAAAGCTTTCGAGAAATCAAGGCATACTGCATCAGCAAGTTTTTTGTTATCTATTGCTTTTGAAAAGTCGTTAATGGTTTCAACGAGCTGCGAGTTGACAGTTTTTGCCGGAAGCCATGTTGGTTCGAATGTAGTGCTTTCTTATTTTCGGGGTACTTATATATTGCTTTCGATATTATATGTTCGAGGAGTTTGCAGCAGACGCCGGTTAAAGAAATTGGCCAGTAATTTTCAATTTTCTGCTTTTGTCCGTTTTTGTATATCGGGATAACTTTTGCGACAAGCCAGTCATCTGGGACCCGTTTTTGTTGCAAGGACGCATTAAAGGTAATTTCTAAGTATTGAGCAACGCATTCAGCGTATCTTCGCAGAAAGGTATTTGGAATTCCATTGGGACCAACACATTCTTATTCTTTATTGTTTAGCAGCAGCAATAGCAACTTTCATAGCTAATTCGTATTTCTGGCATCTCAGACTCGTGTGAAAATGATGTTACTGTAGTTGGAGCAGTAAAATTAGAAACATTTGAAAAGGCAGACTGGAAGAACTTGTTATGGTAAGACGCAATTTTTGAACAATCAGTTATGATTTCGTCGTTAACAACAATGCTGTATTCGCTTTGAGTGGTTTGCGACAAGTGACGCCAAAACTTTTGCGGAGAAGATAACATGAAGTTCGGAAGTGTATCCTTGTAATATTTCTTTTTCGCTTACCTAAGCTTTATTCGCAGCCGTGCAGATAGGTTAGACATCTTTTCACGATTTTTTACTTTCTTTTTTCTTCCTATTTTTTGCTTCATGCGAACAATCTCTCGCGTTATCCAGAGATTAAGTTTATTTCTTCTTTTTTTCCTTAATATTACGAAAGAGTTTACGTAGTGCACGGTAATGGTTTCGAATCTTGCCCACAACGCATTGACATCATCGTCAGAGCTCAGACTCTCTAGATGAAACGAGAAGTAATGAATGACTCGTGTCGTCAGCTTTATCAACATTGGGTACGTGCGCAGCGCTTTCTTTAAGATTTGTTTCGCAAACCTTAGTTTTGATTCGAACAAATACAAGTTGATGGTCTGATATGCCAGCTTTAACTGCTACCTGATAATTTTCAGACCGTCCATCAAGAAATACTGAGTGCAATATGGACTGCACTGTTCCCGTTTTTCGAGTGCTTTCCTCTACCACCTGTGTTAAATCGTTAGCCAAAGCAATGTCGTGCAGCACTTCGCAGTCAGCTCGTTCCCGTAACTCTATGGTAATCAAGTTCCAGTCAATCCCCGGCAAGTTATTATCCCCGACAATCATTACCGTTTGGTTTCGCGCCTTCTGTTTTTCTAAGTAGTATTGGATGGCCTCTACATATTCGATCGGTGCGTTAGGGGATCTATTGATTGTTCCTATTACGTGTAAAGTAGTTCCCAGTTTTATTTGACACCAAGCGCTCTCATTATTAGGGATACCGTTCATCCTTGCACATTCAATATTTTTTTTGTATTATGACAGTGTAAAGAGAGGGAAACCATAGCAGCACTCACTAAAATTAGTTCTTTTGTGGCTGTGGTGTGCGCTGTACAATATCTCCGCTTGAGCATCGCAGCGATTACAGTAGTGTCACTCTACAGCCTATTAAAATCATGAACGAGAAAGTTAAGGTGAAAAACGAGCCCCAATACTTGGCTAAATACAAATGTACTAGGCCAACCGACAAGAAAGCGAAAAAAAGCGCCAGGAAAATTACTGGGCGTGATATACGAAGATTCGAATACGAATTCCAAAGATGCAGTCTAGCACAAAAAAGCTATTTGATATTTTTGAATAATAGAAATTAACTAAAATTTCCCAGCTGACTGTTAAATCCGGCCGCTGTTCTCCGTCTGCTATACAAACTATCGCAAGCAACCAGAAGTGTGTTAAGCTAGGAATGCGTTATCAGAATGTGTTATGAAAGCTTTCTTTTTGGTTTCGCAGAGGAAGACTGCATGATAACCTGTGATTTTCGTTTGTCTACCATTTAGTATGTTTTGACAGTCTAGTCATGTAACACTTTTATGTTTTGCGCTACAACCAGCAATGTTTTACATGCAAGGTGTCCTTCTACATCATTGTAGGGCACACATGTCCTTGAAAAGCCACTTCCAGCAACCGTTTATTCAGGGTTTTCATAAATTAAGCCATACATCAACCATTCATTATTGGAAACAGTGTTTGATGATGATGATGATGTGTGGTTTTTTGTGGCGCAAGGGCCAGGTTTGGCCAAAGAGCGCCATGACAAGTTGTAATGTTGAGGATGTATTATGGAAGATGTGACTTGGCTGTAAAGTGGCCTAAAAATATTCGCTGTAGAGTGCGTAAAATTAACTTGTTATAAAATTATGGCGATGACAGATGACGAATACTATGAACACTAAAATCCATCGTGAAAGAATGATGCAGAATAGAAAATATATGAGATGGTAAAAATGCCTGGAGCACTGTTGCCTCGCCAGAGCCCTTCAAACACAAGGGCCTAGAGGCACGTGCTACACGAAAGAACTATCGCAGCGCCATCCTCTGAAGAGAGGAGACGCTACGAACATGTTGGGCTAACAACATGCAACACAACATCTTTCAGATAACTTAGGACTGCGTTAGTGTCGAAGAGCGGTTCTGGGCCGAGTAACATTACAGGATGAAGGGGAATATGCTGCCGGTATGCTAACGGAAAATGTTTCTTTCTGTCAGATTCGGCTTTCCGACACTCCAGGAGGACATGGAGGACGGTCAGCCTCTCCCCGCATCTACCGCAAGTTGGAGGATCATTTTCAGTGAGTAAGAAGTTGTGTGTACCAAATGTGTGTCCTATTCTGAGGCGACAGAATAGGACATCTGTTCGCCGTGATTTTGTTACGGAGGGCCAAGAACCTAACTGTGGCTTTATCACGTGCAGTTTGTTATTTACTTCTACGTCCCACTTACGTTGCCAGTGGTTTCGCAGTTTCCTTCTTAAGAAAGGCTTCAGGTCCGTGACAGGGACCGAAGCAGTAGGACTGACTGTATGCAATGAAATTGATGTGGCCATCTGGTCTGCTAGAACGTTACCCTCGATGCCCCTATGTCCAGGCACCCAGCATATAATGACATGCTGGTTAGACATATACGCTCTACAGAGGACGGAATAGAGCTCAATAATTACGGGGTTTCTGTGTTTACAGTGTGACTTCAAGGCTTTTACCACGCTTAAGGAGTCTGTAAATAAAATTGTTTTTTGAACATTTGATTTTCTGATATGTTTCATAGCCGACAGTAGTGCATAGGCCTCAGCCGTAAATATGCTTGTTTCAGGGTGCAGTACACCGGATTCCGAGAAGGATGGGCCAATGGCTGCGTAGGACACCCCGGCATGCGACTTAGAAGCGTCCGTATAAAACTCTGTGCACGAGTACTTGTACTGGAGCTCTAAGAAGTGCATTTTGATATGTGTCTCTGACGCATGTTTAGTGACCTGTACAAAGGATGTGTCACATTCTATCAGCTGCCACTCCCAGGGTGGTACTAGCTTAGCTGGAGGCATTAGGCGTTGGTCGAGAACTGGGACATCCATTTCCGTGCTAAGTTCTCTTGCACGCAGTGAGAAAGGACGTCTCACAGAGGGTCTGTTATGAAAAAGTGTTTCACATGTCAAGTCGTTAACGGTTGTGAAACACGGATGTTCCTTATTAGAGCGCACTTTCAGAAAATAGTTGAAGCTGATGTAAGTTCTCCGAAAATGGAGTGACCACTCATCGGACTCAACATACAAACTTTCAACAGGGCTTGTTCTAAAAGCCCCAGTGGCCAGATGGATTCCCAGATGGTGTACGGGGTCTAACATCTTTAGCGCGCTCGGGGCGGCAGAGTGATACACTGCGGCTCCATAGTCTATTCGCGACCGAACTAGGCTCCTGTAAAGATTCAACAGGCACTTCCTGTCACTACCCCATGTTGTGTATGATAGGATTTTAAGTAGGTTCATTGTTTTTAGACATTTTTCTTTAACATGTTTTATGTGAGGAATGAAAGTGAGCCTAGAGTCAAGAATAACACCAAGGAATTTGTGTTCTTTGCTGACAGGAATTTGGTGTCCGCCCAGTTCTACACAAGGATCTAGGACCAGGCCTCTCTTTCTTGTGAAGAGAACACAAGCACTTTTGTGGGGGTTGACCTTAAATCCGTTTTCGTCTGCCCACTTGGAAACCTTGTTCAAGCCCTGCTGTACCTGTCTTTCGCATACTGTAAGGTTGCAGGATTTGAAGCCTATTTGTATATCATCTACGTATACGGAATAAAAAATGGCAGGTGGTAGTGAAGCACGTAGCGTGTTCATCTTTACGATAAAGAGAGTGCAGCTGAGCACGCCTCCCTGGGGTACACCAGTTTCTTGCGTAAAGGGACGTGAGAGTTCATTGCCGACTTTTACTCGGAAGGTACGATTTGACAAATAGCTTTCAATTGTGTTCAGCATATTTCCACGGATGCCAATTGCCGACAGGTCTCGTAAGATCCCGTAACGCCATGCCGTGTCATATGCCTTCTCCATATCGAGGAATATCGATAGAAAAAACTGTTTATGTATAAAGGCATCGCGGATAATTCCTTCCATGCGCACAAGATGATCGGTTGTGGACCGCCCTTCTCGGAATCCACACTGATAAGGATCGAGTATATTGTTGAGCTCAAGGAAATGTATAAGTCTGCGATTTATCATTTTTTCAAAAAGCTTACACAGACAATTAGTTAGAGCTATCGGACGGTAACTAGCCGCCAAGGAAGGGTCTTTTCCCTGCTTTAGGACAGGAACCACAATCGCTTCTTTCCATGTGGATGGGAGGTACCCCGAAGCCCAAATAGTATTGTATAGTGTAAGAAGTGTAACTTGTGCGTCAGTATGTAGGTGCCTGATCATGTCATACATGACTCTGTCTGGTCCCGGTGCAGTGCTTTTACATGTGTTCAAGGCAGCTCTCAACTCGGCAATACCAAAAGGCCGGTTATACTGTTCATTCTGCCTGGATTTCCGTATGATTGGCTGACGTTCTATTATTTCTTTATGCTTAAGAAAGGACTGGGAATAATTGATTGATCTTGACACACGCTCAAAGTGCTCCCCTAGTGAATCTGCCTGGTCTTGCAGGGTTTCGCCTTGTGTGTTTACTAAAGGGAGGGAGTATCTTTGTCGCCCTCTTATTCTACTAACCCTGTTCCAGACTTTGGCCTCATCTGTATACGAGTTGATACCTGTTAAAAAGTTCTGCCAGCTCTCTCTTCTGGCCTGTCGGCGGGTTCGCCTGCCTTGGGATTTAACTTTTTTAAAATTGATAAGATTCTCCGCAGTGGGGGAGGCGCGTAGCAACCCCCACGCTTTATTTTGTTTCTTACGAGCGATCCTACAATCATCGTTCCACCAGGGGACACGCCGTTTGCCTGCCAATCCATTTACTTGTGATATACATTTAGTTGCGGCATCTATGATGAAGGCTGTAAAGTACTCCACAGCTGCATCGATTTCTAAAGAAGACATATCAGCCAGCGAGATGTTAGTAAGTGTTCGAAATTTCTCCCAGTCAGCTGTGTCTATCTTCCACCTAGGAGCTTGCGGAGGATATTCGTTTTCTTTAGATGTTCTTATCAGTATAGGGAAGTGGTCGCTGCCGTAAGGATTGTTCGTGACTTCCCATACGAGTTCGGTCAGTATGGACGGGGAAACTATGGTAAGATCTATTGAAGAAAAGGTTCTGTTTGCTAGGGAGTAATACGTGAGTTCCTTCTTATTGAGCAAGCAAGCACCTGAAGAAAAAAGGAACTGTTCAACAAGACGACCTCGCGCGTCTGTACGAGTGTCGCCCCACAGGGATGCGCATTGAAATCGCCAAGAACAACATAGGGTTCTGGCAACTCGTCTATAAATGACTGAAATTCATGTTTGTTTAGTTTGTAGTGTGGGGGTATATAAATTGAGCAAATAGTGATAAGTTTGTTTAGCAGAACAGCTCGCACTGCCACTGCTTCAAGGGGCGTTCGTAGCTGTACATGCTGACAGGAAACACTTTTATGAATCAAAATGGCAACACCGCCTGATGATACGACAGCATCATCGCGATCTTTGCGAAACTTGATATACGGTCGGAGAAAGTTTGTATGTTGTGGTTTTAGGTGTGTTTCCTGTAGACACAGCACTAGTGGATTGTGTTTTTGGATAAGCTCTTGCACATCATCAAGGTTCCTAAGAAGACCTCTGATGTTCCATTGAATTATTTGTGTATCCATATTGGAAGTCAGTAGGTGCTGTGTGTACAGAAACAGAAGTATTGATTATGGAAATTACAGAGCTTAAATTACAGAGCCCTTTCGAGGCCCTGTAACGGGAGTTTTACCCTTTCTGGAGCGTTCGAGGGAGCCTCGCCGCTCCTTAGGCGCGTGGCGCGCCGTGAGGACATGTGAAGTGTCCATTGCCTCTTGCGAGGCGCCGGACACATGCTCTTGCGAGCGAGAAGTTTTCTGTGTGGGTCCTGCCTCGGAAGGCAAGACCCCTGCGCCCACCAGCCCGGAGGTCGGTGGGGCTCCCTGAGGGATCTGGCTGCGCCGGTTGTTGCCAGCGCTGGACGGGGCCGGGGAGGTTGGGGTAGCCTCGGCTGCGCCCACCTTCGTGGTCGTTGGCCCCGCCTGCTGTGGTGGCGTAGCAGCGTTAGCTGCAATCGCCGAGGGGGCGGATGGCGTCACTGCCGCCTCACTGGCTGTGGGACGGACAGCCGCCGGAGGCCGTTGTGGCGCTGCCCCCTGACGCGCCACTTCGGCAAAGGTGTGCTTTGGCAGGAAAGATACCCGCCTGCGTGCTTCTTTGAAACTTATGTTTTCTTTTACTTTAATCGTAACTATTTCTTTTTCTTTCTTCCAAGACGGGCACGACCGCGAGTATGCAGCGTGCTCGCCTTCACAGTTTACGCAGTGGAGAGAGTTTTCACACGATTCAGAAGTGTGCTCATTAGCACTGCATTTAGCGCAGGTTTGGCGGCCTCGGCAGCTCTGCGAGCTGTGACCGAAACGATGGCATTTGAAGCAACGCAGGGGATTAGGGATGTATGGACGAACACGGAGCTTGATATACCCGGCCTCGATGGACTCGGGCAGGACACTTGAGTTAAAGGTGAGTATTAGGTGTTTGGTCGCAAGTTCCTTACCATCTCGCCTCATCTTGATTCTTTTGACATTTATAGCATTTTGTTCACTGAAGCCCTCCAAGAGTTCAGCCTCAGAGAGCTGCAGCAAATCATCGTCTGAGACAACGCCGCGGGAGGTATTCATCGTGCGGTGCGGGGTTACTACTATATGGGTCTCCCCAAATGATACAAGTTTAGGCAGTTTCTCAAATTGTTTGTGATCACGGAGCTCCAGGAGGAGGTCACCGCTAGCCATCCTCGACGCCTTATATCCTGGACCAAAAACATCGGTAAGGGACTTCGATACAAGAAATGGAGAAATTGTTCGCACTGGTTTAGCTGGTGTTTCAGAATGGATAACGTGGAAACGAGGGAAAGATTCTTTTTGCCGACCAAAAAGTTTGAATACTTCATCGGTGCGCCCTCTTTTCTGAGGGCGATCAGGGAGTGAAGGGAAGGAGGTATCCATAAACATATGTGAGATTTCGGCAGTAACGCCAGCCACCCACCGTGGAGTCCTACAAGGGGACGCTGCAGGACCTGTGAAACACGGCCTGCAAACGCCAGCTGTACATTACTACTATAACCAAATATGAAATAACCAAGGTTGGCTATCCACACAGGGTTAACCCTTGCCGCCAGGAAAAAAGAAGTAAAAAGAAGAGAGCAGGAGACAGGAAAGGTGGAAAATAAGAGAAAGACGAAGCTAATAGGGAGAGAGAGACAGGAAAAGGCAACTACCGATTTCCCCCGGGTGGGTCAGTCCGGGGGTGCCGTCTACGTGAAGCAGAGGCCAAAGAGGTGTGTTGCCTCCGCCGGGGGGCCATAAAGGTCCGAACACCCGGCATCGGCTCAACCTCCAGGATCCCCCTTTCCCCGGACACGGCTAAGCCGCGCACGGCTACGCGCGGGAGGGTCTAACCCTCGTGTGCTCGGGTCCGTGGTGTCGCCACACACCAAACGCCTGCTGACGCAGACGCCCCTGCGGGGTGGAAACAGTGTTTGCAAGTAGTCTCAAAAGGTGTTGAGAAGCTATTCGTGCACATTTCTTTTATTAAGCAGTGATATTGTGCATAAAACTGATCCTAACTATCCCACTTTCAGAATTATGCGTTTATCGTCACTCCCTATGTTACCATATCCTTCCTCGTCAATAACCATATCTCTCAATTTATCATAACTTCCTTTGATCATCGGACAGTAATCAACGGTAGATTGCTTAGTTCTGGCTTCCCACGTGATCTGGTCATGACACTAGATTACACACATGATGTGCCTCATAGAGATCGAGCATTAAGTTCTCGTTGGTGTCGGTATAATCATCTAGATTCTGTATATGGTTACTCAAGCAACCTAACAGAATAATTTCGGCAGCATTCTCGAAAGCTTTAATGTCAGCACTTAGGCATTTTACCAACTTTTAATTCTTTGCTATTTTTCGCCGTCCACAAATATGTAACGCCCAGACAAATTTTTTTGCGTTTACTCTGCCTCATAGCCAAAGATGTTCTTGACACTTTGAATTTGCTCTTCCCATTTGGCTCCCTGATGTATGAGTATTTCGACTCCCCCTCCCTTTCTTTCCGATTTAGTTCTGTTGCACTCTTCCCAAACATAATTCCCATTGATTGGTCGCTCTTCTTAGTCTCCAAGCTGCGTTTCTCTAAACGCATACACAGTCATTTGTTCTCTATTTAACTGCTCCTCAATCTCTAACCATTTGCCCTTTCTTCTGCTGCCCTGAATGTTTGTGTAACCTATTCCACGGTGAGCGCTCTTCTGTCCTATTTCCTTCGTTATTCTGTTATTTGCCGTAATCCTTGTGCGAATTTCCCCTAGGGGACTTTCTTCTTCACTACAGCCTATTCTGAAATTCTGAGCGCCCGAGCCTCCCCCCCCCCCTTCCAAAAAAAAAAAAATAGCAGCCTACTTCTCGTCCGAGCCTGTGCTGGAAGTTGGTTCCGTCTCGTTGAAAACCACTGTAACTTCTCACTTCCCTGTCTATTTGCACAACCTCGAAACACTTCATTCCTCTCCCTTCCCCTACAGCCTCATTAGCGGCCGAAACCGCTCTTTGTACGCTAATGTCACGTAAAAGTACGACTGGCACCGTTCACATCACAACCTGCACCCGAGGGGACGTCTCGCGCAAGCCGTCTGCGTACCCCCTTCGCCAAACGCTGGTCTAGTCTTGCCCCCTTTTTGTTTAGCGCGTCATTGAGTACAGCCCCGCTACTACTAAAAGTTTTCGTCCCAGTCCATCATCCGCAAGCTTTTCTCTAGCTCGCTCACTTGAAAGACACGGGGCTTTCTGACAAATTGTGACAGTACACTGTATGGCGCAGGACTGTACGGTGACACTGCGTAAGACTAGGAATGCCTTTGCGGGCTGCGTGACAGTGGCCACAGAAATACTTCGTGTGTACGTGCGTGTGTGTGCTTAGGTTTTTTTTCCTTTCTTTTTTTTAGCCTTCTTTCTTCGTCACCTATTGCATCCCCTTTCCCCTCCTCCAGTACAGTGTAGCCAACCGGAGATAATCTCTGGTTGGCCTCCCCGTCTTTCCTTTGCCTTTCTCTCTCTTTCTCTAGCTCGCTCCCTAACAGAGCCCAATGTTTGCCCTGGAAACGTCCTGCCACTGTTTTGTCGGCTCCCACCACAATGGCTTCTGAGCATCAACTCAGTTTTAGGTCAACGGCGAGTCGGCGACTATGACCTTTTCACTCTCTCCTACTGTCGAGGCCTCTCCCTGCTGCCCTTTGCCAACTTTTTCTGCGTGACTCGGATTTGACACGGGCCACAGGGCCCTCCGTTCTTGCCTTCGCTTTGTGGTCGCTGCAAACTAGGTAAGCCTTTTTCCAGCTGCCCAAACCACAAGTTCGACACCTTCCACGTGCTTTTTTGGCACTCCTGGTCCTGCTACGCCGGAAGACGACATTCTATCGTCGTTACCGTTTTCTTTCGTTATGGCGGCCCTGGATGCTCGAAGTGTTTCCTTTACTGCCTTCCGTGTATCTTGCTCCTTATCGAGTTCATTTTACAGCGAGAGCTGTATATGACTAATCTTCCGTAGTTTTTTCGGCGTCGGGCAACAGAAACGGACTTCGCGTTTTCTAACAAACCCATACGAGTGCAGTGTGGTGGTGCAGATGTCAAAACTCGGAACAGATTAGAATTCTCGCCGCGAACCACATCGTGACTTCAAGGTTATCGCTGTATATAAGAAGGAGAGGTATCGGCGCTAAAAGCAGCTGCATTATCGATGGGGCGGACACGTATGGTTCGTACACCCTAAGAACAACGTGCGTACGAGGAGCGCCTGATGGAACAGCAACGAGAATGTAAACGGCGCCGGTGCGAAACGACCACTGAGGAAGAACGTTCCCGCGATGATGAACGAAAACGACAATCGCGAGCTCGGGCACCTCCGAACGAGCAACGACGCCAGATCTACAACGCAAAAAATGACAACCATTCCACTCTGTGAAGATGGAATGGCAGCGAAAGCACTTTGCTTTTCGTTTAAGAGCTTTGACTGTCGTCAGCTTTCGCTGCCATTCCATGTTCACAGAATGGAATGGTTGTCATGTTTTTGAGCTCTTCGACCAGTTTTACAAGCTCACCTTAGACATACTTCATTTTTCTTTAGTGTAGCATCGACAACACAGTGTCTGCCGAACGACTCCGTTTCCTCTGCATTTGCATTTTCCCCCTCGTCTACCTTGGAGGATCCTTTCCCGCGGCATGCTTTATCGCGTTTTTTTTTTGCCATATGTTGCGCTTAGCTTTCTCTAATGTTAAAAACGAACCTTTCAGAGGACGTACCTAGAAGCCAAGGCCGATACGCATATAACCTGCATCTTTAAAATGCCATCAATTCTTTATCTGCGATGTTTAAAAGCAATAAATGCCCTACAGACTGAACGTATGACACACGAGCGTAGGTTTGAGAGCACGCGGCTAAGCTCTGACTGTCCTACAAAAGCAATATTCCAGATATGTTCACACTCACACAAAGAAAACACAAATGCCCTCTCCGCTTCCACTCTACTATATAAAAGCTATGGAGAGAGACTCCACATTCCGCATCGTTACAGCTGTTGACACACGTGGCATGAAGGTACGCTTTGAGTATCCTACAAAACCAAATATACCCGATGCGCACAGGCACACACGCCACAAAAATATATAGAAAATATCAAAAAACCTAATAGCTGGCAACCTTGCCTCTTCCAACTCACTATGTAAAGGCAAAAAAAAACAGCAAATCTAAAAACACAAGCAAGCTCAAAGCATGCACAAAAAAAAAACGTTTTCGTCGCTGCCACGGAGCCCTGGAAAAACACGTCCATCTGCCACAAACACCCTGCACTTCCGTGATCGTGTTAGGCAAAGCCACCACTTACGGCCGCGGCGGCCGACGTAGACCTTGCATTTTTTACCACAGCTGCCACAACGTACGTGTACTTAGGAGAAGGCAACAGACCAATGAGCAGTGTCATATCACGTCGCGGCATTCGAGGCGCTCACTGCGCAGTGAACGAGAATAATAGGGAGACTAGTGGCGTACGGTGAGGGGCTAGTTGGTATGACATTATGAGAACAAAGAAAAACTGCGCAAGAAAGAACAAGACAGAGAAAGAACCACACGACACAGGCGCAGACTAACAACTGGTTTAATGCTCCAACGCCTCTTTCCTACCAACAACAGAGCGCACGCGCACCAACCACAAAGACCAATGCTGCTATCATGTAGTCAAGCCTAGAGACGCCAACTCCTTGCGGTACAAGTGAGGCTTCCACACATTTGTACCGCAAGGAGTTGGCGTTTCTAGGCTTGACTACATGATATCAGCATTGGTCTTTGTGGTTGGTGCGCATGCGCTCTGTTGTTGGGAGGAAAGAGGCGTTGGAGCATTAAACCAGTTTTTAGTCTGCGCCTGTTTCGTGTGGTTCTTTCTCTGTCTTGTTCTTTTCTGCGCAGTTTTTCTTTGTTCTCATAATAGGGAGAGCCAGGCACATAAGCAGAGGGGGGGGGGGGGGGGGCGCCCGGCCTCCCCCTCCCCGCCCCGAAATTAAGCGGCATACCCCCCCACCTCCTCACCCACGCCACCAATCCTCACGCACATTACTAAAGCGCCGGCAAATCAATGTTGAGACTTGACAGCTATTCGGTGGTCCACATTTTGCTGCCTTTTTCACTCGTTTTGGATGACGGTATTTATCGGCATCTCCTGGGGTGTGAAGGCAAAATTTGCTCACCGATTCAGTGCCCGCGCGATTAACTGGAGATGCGTTCAGTTGTCACTATCTATTCAACGGTCTCGCTAATGGCTGTTGCTTCGTTAGTTCAGCCTTCTTTGTTTAGACTGATCCAGGGACCAGGAAAGGGATTCGGTTCGTAGTCGGCTGGTCTGTATGCTTGAGGAACAAGTTGCAGCAGGAAAGAACGCCAGTTGAGCTTAACTGGTCTGGAAAAGACGCCAGTTGAGTTTAACTGGTCCTTTTGCTTCATTGTTACCTCGAGCGACGGCCCGCCGCGACGCTTGCAGATCGTCGGAGAGAGAGAATGAAGAGGAAAGGCAGGGAGGTTAACCAGATATGAGTCTCCGGTTTGCTACCCTACACTGGGGATGGGGGATAGGGGTTAGAAAGATGACAGAGAGGAAAACGCTAAAAAAAAGGAAAAAAAACACGCACACATGGAGGCACACACACAAAAAGGCGTTCCAGTTAAAGTCGTTCACTCAGGCCGGTAGATCGCAAAAAGCGCAATAGCGCTTGCACGGCCTTCTTCTGTGACGGTAGGTCCTTTCGATGTTGTAGAATTCTGTTTTCGGATAGCGCTTGGTCGTCCAGTTTGTCAAGTTCGTGGCGAAGGCATGCCCTCTGTGTACTGTACTGCGGGCAGGCACACAGAATATGGCCAATTGATTCTTCATGGCCGCAGTGGTCACAGGTTGGGCTGTCGGTCATCCCTATGCGGAATGCATAGGCTTGAGTAAAGGCAACGCCCAACCAAAGTCGATATAAAAGCGTGGCGTCTCTACGGCGAAGCTGTGATGGCGCTCGAAGACTTAATGTTGGGTCAAGTGAGTACAGTCGCGTGTTTCTTAAATGTGGCTCATTCCATTGCGACGCGGTGCACTGCCGAGCAAGTAGGCGGAGCTTCCGTGCTGCGTCAGGTCTAGAATGAGGAATCGGGACGCAGCGCTCCTCAGTATGGGCTGAGCGGGCAGCGTGATCCGCCCGTTCATTGCCGATAATCCCGCAGTGACTTGGAAGCCACTGAAAGGTTATCTCATGGCCTGCTTCACTTATATGTTGCAAAGTCTCTGTAATATGGAATATTAGTTGCTCGTGTGGTCCACGTCGTAGAGGTGACAGTAGAGACTGCAGTGCTGCCTTCGAATCACAGAATATTGTCCATTTATGTGGTGGTTCATCACCAATGTGATGAAGGGCAGTAAAGAGCGCTGCGAGCTCTGCTGCCGTCGATGTTGTGGCGTGGGTCGTCTTAAACTTGATTGTTGTAGCTTTCGCCGGTATGACGATTGCCGCCGCGGTGCTACTTGGAAGGACAGATCCATCAGTGTAAATATGCGTAGAATCACGGTAGTTCTCGTACAAATGTAGTAGCGTGAGTTGTCTAAGGGCTGGCGATGATAGATCAGCTTTTTTCGAGATACCAGGTATTGTGAGGTTGATTTTTGGTTGAGCGAGGCACCATGGAGGAATCGAAGGTCTCGCAGCCGGGGTAAAACAAGCTGGCAATGATTCGTCATATGCGTTTATCGTCCGGCTGAAAGATGTGTGTGGTCTGTCCGCTGTTAGGGAGGCCAAGTGGTGACGAGGAGTCCTGGTCAGATGCCTTATATGGGTCCTGAGCACTTCAATTTCAATGTGGGTCTTGACAAGGTGATCTCCAGCGATTGCTATCGTAGCCACTGTTGAAGCACTCTGAGGCAGGCCTAGACAGATCCGGAGCACTTGACCCTGAAGACTTTGTATTGTGCGTAGATTTGTTTTACCAGTGTTGTTTATTGCTGGCAAGCTGTATCGCAGAAATCCTAGGAAAAGCACCCTGTACAGTTGCAACATCGCACTTGGCGACATTCCCCAGGTCTTGCCAGCGAAAAACTTGAACAGGTGGCAGATGCCTGTTAACCGTTTTTTCATGTATGATACGTGTGGGCTCCATGACAAGTCCCTGTCGATTATTACACCTAGGAACTTGTACGATCGGACCCGTCGTATTATTTGGCCATTTATCATTACACTGTAGTTGGCCATGGGTTTGCGCGTAAATGGCACTAGTGCGCATTTCTCTGAGGAAATTTCCAGGCCTCGATTACGAAGGTAGAGAACAGTTTGTGTGGCGGCTTTCTGGATTCTCGCTCGCAGCTGTAGGCGTGTTACTGCAGATGCCCATATGCAGATGTCATCCGCGTACATTGATACCCTGACTGTGGCTGGCACGTGCTCAAGCAGAGCAATTAGTGTTAGATTGAATAACACGGGGCTAAGTACACCGCCCTGGGGGACGCCGCGGTAGCTATAATGTAGAGAAGTATGGCCTTCCTCCGTGCTTACAAAGAAGGATCGCATGGATAGATAGCTCCGTATCCATTGAAACATCCGCCCACCCACTCCTACCTCTGCGAGAGCAGAGAGGATGGCTTCATGCGTAACGTTGTCATACGCCCCTTTAACGTCGAGGAATAAAGACGCGCAGAGACGCTTACGGCATTTCTCATGTTGAATGTAGGTGACCAGGTCGACGACGTTATCGATCGATGATCGACCGCGTCGGAAGCCCGCCATGGCATCTGGGTAGGTGTTGTGGTACTCCAAGTACCACTCCAGGCGTCCTAGGACCATCCTCTCCATTACCTTGCCCACACAGCTCGCCAACGCGATCGGGCGATATGATGAGAGCTCCAACGGCGACTTGCCAGGCTTCAGCAGTGGAACAAGGCGACTTGTTCTTCCAGGTTGTTCTTCCAGATCGTCGGAACCATGTACCCACGATATGGGCTAAATAAAGCGCAAATTAAAATAATGGGAAACAGCGTCCATCATCAAATCCTGCAATAACGCTTAAACCCATAAGCCACATTAGTGCCATGCGTTACCTCATCTGTGTTTTCCCTCATTGTACAGCACGTTTTGTGCAATATTGGCAATTGGAAACAAGAGTCGCAAGGAGTTGAGAAATTAAGCCAAGGCAGCAGCCAGACAAGAAGGAAAAGCGAAAATTAACAAATTTAACCATTGTTTATGAAAAGGTTTATGGATCGACATCTTTTTATTTAAAGAGAAAGTAGAGAAAACGCACCCGGAAGTGGAGAAGAATTCTGTGTATTTTGGATGACGCTTCTACAGTCATCATTCGAGTCGCCTGACGTAGCCACTTCTCTGCTGTGCTTATGTAAGTGCTTTTCTAACCTTACGCGGTGGGCGCAGTACGTCCAGAACCGCAGCGTCCTGCCCTCTGGGTGGTTGTACGGTACTGGGGGCCACGCATCATCACGCAACTTCCCAAATAAAGATACGAGTCGGTTTTGGCCCTTCACGTGTCAGAGCAGTAAACAAGGGATCCAGAAGAACAGTGATTGTTCCGCAAATATACGTTTCTCTATAATTCTTCCAGAGCTAATTTAAAAAAACAGAAAACATCGGATGCACTATAGTCGGATACAACTTAAGTCTGCAGTTAAGCCCCGCACATGCCCTCATAACCACAAGCCGCTGTTCCACCGCGAGGCTGCAAATAATTCGTGCTTCAAACTTTTCCTGTTACCAATACAAGGCAGTAACGCCAAAAATAAAATTATTAGCGCGTAAATTTATGCGTTTCCCTCACCTATTATAGTGGAATGGCGAAAGCCTAATCATTCATTGAAGTGAAATAAAATCCTTGCTTTGCTGCAAATATTTACTGTCAAGTTTCACTTCAGGTTGCCGTGAAATTTCATGAGTAAAACGGGCGCAGCAGGGAAATGAACTGTACCCCAGACTTTTGAAGAAATAATTAATTATGTGTTTTATGTGCCAAAACCACGATCTGATAATTAGGCACGCTGTAGTGTGGGACTCCGGGAATTTCGACCACCTGGGGTTCCTTAACGTGCACCTAAATTTAAGTAGACGGGTGTTTTAGCATTTCGTCCCCATCGCAATGTGGCCGCTGAGGCTGGGATTCCATCCCGCGACCTCGTGCTTAGTAGCCCAACACCATAAGCAGGTAGCCTTTTGAAGAGTGAAATGCTCAGACTCTATACGCTTTACCCATGTCTGTTGCACACCTCATTGCTTCCGTCGATGAAAAGACTCTTGAAGAACAGCAGACGCTCCGGAGGTATCAAGTACGATGCCATTTTGAAAAGGCCGCATGACGACGATTTTGTTTACTTCTGGGATTGGCTGGCGGAGTAACACAACCCCGCGCGGTCCGTGTGCCTTGGTTCCCAACTGCTGTTTTTTTAAGTTATATTCTACTATAGGTATCCCTGTTTTACGCTTTCGCTTGTTTACTTCTTCTTGGCAGTGCTCTTCCTGCGCTTCTTTCCTGCGTGAGTTCGTTCTATGTGGTTCCCTCTTTGCCAAGTAAAGAAGAGATGTATGTCACAGGCGTACTACCTGTGAGATACCTTATTTCATTTCTCTTTTGCGTGTTTACGCGTCTTTGTGGCGAATGGCGTGCGTTATTCACATTTGTACTAGTAAAGGTATACCCCCTCATTTGCATAGATAAGTTACCTTGGATTGCCCCCCACCCCCCCTGAAAATATCCTGGGGAGAGCCAAAGAGCTCGATATTTGCTCATCGCAAGTCCATCAAGCCAACATAGCAGAGGCCGAGAAATGCATTGGGGGAATTCGGACTGGTATATATATATATATATATATATATATATATATTGATGGAATCATACGTTAAGGGCAAATAAAATACACAACATATAAGATTAACAAATTGCAAGCAAAACAGTGAAAATAAAGACCCCTCGCTTTGAGAAAAAGACACGCCATTCTATGGTTGCACGCGTATTTATCACCTTTTTGCAAAACAACAATGAATCAGGTCGTTTTTCGCACTTCTCATGCGCCGGCATGCGCGAGTATAAAATTCGAGAGCTGCACTGGTGTTTTTGTTTTTCTTTAGCGAAGCTCGTTCGTTATTCTACTGCACAGCTGCTCTGAATGAGCATGCACATTTCGCCGGAGGTCGACAAAGCTGAAAGCTCGAGCAACAACAACGAAAAAAAAGGAGATATCATAGTGGTGAAAGGAGACGAGGCCAAGCAGAGTGCGCGTACAAATAAAGCAAACAGGATGCAACAAAGCACATTTGGAACACTCTGCGCTCCCTCGTGTGCGCCCATTCTGAGCAGGTCAGGCGGCAAGATGAGTGTTCTGCGGGCGCCCTGGCGCGTTCTACGGAAGCCTATTCTTTTCTTGACGTTGTTCTCGGTATGCATCCTGACAACGTATGCCTCCGACGTGGAGGAACAAGCAAAGCTGACAACGGTAAGCCAGATGCATTTAGTCCTTATTACTAAATATTGCAATCTTTCCGACCTCTGTGAAGGAACTGCCCGCGCGAGAGATCCTCCTTGAAATTGGGCTGAAGTGTGGACAATGCATATTTTTATTACGTCGACAAAAAAACCAGCTGCGTCGCTTTCAAAAGAAAGCTCACTTTATTGTATTGGCACGGCACCAAGTGTCTCGCACTGAACAGCACATAGAATGAAGACAGCGGATTGGTGGCACTGCTCGCCTAAACATGACGGTCTGCTCTTGATGGTGTATCTATGCTGTTCGGAAAAAAAAATCGCCTTTGTGGACTTTCCTTTTCAATAGAGTACTGCTGTGGCTTAGTAACCAAACCAAGTCGTTACTTTGGTGATGGTACCTTCCAATAACAGTTAGTAAAAAGTACTCTACTAGTTTAGCGCTATGACAAAATGAACCTAAGTTTCCAGGACTGACTCGGCTTGATTGCTATTCTGCTGTGATAACCTGAGGAGCTTCGTACGCGTGTACGTATTTCCCTACAGTCTCATGCGAGGGCAACAAATCCCGATGCGGCTCGAACGTTAAACAACATTCTATGCTTAATAATACCACGGGTACGCTTAATATTCCCGGAAATCTGTGTTTTAGCTCACTTTGGCTTTCAAGAGAGAGGGAGATTCGACCATGAATGTTCGCTCTGTGTAGAGCCTTAGAAAATGTAAATAGAAGTCGAGTTGTGTAAATTTCGGAACGCGGTGTCAAAGTAGAGGAGAAAGCGTCGAGAAAAATTTACTTCCTCTAACAAAACCGCTGTAACCTAGCGTGCAATATCATAGGCAACGGTGATTGCTGACACTAATAATTAGTAAGATACGTCGTTACGCATGTTCAGCAGCAGGCGGTTTGACACCTTGCCTCTACTTGGCGTGATAAAATGATAAAGACAGTATCTTCCTTAGCAGGTCACCATTACTTTTCGTTATCGGGTATGTTTCTAGGGTTTTACATTGGCCGATCCGAAAGTAGTGAAGTCTAAAGATGTCGGCAGATATGTGCAGCTGGGTATGCGCTTAGGTGGGCCCATGGGGCCATGGTGTTGCCGTGATTATTCAGACACACACGCACACATATATGTATATATATACGTATATGTACCGAACGTGAACCAAGGGGGTTAACCGAGGGACGTCATTTTTATTCATCATATCATAAGAAGCCAACAAACAAACACAGCAAGGAAAACCCAGGAGAAATTACATGTACTTACTAATTGAATTAAATAAAACTTGATAAATTAATTCAATTGAAAGAAGATGAGCAGTCAACTTGCCGCAGGTAGGGAACGATCCCATGCATTCGCATTACCCGTGCGATGCTTTACCAATGAAGCTACTGCGGCGCCGTTCTCCCACCCACGTTGTGGGGTATTTATGTGCTACTACTAGAACTAACCCTGGGCGCTGGATTCTAAAAGAGGACCCTCCAGCGCAGAAGCCAGCTAATGTAACCTTTATGCCATGGACACGACGGCACTTCGCCGTTACTTTACTACAGCGTGCCTCAATATCAGGTAGGAGGTAAAGCCACAGACGTTATTTAAATTTAATTACCGCATCCTCACACGTCAGAATGCGAGCCGATCCCGAAGGTAACGCAGCAAAAAAAAAATGAAAGAGTCCACGCTTCTTCTACTCCCCTCACGCGAGGAGCAACGCGGTAGTTTGCCTTGGGCAGGGATTTCCGCGCATTGTCCGCACCAGCTCAATCAAAAAGGCATTATCTACGATCGTATTCATCTGAATATTGTAACACCTTCCAACGTTTCGTTATACCGTGGCTAGATTCTTCTGGTCCTACTTTATCTTTCGTCGATACCTAGACTCTGTCATAGGCTCGCCTTCCGACCACTACTTGCGTATTTACATGTGGCAGCTCGCATAACAACACCACGTGTTACCGACGCCCGTTCACGTATACACCAAATAAAGCATTTAAATAAAATAAATAAATTAAATTAAACTATGGGGTGTCGTGAGCCAAAAAAAACTACGATCTGATTATGAAACGTGCCGTAGTTAGTTGGGAACTCCAGATTAATTTCGACTACCTGGGGTTCTTGAAAGTACACCTAAATCTAAGTACACGGGCGTCTGCATTTCGTCCCCATCGATATGCGGCCGCCATGGCCGTGATTCGGTCCCATGAGAGGTCGCGCTTAGCAGTGCGACACCAAAGCCACTAAGCCGCCACGGTGGGTATTTAAAAAAAAAGCGCTAGGTGTATTCAGTTAGTGGCAAACAGCCTATTCACACATCGGCTTACCGGTTGCATTGCTACGTTGCGTGTTATGTACAGCTCTGCTGTTCAAGCTCTCGTGTTCTGAAGCGCAGATATGTTACTATGCGCAATGAAATTAAGCCTACGTAATTTTGTCGACTTTGCTGTTGGACGCATAACTTTCTGTGTAACTAAAAGATGGACACTATGTGTGACCACTTTCTCGCTGTCACGTTTGCAGTGCGAGCTTATCACGTACTTTGGCTTTCCCTGCGAGACGACTGCGGCCACCACAGACGACGGGTACATCCTGGATGTGGACAGGGTGGGCACGTGTGTTGGGGAGGACAGTACGACTTGTGCGAAAAACGGCACCGGTCGCAACCCCATCATCCTGGTGCCGGGCATATTGTCAGAGTCGGGTTCCTGGTTCGTGAACTACCCCTCGCAGAGTCCAGGTACGCAAATAATTTGTGGCGTATTTTACAATCAATCAATCAATCAATCAATCAATCAATCAATCAATCAATCAAATAAATGTATTTGTTAAAGTGCCCAGGAACAACCTCAAGGGTCTTGGTGCTGGGGCACTCGGCTTAATGCAAGCTCACACACATACACACGCACGCATCTAAAAGAAAGAATAATAATCTGGCGAATACAGAATTTAACAGAGAATAAAAAGTGTACACGAAGAGAATACAAAGCAAAAATGGTGAAACACAAGAAAGGATTAGAGCATAACAAAACACACAACAGATATGAGAGTTTTTGTTCAGTTATCAAAAACCTCTGCAACTCCTTCCAGGAAAATAATAAATTTAGGCATGAAGATATCCAGGCACTCTGAATGGGCGTTGTATGTCGCCTGCACTCTAGATAGACGGTCACAAAAATTTGAAGGCTGAAAAGCTCAATGTTTCCTTCTACCTTTATGCGGAATGTAAAAGCGCACATTAGAAGGCAAGTGCCAGGAGCAGATTTTTCCATGTATCAATTTGTGAAGAAAAGTAACGTCCGATTTATTGCGTCTGCAGTTGATGGTAGGTAACGTGGGTGTCTGTGTTATCTCTATGGAGATGGAAGGCTTTTGACAGAATCGATGTTTGAATATAGATGTGAACTTCTTTGCGCATTTTCGAGAACTGCGAATACGACTGCGACTGGCGAAACTGCGACTTTTTTCTTTATCCATTGTGTCGCATGCATGACTATTGCATGCATCCTTACTATTGCGTGCATGTTTGCATGCATACTATTGCATGCATGCATGACTATTGCACGCATGCATGCATAACTCGCAGCTGTCAGTGCCAATAATTTAAACTATCAAATTACTGTGGTAACGAGTTTGTGGTTGCAAATTGCAGGCTTTCTTCTGGCTCAGCTTGGCTACGACCTATGGGCGATGAACACCCGAGAGATAGCGTTCCGCTCTCGCCACAAGACCCTGAGCCAAGACGATGACCGCTACTGGCAATGGAGGCAAGGCATTTTGCACTAAAGTTCTTATTTTTGATCTCGAAGTTCCGCATACTTGAAAAGAACAAAAAAAATTTCACTCACCAAAAATAATTATCAAGTGTCATAAGTATCTGTTTTCGAAGAAAACATTGCACGATATCTATTCAGAGTATTCATGGCTTTATTTATTCTAGGATAAAAAATAATGTACATTTCGTTCCGTTAGTTTATTATTGGCGGGATCGTAATGGAACACGTTTTAATGGTGAATCAAAGTACCGCACTTTCTCTATGACCCATAATGGTATAGCTAATGGAGACATTCGTCACTCATATCTGCAGTTCGTCTCTTGTCGTAGTGCGCAACTTATTGCCTATAAGCCGCCTTTCCTTCTTTTATCTTCTCTCGCTCTCACTGCAAAGTTAAAATATGTTGCATATCTGTTCAACGACTTCAAATGAAGAAGCCCATAATAGATTTCTGCTAAACGCATTGACATTATTCACTATGTCGTCAGAAATACATAATTATTTGTGTGCATTTTCGATAATGACCATGAATACTCGTCGTTTGAAAAAGGAAGAAAGATACCTGCAGCTGTGTCAGTTCTACTACGATCACTAAGCGTAGAGATTGATCAACCCTGGGCGAACACGGGAATTAAGTGTAAGCGTGACGCCAGTGTTAACAGAACCAAGTCTTTCTTGTTTTAATGAGTCAAATTTGTATTTGTTAAATTGTGGCCTTTGCTAGGATACAACCCGTGTTTGCCGGCTATCCGATCAATTGAATAGATGAGCGCGAAGAACGTGGGACTACACTAAGCGTGTTCGCCATTAGTGATGGGGAAAATGCATGCATAGACAACGGAAAGAATCGACCAGAATACCGCTTTTCAGTCAAGCACTGTTTACAAATGTTCGCGCTTTGTCGCATGGTAAATCAGTAAAGCTGTCCCAACAAATATGTTATTCCAATGTGAATGTTTCAAAAGCGGCAAATCAATGGTAACGAGATAATATATTTATGGGTTAGAAAGATATAACTTCGGTCTATTTGTTGCGCTTGTCTAACTGCAAAAGACGATGTTGTGTTTGTATTCTCAGCACCGCGGTATATGGTAATTGCACGGTAACGTGAACAAAAAGAGGTACAATTCATATAAGGTTGCCATCCATGCAAACAATATTCATTCATTTGCATTTAGAGAGTGATTAAAGATTGATAATGTTTATCTCTTGCGAAATGAGCCTATGAGAACATAAAGAAAATTGCAGAAGCTGGAACTTCACTGTTCATTTGCGCGCATTGGAGAGAGCTGGAAGCTTTTATTTCCCGTTTCTTTTATATTCAATATGCCTTGCAGAAAATCGTCACAAATAAAGAAATACTTACATAGGACATAAGCTGTCACGTCATCTCTTCAGAATGGCCCTGAGATCGGCGTTGGAGTCTTTCGTGTTAGATAGGCCGACAAGAACCCACGATGCAGTTTCAACTTTTATTTTGGCAGCAGTAAGGGCTCGAGATTGAGTTTGCTTTATTTGCCCGTCCATCCGCCCGTCCCGTTATGCCGACGACAACCGCTGTCGTCATCGACGACACAAAACGATGGGTTTTTCGTCGTTACCCCACCTCGTCATTACCAGCCTTGCCTTTGCGACTGTTGTATAGCCTAATTGTTGTAATCGGTGATGATCGTTCAGGAAGGCGCTGCCATTTGATGTGTATATAACGTTCTTTATTCGTCAAATTATTCAGACAAATAAGAGCACTTCCATTAACGTGTTAAGGTCTCGTCCGAGCGGCCGTTATAATATGCTTGCACAGCAGCTCCTCCGAGTCGTTCTGCCTCTGTCCGCTCTCCCAGCTTCCAAAATCTCCGCCTCCCCCCCTACCCAGTGACGTCCCTCCATGGCAAGCCCAACGGAACCATAAACTTCAGGACAGTCTCGGCGTACGGGGAATCCGTCCGTGGAGGGAAGCTCCATTATGTTTTTTAAGGTAGAGCGCCTGGAGTATCTCAAGTCACGATACTGCCACATGCGCTTATTATATGCGCTTATGCGCTTATTATATCTATATGAAGACGATGCCATGTGACCTTGGCGTTACGATCATGGGATGACGACCGTGGAATGATGACTCTAGAGTGACGACGGTAGTATGACGATGGTGGCGATGATGGAGGGATGAAGGGAAAATAGAGTGATGCTAACATTGTGACAATACGACGACGATGCTAAAATGATTATAATGGTGTGAAGACAGCGTCGTAACGACAATGATGTGACGGTGCTGAACTGGCAACGACTTATGATGACGATAGCATGTCGAAGCGGAATGAGGACAGTGCTACGACGAAGGTAAAATGACAGCGAGAAAGGCATGACAAGAAAAGGAGGACGACAGTGGAAACAGTACGGCGAAATGCCGGCGATAAAATGACCAGGACGACATGGCGGCGACTCTGATGACGACGCAATTGCGACGATGGAATGAAGATGCCGGACTGATGACCATGGAACGACGCGGATGTTATGACGACGGCGAGTAAAAGATGGTGGCGTAATCATGATGATGACAATCCAGTGAAATGGACATAGTCAGGACGACGGAAGGATGACGATAATATGACAACGAAACACTGATGACTACAGCATGAACATGTTGAAATGACGACGGCGGCAGTAAGTGACGGTATGTTGCTGCTGGCTGAGTTCATGTAAGCGCGTAAATGCGTCACCTGCCGCCATGGGCTGCCTTGACCTGGACTGTATCCAAAAGTCCCAGTTTCACCCGAAGGGGCAGCATTGATTGCAATGGCAAATTAGTAGACAGCTGTATGAAATAATGATAGTAAACTTATGGGCCGTATGAACTTGTAAACATTCGCTTACTAACTAAATCGACAAGCATAATGTAATGCGCGCACAGGCAAATATGAGCACATTTCGCTCGATCAACGCGGACACTTGCGGTCAATAATGACACGTGTACTTGTTTGTCTTTTTCGTGTGACCGATTTTGACCGTCTAACAAATGTTATACCGCAGCGCGGGATGCGCCCGCACGTATCGGAAATTTCTCGAATGTTATCGGTGGTTCTTTTTGTTGTCTTGTAGCCGAATCTTGAGTAACCTTATTGAATGTATGCGCGATGCGAATGGTGTGGAACTTTCTGTAAGACTGGCGGACACCAGCAATTACTCTGGAACCTTCGATGACTCATCCATAAAAGCCCCCCCCCCCCCCCCCCTGCGCCCTTGACCCGCTCATCATATTTTCGGCAATCGCCGGTTGGGTTCGCCGCTGTTTGAGTGCAGCCTGTTTTTTGAGGGCACAAGTTCGCCCAATAAAACGCTACTTTCGTCATTCCCAGTATTGCGGCTTCCTCCCCCTTCACTACTACGTGACAGTATGCTGGCGCGAGGAACAGTGGCAGCAGCAGCGAGCGAATCGACCTTCGTGCTGCCTCTCCCTTCAACGTGAACTAAGGGTGCGGGAACACAGCGCACGTGAAGCTACGTCCGCACCGGCCCACGTAAACTCTCTGCTCCTCGCGGATCGCCTTCAAGATAGCGCCTTGGCTGCTGAGCACGAGGTCGCGGGATCGAATCCCGGCCACGGCTGCCGCATTTCGATGGGGGTGAAATGCGAAAACACCCGTGTACTTAGATTTAGGTGCACGTTAAAGAACCCCAGGTGGTCGAAATTTCCGGAGTCCTCCACTACGGCGTGCTTCATAATCAGAAAGTGGTTTTGGCACGTAAAACCCCATAATTTTCAAGATAGCGCCCGCGCTCGGTCGCTTCATAGGCAGCCGCCGCCATAGTAGAGCGCCCACTCCGGGGTGCCTTGCACGCGGGTGGAAGATGGCACGCTTCCTCCCCACCTTCCTCCCTTGGGCGCGCGGGATCAAGCCACCATCCTTGGCTCAACTTCGCACGATTTCACTCGCACCTACAGCATACGACGCGCGAGCGCGGTGTTATCGCACTTGGACATAAGACGGAACACCACGGAGATGCCGAAGGCGGAAATGTGCATATCCGCCACAATATTTGTTTGCACTATAACCGGTACCGGCAAATCGTGCAAGTCTATGGTCAACATTTATGAGGTATGACAACTGTAGAACGACGGCGGCATCATCACGACATTAACTTCAGTGTGATCTACGCATTTGCTAAGAGCTATGGGGCAAGAGAGCAGTCAACAGCAGGGAGCCACCAGTAGCGGGAACGTCGAGAGAAGAGGCAAAGAAAGCCTCGCTTTAAAAATGTTGGGAGGATATTTCAAACCTGAAGCTAATCTGAAATGACACGCTACAGTCACCTCAGGCAGGAAGTTGCTTAGGCGTTGCGAACGACTGAAACAAAAAGAAGATGTAGTGTCTATCGGTAGGCAGCCGCAGTGGGTCACGTAAAACAGCTGCTTGCTGCAGATGGTATGTGAAAATTGGGTTACAAGAATGACGTACTGCAATGCAGATGGTACATTTATTCACAAATTACAAAGAATACATTCCATAGTAAGCTCTCGCAAATGTAACAATTCCGGCTCGGATTCACGAATATGCTGCCGAGCTCGGCCTTCCGAAGCGCTCAGCAAGAGGCTAAATTTAGCTCCGATTGAGTCATGCGTGGCGCTAGAACGTCGCTATTTGGGCGCGCTACACGTGCATGAACGAATAATGGCTCCTTTCTTCTAAGCAACGATGTCAAAGTATGGCAAGTGGCTGGTACGGTTGCAAAGATATAAGCAATAATACTATAACACGTTTTCGTGACCTGCACTTTTCACGTATTTCAAAGATGTTTAACTAAAAAAATGTGAATGTATTCCAAAAGCTATCGAAACTGGTTACACTAACACCAACGCCATTACCTTGAACAAACACAAATAAACAAAAATAAACACGCTAGCATAAAGATTATCTGAATCAAATATATTATAACAGTAAGATGAACCGCCTCGAGCAAAAAAAAGGAATGTGATACGGTTTTACAAAAGAGCTGCGAATTAAAGGTTCCATAGAGCCATACATCCTTGGAACAACAATCCCGTGGGCGCCGCCATGTTTGATCACTTGACGACGGCTTCACTCTGCCACAGCTACCTCTGTCGCGCCTGTGTTTACCACAGATGTGCATGAGGCCCCGATGCGGCTCAGCAAACCTTTGTTTCGGCGGGTATTGTAGGCGGTGACTTTGTGCATGATACCAAGATTTGGCTACAGCTTCAGAGGCCATGTAAGCGCTTTCGCTGCTTGTTACGACTTGTCCAAAAGGGGCTAGTAGCGTTTACCGTGCTATGCCGTTCAGAGCGACAAAACTATATTTTGTGTTGTCTACCGCCCTCCAGACGGAAAACTTGAAAATTTTTTTTCATCGTTAGAAGCACTCTTTGATTATGTGTCTATAAATGAGCACGTGTTATACCTTTCCGGTGATATGAATATTGATATGCGAACCGCGTCACCAGGGCAGACAGAATTTGCTTCTTTATTTGATTCTTACGCTCTTGTGAATGTAATTACTGTTCCAACGCGCGTAACTTGTTCCACTTCAACTACTTTAGATTTAATTATCAATAACAAAGATAAAAGCACTATAACTTCCGGAACTTTGATAACTGACATCAGTGATCATTTTCCAGTATTTTCCTTTATTGCTAATACCAACCCTAAACATGCTTCTAAATCACCGGTGTCTTATTATCGCTGCATTGATTCGAAATCCCTCGACACCTTTCGTAATGAAATATGTACAGCCAACTTTTCCCATATATTGTCGCTACCTGACGCAGATGTTGCGTACGATGCACTAATGATTGTGTTAAACCAAATATATCAAAACTGCTTTCCTTTAAAATGCTGTCGCAAACGAAAATCAAAGAAACCATGGATTACGAATGCCTTATTGAAAAAAATAGAAAGAAGAACGAAACTATATGCGCAATTCATTAAATCCAAGGATCCCGTGAAATTTTCTCAATATAAGAAATATCGCAATATCTTGAACAAAGAACTACGTCAAGCCAAGTACGAATACTTCAGCTATTCGTTATCAGATAATTCTAGCACGAACCCTCAGCATCGATGGCATGAACTAGGTAAACTGCTAGGACGTCGCTACAACAGTGGTCCAAACTGCATTATGCGCGATGGTGCTGTGCTGACAGGGAAGGATCTCTCAAATGCTTTTAATGATTTCTTTGTGAATATCACAAATACAGCAAGCTCTCCTATTAATTCAACAAACACGTCAATTCACCAAGCACCAGGAGTCTCGATGTCGATGTTTATGCCCCCTACAACCGAAAATGAAATAATTTCTGTATTCAGAAATCTTAAAAACAGTAGGGCTTTAGATATTAACGGTTTTCAAATAAAACCTCTAAAGTATGTAATTGATTTGCTAGCCCCAATATTAACACACATATTCAACCTTTGTCTCGGTAGTGGAGTATTTCCTAAGCAGATGCAGATTGCAAAAGTTATCGTGATACACAAAGGAGGCGATACCTCTGAACTGTCAAATTATAGGCCAATTTCTATTCTACCGGTAATTTCTAAAGGCATAGAAAAAATTATTCACACGAGAATAACAAATTTCTTAGATAAGCATTCCGTTTTGTCGAATGATCAGTTCGGGTTCAGACCAAAAAGATCCACTGAGTTGGCACTGCTCAAGCAAAAGGAACTCATCATAAATGCATTTGAAGACAAGCTCCTTGTCCTCGGAATTTATATTGACTTTTCGAAAGCCTTTGATTTAATCAATCATGACTTGTTAGTAAATAAACTAAACCACTACGGTATAAGAGGGATTTCTAATTCTTTGATACGGTCATACCTTCAACATCGTAAACAAATTGTAGCACACAATGAAGCTCTGTCTGATGGCCAATACATAAGATCGGGCGTGCCGCAAGGCAGCATCTTAGGCCCTTTGTTGTTTTTAGTTTACTTAAATGATATATTTTACACTAAGCTACCGGTGAACCTTACTGCCTACGCTGATGACCTTACGGTGCTCATTACGGGTAGTAGAGAAAATGACTTATCCTCTAGAGGTAATGAGTTCTTGCAATACATGTGTCAGTGGTCGCAGGAAAATTACCTAAAGGTGAACACAAGCAAAACTAAAGCCATAGTATTTCGAGCGAAAAACAAAGTTGTAAAGGATATTATGCTTAAGTTTGAGAACAACTATATTTAAATCGTGCGTACTATCAAGTGTCTGGGAGTAACCTTCTCGGAATCGCTTAATTGGGATGCCCAAATTAATAACGTAAGATCAAAAATGAATAAAGTGAATGGGGTGCTATGTCGTCAACGGTATGTGCTATCAACAAAAATTAAACTATTAATCTACAATGCTTTCTCAGTTCCAATACTTAACTATTGCCACACTGTCTGGGGCACAAGTACGAAGCATAATTTATCCAAGATTACTCTTACCCAGAAACGTGCGATAAGATTAATTGCTAACATACCATGGTACGCCCACACAGAAAGCTATTATTCCGAGTTTAGCATCATTCAAGTGCCTAATCTTTATGCCTTCAGATTAATTCTTATGTACAAGAATGCTATTAGAACAAACAACGCAGATATGTTGACACTGTTCAACCTTCAAAGCAATGTGCCCATGTACAATGTACGCCGTTGCACCACTTGGTCTACACCGTTTTGTCGGACTGTGTACCGATTTCAATCAAGCGCCTATAAACTTCCCTGTTACCTTAACACACTTGAACGTAATAACATCTCCCTGGAAGAAATATCGAAAAATAAGTTAATTAGTGTTTTGCCGCTCCTGCACTAATGTATAGTGTTTCATTCTGTTTTTGTATGTCGCGCTATTATTTCTTACGTCACACAATGTTAACAAATGCGCTAAGGCTGTTGTCGATTTTGTACGTATATTTTCTTACTGATCCCTACTGTATTTTTTGCCCTTGTAAGTTCACAAATTTCGCAATGTATTCCAATGTGTCTAGTATTTCTCTGCGTTTGTCATGAATAAGCTGCTTCTCGTCATACTGTCATGTGGGGCGTAATGGGGTTTTTTTCAAGCCGCTGCATGCGGCTTTTACCCTTACGTCCGCTCTCATTCTGTATTCTGTGGAAAGAGAGAAATAAAGATTATTATTATATATATATATATATATATATATATATATATATATATATATATATATATATATATATATATATATATATATATTATATAGACTCTAAGAATAAAGGGAGGAAATAGGGTATTGAGGCAACTCATTTAGCGGAGGAACTGATCTGCCACAACCATTCCTCCCTTTAGGGGCCAAGTGCGAGGGGATGGATTGTTGCTCCCCATGCGATTACTCCTTCGTGGACTAACAGTTGCTCTTCTTGCGATGCTCCTCAAAGATGTAATTAACGAAATTAGCCATTTATACGATGATAAAATATATCACTGAGATGAAAATGAATTGGAAAAAAAGACGATGCCCCAACGTACGATTCGAACACACATCCTCATGCTCCCAAGTCAGGTACTCTGACCACTTCACCATGGCGACTCATTTTATTTCTTCGTATTCATTACAGTAGAGTGCAACCCGAGGTAACATTCATCAGTAGTGCATAGTGATATAATAGAGGGCACAATGACAGTCATGCACAGAAAAGGCAGCGTTCATACTTTGGCTGGAAACGTTGGTTCCACTTTAGAAGGGTGGTAAGAATATGCATCTTACGAAATTGGGGTACCAGTCCATTGAATACTACGTTCATCACCAAGTGAAGTTACACATGCCAGCTCGGTTGACGAGACAGGATACTGAGACAAGGTTAAGCGTCTGAACGCAAATGCGGCAATACAAAAGAGACTCGGCATTTTGTGTGTGCTATGCGGCCAGAGTCCAACGCTGTGTGTACTTGCATTCATAAGTGAGTGCAAAAAGAAAGCTGTCCGTAAATTCTTGGGATAATTTAAACTGAGCCCATGACGTGATGTGCGTGTAGCGAGCGCAAATGGGGCATCAAGACGACAGGGACGGCCAACTTCACAGTCGCTTAGCGAGCCGCTTTTGAGCTACACATCACTTCAGTTAAGTTTGTAATCTCCTTAGAACGGAAGGAATTTAGGTGCTATTTGGCAAGAAAATATAGCAGTCCACCAATAACTTGCGCTTGTAAAGTGTATCGTTCACTTATGGTCTGCATGCACACGAAGTGCGTGGTTTTTTGCATTCCGCCTTAAATTTCGCGTAATTGTCTCACGAAAAGGCAAAGTGCTGCTTTGCATGTAGTTCGACAGAGAGTACACGAGCTTCGAATTATTCACGATTTACTGACAATACCTTTTCCGCCGCATCATTACACCAGACGAACGAAAGCAGCGGAAAGTATGGGGAGTAACTGCTGCTGTTTTTCCTCTCGTTGCTCTCTCTCCGACCAGGAACTAAACATTTACTCTGCGAAATTCGCGCAAATTCGCACGCTCCTGGAGTTAGTCCCTTGAGGGACGAAAGTGCCCTTTTTAGGACTAACTGTCTAGTTACTCCCGTTTACCCCGACATGTTTCGTAGAGTGTAGGAGTAGGGTTAGAACTCTATCCTAAGTGTCGAACCTTTGCGCTTCTGAATTAAATCACGATATGGATCTTTCCTGCGTTTCGTTACGTGTTTGCTAATCACTTCGAAGCCGCCACTTGTCATGTTTCTGATTCAGTAACGTCCCTAAGTGAGGTGTCCATCTGATTGTTTATTTTCGGCGTAATCGCTTGCGGCTCTGTTCAGTTGGGGTAGATTTGTTGGTAGCTCGGTTTAGCGGAGGGAAGTAATACACGCTTGGATAGGTTGAGAACGGAGGGTCGACTGGATTCATTCCACAATAAAAGCAGGTTTGCCGAGTGGCTGTGGTTGCGCCCCAGTCGGGCAGCCACCTCGCTTCCAAGAGCAGGGGGCAATGATCCCACGTGGAGGTCAGGCGAGGTAACTGGATTTCCCAGAAACGGGCACAACGTATGGTGACGGACGGTCGCAACAAGGACTTCCCCCCCTAGAACGCCGGAGGCCTAGACTAGGTGTGGATGGCGCAAGCAATGAAGCGTAGGCTGGTTTCACGCGGTCGCACGACACTGTCTCTTCTTTGCCGCGTAAGTCAATCTTCTAGGTTATCTCCGAACGCAAAACCACACGAAAGGGCCTTTGTAGGAAGTAGTTGTCGGAGCTAATGCAAGGAAGATCTAGCTCCGGCAGCGTTGGGTTGTGAACTGTTCTTGTTTTTTATGTCGCACTGCCACGCTGCGCGGCCCAGAGCTAACTTCCTCATCCTTGACCAACGCTGCAAGCGTAGCGAGTTGTGGCCTGCGGCCCGGGCCCAATGCAAGGGGCGCCGCTACAGGGCTCCCCCTGTAGCGCCATTGCCACCTTTATACGTCTTTTGACAGCTCTATGCGTCTATTCATTTCGCGATACATTTTGGCAAATAATTCGAGAAAGACGTGTAACAGAGTGGGCAATCATTGAACATTTTATCTGTGGGACAAGTGCGCCGGCTTTTATGCATGACTCAGCGAAGGTTCCAGTCTAATCGCCTGGTGCCGCTTGGCGACCAGAAAGTGCTACAGAACACGTGCCGCGCATACAATCATAATACAAAGCAACCGCGAAACATGGCAGTCGAAACAAGCGCGAACGAGACCAGAAGAAGCAAAACAGACAAGCGCGACCAGACGCGGCTGCGCGTGCCGTGGCCACCGACAACTCGGCGCATGCGCAGGTCATCTGCCCTCCGCTCCTCCTCCGCTTGCCACCTAATGCTTCTACTGTAGCCTCCTCCTCCGCGTTCCTCCTCGCGCTCTCCTCTTTCGTCTGCAGCGGCTCTCCGCGTTCGCTTTCTTCTTTCGCTATGCTCGTTCGCTCAGTTACGTTGTACGATGACGAGGCACGCCAAGGCTCCTCACAGGAACGAGCGCCTAAGAGCTATGCTCTCAAAATAGCAGACGCTACGACAAATCTGCTTGCGCAGACAAAAGAGTGTGGATGAAATGCATATTTTGCAAAAACATTTGTAAGCAAGTGTGGGGAAATCCCGAGATGCTTTCGTTAGCTGCATTTCCGAATGCCCCGAGAAAACTCTGCGCGGCACAACTTTTATAGGGGGCATACATGGGTGACACTATATGTTCGATGTGTCCCAAACGTTTTCTGTATCTGGCTTATTAAAGCGCGCTAGAAATTATCACTGAACCCTATTTTTGCTATTTTCATACTTCATACGAGGTTCGTAGTCGGTTTCTCCGGTGCGATCGGGGAACCGCACGAAGTGCCTTATTTATATTTGGCCTAAATAACTTTCATAGTCTGAATAACCTACAAGAAAAGTTCCAAGTGTGCAACTTATCAGTGACGTATGGAGGCGCTGTGGAGCGTTACGAGCGGTAGGAAAGTTAGCCCGCTGCCATGTCGTAACTCTAAATTCCACCGACAACAAATTTAGCAAGCTTACGCACAGAGCTATGGCCAATTTCGGCCAAAAGGTAAATGCGCGATGCTCAGGTACAGTCTCTCTAAACAATTTCTATATCAATTGTTTGTAGGCATTACACGGCCATATTGTGCTATGTTCCCAGCGTCCTGAGGAACTGAAGGCTAAACAAATTTTTGTTTGGCTAGAACAAGGCACACGGGCTTCGTCTGTGCTGTTTTCGTCCCTGTGCATGTTTCAACTTTGCAGTGCTGCTTTATAAGTACAAACACGTTATTGGTCATGCGCAGGCGAAATTCAAGAGGTTTAGAATAATCATGACCTATTGAATAAATAAGGTATACACACACTACAGAGCGTATATGATTTAGCTCTAGGAGCTGCTCAAAATTCAGCAGGCAGCCCTAGCATAACTACAAATGCCACTGACATCAAACTTGGCAAAAATTGGTGTACCGCGCTATGAAGAATTATTGTACAAAGATAAATGCGTGCGCGTAAAAGCTAGGCGTTGCAAAAAAATTCACGATTAGAGAGCATCAGGCTGTTGTTATTAGTTACACTACCTTATATATCCAGAGAAAACGCTGCTCTGCGCAAATGTTTGCGAACAAATGGACTTATTCGAAGATTTTTGAAAGTGTCACGCGCCACATGACAGTCTTCTTTTTCTTCTTCATTCTTTTTCTTTATATTAAGAAGAATTCCTTCAATTTATTTTGCTTGTACATTATTCTATCATATTGAATTCACTTTGCCCCAGCGAAGCGTAACCAGCTGGTCTACATTCGGTAACCTTTCTCTCTCTCTCTCTCTCTCTCTCTCTCTTTCTGCGTTGTAGAAAGTTTGTTTTTCATTGAAGTGGAGGCCACCCTAACTTGTGTCGCAAAATTGAAGCGTTTCTGATATAATTAGGAGCATTAAAATATTTCTTGAACCCTCGTTTTCTCGGCCTTTTCATGCGTTACACGATATTCTCCCAGTGTCCTCAGTCAACGAAATAAATAACGTTGTTTCATCATCATCATCATCATCAGCCTGGTTACGCCCACTGCAGGGCAAAGGCCTCTCCCATATTTCTCCAACAACCCCGGTCGTGTACTAATTGTGGCCACGCCGTCCCTGCAAACGTCTTAATCTCATCCGCCCACCTAAATTTCGGCCGCCCCCTGCTACGCTTCCCTTCCCTTGGGATCCAGTCCGTAACCCTTAATGACCATCGGTTATCTTCCCTCCTCATTACATGTCCTGCCCATGCCCATTTCTTTTTCTTGATTTCAACTAAGATGTCATTAACTCGCGTTTGTTCCCTGACCCAATCTGCTCTCTTCTTATCCCTTAACGTTACACCTATCATTTTTCTTTCCATAGCTCGTTGCGTGGTCCTCAATTTGAGTAGAACTCTTTTCGTAAGCCTCCAGGTTTCTGCCCCATAGGTGAGTACTGGTAAGACACAGCTATTATATACTTTTCTCTTGAGGGATAATGGCAACCTGCTGTTCATGATCTGAGAATGCCTGCCAAACGCACCCCAGCCCATTCTTATTGTCCTGATTATTTCCGTCTCATGATCTGGATCCGCCGTCACTACCTGCCCCAAGTAGGTGTATTCCCTTACGACTTCCAGTGCCTCGCTGCCTATTGTAAATTGCTGTTCTCTTCCGAGACTGTTAAACATTACTTTAGTTTTCTGCAGATTCATTTTTAGACCCACTCTTCTGCTTTGCCTCTCCAGGTCAGTGAGCATGCATTGCAATTGGTCTCCTGAGTTACTAAGCAAGGCAATATCATCAGCGAATCGCAAGTTACTAAGGTACTCTCCATTAACTTTTATCCCCAATTCTTCCCAATCCAGGTCTCTGAATACCTCCTGTAAACATGCTGTGAATAACATTGGAGAGATCGTATCTCCCTGCCTGACGCCTTTCTTTATTGGGATTTTGTTGCTTGCTTTATGGGGGGCTACGGTGGCTGTGAAGCCGCTATAGATATCTTTCAGTATTTTTACATACGGCTCGTCTACACCCTGATTCCGTAATGCCTCCATGACTGCTGAGGTTTCGAGAAAATCAAATGCTTTCTCGTAATCAATGAAAGCTATATATTGGTTATATTCCGCACATTTCTCTATCACCTGATTGATAGTGTGAATATGGTCTATTGTTGAGTAGCCTTTACGGCATCCTGCATGGTCCTTTGCTTGACCGAAGTCTAAGGTGTTCCTGATTCTATTTGCGATTACCTTAGTAAATAGCTTGTAGGCAACTGACAGTAAGCTGATCGGTCTATAATTTTTCAAGTCTTTGGCATCCCCTTTCTTATGGATTAGGAGTATGTTAACGTTCTTCCAAGATTCCAGTACACTCGAGGTCATGAGGCATTGCGTATACAGGGTGGCCAGTTTCTCTAGAACAATCTGCCCACCATCCTTCAACAAATCTGCTGTTACCTGATCCTGTTACCTGAAGTAATGTGACAGATGATAAAGATTGGAGAAGGCTGATGAGGCTTTCTTCCTTCATACTCCGTCGTCGGTTGGTCACTCGTCGAAGGATCTTGGAGACAGCCGTAGAGTTAGCTCCATTGGCTTCAATGGTCCTACCATGAACGCGGATGCGTTGGGACCACGGGTGTAACTTCACTGAGCCCTACTATATCCCATTTAGTGCCCTCTAATTCCTCCAATAGCACTGCTAGACTCGCCTCACTAGATAACGTTCTAGCGTTAAACGTTGCCAGGTTCACATTCCATTGGCGGCCAGTCCGGAGCCAGTGATTCTTAGCACCCTCTGCTGCGTTGCAGGTCTGACCGCCGCCGTGGTCAGTTGCTTCGCAGCTGCTGGGGACTGAGGGCCGGGATTTGATTGTTGTGTTCATATAGGAGGCTGTGACCAAGTACTGCACCAGGGTGGCCAATCCTGCTCTGGTGAGGGAGTGCGTTACCCGTGCTGGTCACCGGGATCAGGCCACACTCCAGGCCTGTTTGTGAAATTTTATCAACGCGCGGATTTTTTTTTTATTCCGGTGGAAAATTGCCGGCACCGGGATTCGAACCACGGACCGCTTGCACGCGAGGCGGGTGTTCTACCTCTACGCCACCACGCACCAACGTTGTTTATGATTAGTGAAAGTAAGGACCAGACGAAGTAAGGTGATGCGCAGGCAAACTTCAACGAGAGTTGGTGAATTGACGGGTTTACACTAAATTACGTATGCAAGCGTCCCGAAGTGCTATGAGGGCCTTTCGAGCACGCCGAAATTTACACCGTTTTCCGTAGCAGAACTACAAGTGGGACCAAGTTAAGATTTAGCGAAAATGGGGAAAGGCTAACTGCGCGAAGTTAATTGCGCATGGAACAAAAACTGCCTTTGCAATAGAAACATCCTGAAACAAGTGTTCGAATTTGTCATGTGCCCGTTATCAATTGTGCTTCACAATGTCCCCAGATAACTTCACGTTACCTCAAGGGTATGTTTCGTACAAATGTATCTTGTTATGCGCAATTTGTGACGAAGCTGGAACGTTTCGCGCTTAATTATAAGCTGTGCGAGTAATTACTAAACGCAAGTATTTTCGCTCTTTTTAAGTATCATACAAGATTGTTAGTAGCTTTTTCCAGTGTTATCAGTGATAATAAAGAGTCAGCTTGTTCGCATTCGTTTAAAATGAGCGGCAGGTTATCGGTGACATGCACACGAAGTTCGAAGTGTGTTTACAAATTAATGTTTTTACACTAAACTACGTATGCAAACTACCTAGAGCGTTATAAGTATATTTTCTAAAGAACGCAGACTATACCTTCCTGCGCGAGTAGTTGTTAACGCCACTAAGACAATGTACAGGATGATAATATTCAAATTTTATACAGTTCTTAAAGTGCGCTTGTGAGACGGCCTAATCCTTCCCCTTCAGATGTATTATTCGAGGCGGATATTATCAGGACGAGAAATCGAAACACATATCCAACTAATTAACCAAAATTTACTCATTAACTTTCCAAGTACCTTTCAGCCGATATTACAATTTACGAATTTTAGCCAGTGAGCTTGCATGACATATTCAATTGAAATGAATTTTCAAGATGACCTTAGTTTCGAGATATTTCACAAGCTGTGGGTCAGAATAGACGGGCGTTCCAATTACTTTTTGTGCTTCAATACATAAAACAGCGTGTTGTCAAAAAAAAAAAGTAACTGGAACAACAGTGCATTTTTACGGCAAGTTTGATGGGCACATCTCTAAACCGGCGCCATTCCAGAAATTCATTTCAAGTGGACACACCTTGTAACCTCAGACCTACAATTCGAAAATTTGCAGTATGTACCGTAAACTAAATTCTTCAGAACGTAATTAGTGATTTTTTGTTAATTAGTTCAATCAATGTTTGGATTTCTACTGCAAGTAATGTACGCCTCTCTGAATAATGCAGCTCTAGGGCTAGAATTATGTTTTTTACAACAGGCCATTTTTTAAATTCCGTAAAACTGAGAGATCACACTATCTAGTGAAAACCTTGAAAACGCGATGGACAATTTTCTCGCAAAGTACAAGTGCGTGGGAACGAAATAAAACTTCTTTAACGAGTGCTGGACAGCGCTTTATGAGCGCAAGATTTCTACCTAAATAGTTTACATAGGGCCACTGTTTCAATGCATGTCATTTTGTTAGAGACTACGGAGATTCTCATTACTACAGCTCAAAAAAATAAAGGCATCTTCGCTGCAAGTGAAGTTCTGATTCTGCAAGGGCTCACAAGTGTGTTGTTTTATTATTAATATTTGCAATGTTCTTGCAATAGATGAATACATTTTATACAACCGTAGCCGTTTCCCCCAACTAAAGACCATGTAACTGCTGGATTCATGTCCAGTAGTGTGTTGTGGGTGTTGTTGGAGTAAAAGAATTCAGAGCTAAACCGAACGCTGCATTTCTTTACAAGCTGAAATCAACACCAGGGGACCTCATAAACTGGCAACCTGAGCAACAGTGCACATCGTTGTGGTTAATACACTTAGTCACCGTAAGTGAAGTGCATGATTATCAAGGACATTGAAAACTTCTGGCGTTTTTTTTTTCACTGAATCTTTGGCTCAGCTTTGATGAAATTGGCCGCTACGATGTCGCTGCCGTCGTTGACCTCGTACTGAACGCCACCCGTGCAAGCAAAGTCACCCTGCTGGCATACTCCCAAGGACTGACTGCGACCTTGATTCTCCTTTCTACGAGGACAGAGTACAACGAGAAGGTTTGTTGTGCGGAGCACATTTGTCACGGTGTCGTTGTTGCCTATAGAGTTAGGATTCGCCTACGAAGCGGAGTATTGGCGACGCATTTTTAATGTTACACAAACAATAGGGCATATTCGCGTTGCAAGATACTTAGCTTACAATGAAGGTGGCGTAATGGCACCTGCAAGTGTAACCGCAAACGTGTTTCGATTGTGGTCCCAAAGTTTCGACCGGGAGGTCTTGCCGGTGCCACGAAACATCCTTTCTAAGCACAGCGACTATATGCCCCGATTAAGCGGAACTCGGATTAAGTAAACTCTGGCTAAAAGAAACTGTTGAGATAATAATAATAAGTGTCGTCGCCAGCTATTACGTTTCATGGAATACAGCCGCAGCAGTCTGACAGCCGTGTTAGTATGGTAGTCGCTATGGTAACACTATGTAGTAACGCTATGGTAGTCGAAGATGCTTTCACCTGCAAGCAACTGTGAATCGATGACATTGCTATGAAGAGCCACCTTTTGCAAAAACAAAGCTTGAACTGTTTAGAGGGTTTTCACTCCTCTGTATGCCGTTTAACAATGCTAGTCGCATGACGAGACAGTGTTCGGTCGAGTTCACGACTCAATCGCTTAATTCAATTAGGCAGCACCTAAATAATAACGCAACCAGGCATGCACGCAGCCGCAATGTCACAGTTGGTCGTAGAAATCCTTCGCTGCACTCCGACACAAGAATTTCCGAAACTTCTTAAAAAATACAGCCGTATTTTCTTATTCTTAAGCCATCTGTGGTAGAATTGCGGATATTTGTTTACACGCAAGAATGCACCTGACTACCGCAGTAGGGCAGAAGTAGGGATATAAAAGCAGTCATGTCGTCATTGTCTACGGACTCCAGAAAGGCAAAATAAGCATATTGGAGTAGCTAGCCACCTAGCCTCCGATATGGTTCTGTGGCTATGCTGTTTGTGAATTACATTGCAGATCGGGGGTCCTATTTTCCTCCCGGGGGGCCACATTACAGTGTAGGTGTGATCGTACAACGCGTTTGTACCAACAGCATTTCTATTTCCCATTTCCTTTCCCTGTAAATCGACGAACTTTTTAGGAATATGATTTGTCCATTTCACTTATTACCAAAAGCTTCTGGTATACTAGCAAAACATTTGTTTTCTTTTGGAACTGGTGCGTTATATTATATTGCGTTCCTTTGCTAAATTGAGCGCAATACTTGACTACATAATCATTTCGAATGATTTAAAGATATTATTGCGTAATAACAATATCTTGTTTCAGCCTGTCACGACGCATTTATCAAATGGCTTGGTAACTCGCACATTACGTGATCAACAAGCTTTTTGAAGCACTGGCTTAAAGAAAAAAGACGTTACACGAGTTTCAGAATCACACACAATGGTTCCAAAGAACTTTTCATTACGGCGTGAAAAGTTGGGCTCGTAAAGCTAGCCATACCAAGTAAGAATGAGTACGAAGAAAAACAGACACAATGACACTAGGAGTGTCAAAGATATTTACTAAGTATGCCAAATGAAAAGGCATGAAACTGCAGTTATTGTGATCATGTACAAATTATGGAAAACTTGTATTATTCGCTAGCAAATGATCCTGTTTAGCCTAGTAGCTCCCGTCTTACAAACAGATCATTTCAGTGATTTATACTTTCTGTCGGTTGAAACGAATAGACAATTTTAAATACTAGAAATTCCTGCGGCTGAGCGACCAAGCTAGACATCAATAAGAACTACCATCGAGATCACCTCAGATACAACATTCTATGATTTTCTTAAATATATTTCAGCCTTTCTCTGCACTTTCCTAGCCTGGTTATTTCAGGCTCTCTTCTTTCGACCGAACCACAAAGCTAAGTATTATGGCATCCAGAGCTGGGATGTATAAAGAGAACACATATGCCACATATAATCTAACGTTCGACGGATAGAGAGATCTAGAAAAGCTTCTAGATTGCACATGATCCAAAGCCTCAGACGCGAATGGGCCATTGCCTTCTCTCGTTATTTCATGCTCCCTGTAGCAGTATCAGAAACATACGTGAACATTTTCGTTTGTCGGATAGTCAATTCAGTGAGTGAGAGTTTAAAAGAAGGCTGTGATGTTAACGAGTTAGGTGTCCGGTTGGCTACCCTACACTGGTGGAAGGATAAGGGGAAAGTCCAAAGAAAGGAAAGAGAGAGAAAGGAATACAGTGAATGCGAGCGCGCGTGTGCACGGCACTACGCAAAGGCCCATGATCGGTGGGGACTGTGTACCAGCATTGCCTGTTCATTCACCCCATGATCATCTAGTTTCATCAATGCGTTGCACAGAGATAGTGATTGTGTTTGAAAATGTGGACAGTGGCACATTAGGTGGTCCATACTCTCCACGGAGCCCCCGACATCACCCTGCCGAACTTTCAGCCATTCCAACTGGTGCTGTAGTCTATTGAGAAACCTACTCAACTATTACCTATTACAATAACCATGGGGCACCTCAGGGCGGAGTACTGGGCCAAACGCTCTTCAGTCTAACACTCATTGTGCTCGCCGACATCCTGCCATGCACCGTTAGGTTCTCCATCTATGCCGAAGACATTTGCATCTGGACGTGGGCTGTGACGCGACTGCAGCTTCGCGCGCGACTACAGAAGGCAGCCACTTTATGTCATCTTACCTTCGAGAACAAGGACTTCATATATCATATGAAAATTGTGCAGTGGTGGCGTTTACCAGGAAATCAATGTCTCCATACGTGATGTCCCTCGACGGACAATTGGTCTCGTACAGCACACGAGTCACAGATTTTTGGGGGTGGTCATTGACAGAAATCTCTCCTGGACCCCTCATGTGAATTATGTGAGAAAACGCCTGATAGGAATTTGCCATATGTTTAAGTTCATAGCAGAAAAGACCTGAGGAGGGCCAATACAATCTATGCTGCAACTGTACAGGGTCCTCTCTATTGGATTCCTGGGGTACAACTTACTGGTCATGTCCAACACCTCAAGAACTAACCTGAATATAATCCAAAGCATCCAAGGCCAAGCACTCAAGCTATGCCTTGGCCTACCGCAGAGTGCGTCAACGACTGAAGTTATGGCAGTCGCTCAAGTTTCCACTCTTAAAACGCACATTAGCATTGAAACAATGCGTGTGCACATAAGACACTTCGCCCGGAATCCTACCCGCCACCTCACAAGTCTCCCAGTAGATGGGCCCCACACAACTATCAGTGCGACTGTCTTCGTGCCTCGTGCTTCTCTCAAGTCAGGTTACACACCTGCGGCAAGACCTTCTATTCCTCTATGGTGTGTGTGCCATACTCAAGTAAATCTTACAATTCCAGGCCTTCAGAAAAAGTTGGACTTGCCGTCATCAGCACTACAGCAACTAGCTTTACTTCTTTTGTACGCGAAATACAGTGACTGCACACACATCTATACCGATGGATCAACTACATGAACCAGTTCTGGTGGCGCTGTAGTTATACCAACAATGAGAATAACCCAGCAGTTCAAGACTTCCCATGTAACTACGTCTACAGCTGCAGAGCTGGCGGCTCTCCGCGACGCGCTTCTTGTGATAAGTGCTGAAAGTGCTAGGAAATGGGCAGTCTTCTGTGATTCAAGGCCGGCCTTGCAATGTGTGCAGTCGTTTCTCCGACATGGAACTCATGATCAGCTCACGTGGGAAATCGTGAAACTTGTCCATCATTTAGGAGAAAAAGGCCATTATATATCTTTTCAGTGGATACCAGGTCATTGCGGTATCATAGGAAATGATGAGGCAGATAAGGCAGCTCGGATGTCAAACCAAGAAGACAGCTGCGTCCCCATTCCTCTCTCAAGGACCGGCGCCGCGAGACAACTTCGCAATCTAGCTCGCAAGATCTCCTTAACAGAGTGGAATACCGCGCATGCAAGGCGCACAAGACTGCACAGACTAAACCCATCACTTCAGCTCAGACCTCCGACCGGTCTGCACCCATGCGAAGCGTCTCTTCTGTGTCGGTTGTGGCTTGGAGTTGCCTTCACGAATGCCTACTCATCACTAATTGGAATGACTGATAGTCCTACATGTGATGTTTACGGATGCGAGGAGAACATTGACCACTAATTGTGCCATTGTCCTCAATTCCAAACACAAAAAACAATCTTTTTCCAACTCTTCCAGGAAACTCAATGATCGTCCTCTGAGTGAACAGATATTACTAGAGCACCGTCCCCACCGATCATCGGCTCAGAAGGCACTGAAGGCACTTTTGTGCTTTCTCAGAACGTCGGGTTTGCGAGAGCGGCTTTAACTCAAGTACTGTTCGTACACGTATCTACACTTTCTCTCTCCCTTCTTTCTCGTCCCCTTCTCCCTTTCCCCAGCGTAGGGCATCCAACCAGACCCTTGACTGGTTAACATCCCTGCCTTCCTATATTCTCCTCTCTCTCTCTACTCAACTACTGATTATGAATTCGGTAAATAGATCTGCAATGGCGCTATACAAGATCATATCTGTACCTGCTTTTAGGTCTATCGTTCGCCATTATCTCATTCTACATCAGAAAATGTTGAATAATCTAAAGGTCATCCTAATTGGAGGCCGAATTTCAGCATGGGCTATAGAACACTGTGATTCGGTTTTTCCAAACGCCTGATGTTTTGTCGTCTGCGACTTGTATATATCGGGAGCCTGTCCCCCTTCCCCCTTTTTTTGCAGATTGACCTCGTTGTTGCCTATGGACCTGTGGCGAATATAACTCACATCGGGTTCCCTATTCGCGAGCTGATCGCAATCTCGGATCCACTTTTCGTGAGTACCAGCTTGACTCAGTAGCTTTTATTTTTTTTTCTGTTACGTTAGATGCCTCTTTTCATGAACTAACAGCAAAACGGACATGAGTGGGAAAGTTAGATTACTTAATTTGCGCATCATGTCAGCACTGTCGATGAAACTAGAGGAATTCGTAAACTGTGGATTCCTGCAACATTTAATAAACTTGGCTAGTAGTTTTTCTTACACATAGCGAATGACAAATATCACTAAGCGAATCAAGCACACACACACGACTGATGCACTATCCGGTTCGGATATTGTTCGTCCTCTCGCCACCAGCCCTCGACGTGGACTGAGAACTAAGAAAAAAAAGAGATAGCACGGCTAAAGAAAGCCAAATAGGCATTGCGTTTGCATGCTACCCGAACACGACATTTCTTTAATTACTGCGATGAGAAAGGCAGAAGGCGCGAGCTGATGATGAAAGAAAGATAAAAAAGCAAGCAAATAGCCAGGCCGCGTTACATGAATTAAACCGTATTAGCTCAAGCAGGATAGGTGACTATTTATGGTTGCCACGTTTCAAAGGGAATGTGAATAAACTTCAGCAGCAGCATCATTTGCTCTTTTAAATTTAGCCTGAATAATCAAAGGACCCCGGGGACTCTATCATTAGCTAGTTAAAGCTATGTGAAGGCGCACAGGCAATGAATCAAGGGAAACAATAGGAGGGTATGAAAATGGAAATGAAAGTTGAGAAATAACTTGCCTGCGGGGGCAGTAGAACTCACCATTTTCATACACCATATACAAAACAGTACTCCTTGGGCATCTACTCCGTTCATATATACATATAGAAAATGGTGATCAGTACCAAACTAAGATTAAGATATGGTTTGAAACAAACGAATCAAACCATTATATGAGCCTGTATAAGTAGTAGAGCAAGTACTTTGGCCCCAAGTACAGCAAGGACAATATGTTGAGTATATCGGACTTGTATTTTCCTTACACCACTGGAATAGTGCGGGTGCATTCTTCATTGGGCACATCGCAAACCGAAGACTGTGCGTACAAGCACACCAGTTACGCCTTGCCGAAAGAATTCGGCAAGTCGGCGTGTTTTCCAAATGTACAAACATGTGCATATTTTTTTCATTAGAGCGTAAATTGCTGTAATGCGTGAAATGTACACGCATGCATCTTTATTCTCAAAGTCCTCTCTTACTCATCTTTTACGCTGTGCTGTGCACTGCGAGCATACATGACTGTCATGGCAACGTTCTGTTTGTAGAAAAATAAACAGTAGAGATATTTATGGCCATCTTTTTTACCTAGTGGCCCTGTTTCTATCTAAGCACTTTACTTGCTTCTATAGTTTCTCTTACATTTATTATGGTTGATATTTATTTCATTTAAATCATCAGTCACATACACACGTAATAATTTTGTACGTTCGAGCAGGTTAGTTTTTTAAATCTCCGTGTAGCGAATTTACGCTGTCCAGCGAATTTACGCTGTCCGAATTACGCTGTCCTATAAGTCTGCGCAACGGCGCTGTAACAGTGGGTATCTTCTACAATTTGTGCTTCCTGTCACGGCATTGCACAGTGCTGTGATGAAGGCCCGCTTTACAGATATTAAACAGAGTAATTTTCTATTCATAATGTTTATAACCGCCTTCCCATGACGTCTTGTGTTGTTTCTATCTATTGAGCTAGAGAATGCCAATACCTGCGCGCTTTACCACATTTCCACTCAATGGACTTAATAGCCTTTTTTTTATTATCTAATTTCTAAATAACGTTATTTCTAGACGATGTTTAGAATTTTTCGCCACGTTCGCTAGTTTTTTTCAAAGTCACAGTTTGTACACGTTATTCAAGACTGACGCATTTCATTATGTTATACGCGGCTGCAGCAGCTTCGGCTACATGAATCATCGCGCCCATAGTTGCAATACGACGCAGAAGAACACAGCGTTAGGTTTCGACACTTGAATCTTGATGTTGAGCGCCTTCAACTTTAACGCCTCTGCTAGCTTGCTGGTACCTGCCACTGTGTACCCTATACGCTGATGGTGCAAATCCCATCCTGTACCTTTCGAGATGCGACCGCACTGCACAAGAATGTAGGCAGGCCAGTGATGTAGTTCTAATTTCTGGCGTCAGTGAAATGTGCAAATGCTAGTAAATTTCCTCCTTTCAGCCACTTTTTCTTTGGGCTCTCACTACGGTGAGAGGGTAATAATAATAATAATAGTATATACCATATCATAACGGGCCCCCCTCACCGTATCGTTTGTGGGGTGAGGGGGCGGGTCCTTTTTATTCCATCTCATGTTATGTGTGCAGTTTACCTTTCTCCCTCCTACCCTCTCTTTCTTTGAATCCCATCTCCGCCACCCTGCTGGCGCTGAGCCGTGCTCCCGCAGGGGTTGCAGAAGATAGTGCCAGCCTTTCCTCCTTTCCCACAAGAACCACTTCTCTCTGCAGTTTTACCATTCAGTGGCTGGGGGCTCGTCTAACTGTGGCGCACACTAAGAAGGTAACAATGCGTCATTATTCATTGGTCTGCGGTCGCTAAAACAGCATCTACATCAAGTCCTCCACCCAACCCATTGGCGTGTCAGGTGCGGCGGTGGGGCATTGGAGAAAGTAACAAGCACTGCCGTGGTTAATCGAGGAAAACAATAATGTGGCAAGCTCACAAAAAATCACGCAATAACTCCTCTCACCCCACCGCATTGGAACTAAGTGTTTTTTGTTCTTTATCTCTAGCTCCTCTGGGAGTTGTCTAAGTATGCGCAATCATTATGCCACTTGCTGTTTTCTAAAAATTGCCTAAGACACGATTCAAACCAACTACCCTGCAATCATGAGCCTAACAGTTTGCACGTTACCATGAAGCCAGGCGGAGAGATGCACTCTTACACAGGTTCCGAAAAGGTGGCTTCAACCCACCACCATAGTGTTGTGGCTGTAGTGCGGGGCCCCCATATTACAGTTACTTCCTTTCCTGTGTGGATTTCTGTTAGCTCTGATATCCCGTGATTCAGTATATGCTGCGATGCATACTTGTGACAGCACACGCCATATGTTAGGATAGAGTGCCTATTTTATTGATTTATTTCTCTATGAATTATTGCTTTTTGTCTAGTTGATGAATGATGAATTCATCGAGTAGATGAATGGTTGACAAGATACGCCAGTCGTTTTATATATAATAGATGTTCTTCGACGGCACACGGCAATCGCTGATTATTCATTTGCAAGTGATACGGGTCGGAAGGTGATTAGTCTTTTTCGGTACGTGAAAAAATGTCTTTGGATAAATCACTGGGCTAGCACGCCGTGTATAAGGAGCGCTTCAACTGCCTCTGCGTGATCCGTGGTGCGGAAGTCCAATGAAATTCTTGTTTGATGCTAAAGAATAAAAAGAAAACTTGTTAAGCGTGCTATTGTATGACAACACGGGAGCGTAGGAAGATGAAGGCGCGATTTGTACGCAGTGGAATCAGTGTGACAGTGCTTAGAGAAAAAGTCTACAGGCATGGTTTCAGAAAATTTCTATTGCGCTAGCTAATTAACCTCCATTGGCAACGTCCATTAGCGGAACTAGCAGGCACCAATTAGTCATTGACGGCAAAAAGCGCCAGGCTAAGCCAGCCTGTTTTGTCAGGTTGCCGTCCACGTGTTCATTTACGACAGGAAGGAGTGCTGATCATCTTGTTTATTGCATTACCAATACCAGTGAGAATAATAGATATTCCATTCACTTAGAGAGTACGCAAAAGTTGGGCGTGGGACAATAAAACAGGCTACTGAACAGCAAATGCAGTGAAATAAGCATTATTTACTGTAGCTGCTGATTTGGGGATGGAATACGGGCTGATGGAATTTAAGTAAGTGTAATAGAGGCGTCAGAGTTCATCATTTGCCAAAATGCCTCCCGTTGTTTAAAGCGTGGCATGAAGTGTTTTAATATGGAAGTCAGGCTTAGCTTGTGCTAGAGCAACGTTACGCTTATTTTCAGCACTAATGTACTTCGCCCGTGGAAGTTATGCAAGCAGACTTTTGAACAGAGTAATACTCTGTTAAAAGATTAGATGCCTTAGATTAGATGCCTTAGATGCCTTTTCTGCACGTTAATGAAACACGAGGAATCAGTCTGCTGTGGTATGGTTATTGGCGGAACATGTTTATCTATTATGCAAAGCCGTTTTTCACATGATAGCCATTTGTACTCCATGTAATGTTCGCGACAGCTGCCAGCCCATTTGTTGACAATATGATTAAGTTCGCTTATCATTATTTCTTGGCCACCTATCGCGGCTGCCGCCATATCTGCGTCTGGCCTCCAGGAAATCAATCTTGCCGCGCCGGTGCCTGAAAACGCTGATAATTGCTCCTTCACTTGCCGCACACGCAGGGCCTCGTACACAGTGACTCAAGTTGGCGAAAAGTCCATCGAAGAGCGCCACATACCCAGTGCATTCATGACGAAGTTCGCTGAAGCGTTGACGCGAAAGACGTCCATTTAAAAGCAGCACATGGACTATACCGAAGCCTTTATACCCGTGGAACAGAGATTTTTGCCAAACACGAAAAATTGAAGTGTCCATCCAGAGGCTGCGCTGCCGTATAGCTGCGTTGAAATTTATCTACACAGGTGTGGTCTGGTCCCCTCACCATTATGCTCATTCTGGGGCGAAGCGGAGACAATAGAGCATTTCGTGTTGTCTTGCAGGCGTTTTCTTGTTTTGAGAAAACGACTACTGGAAATCTCCCTTCGCAACATTGGCCTAAATTTATTAGTGCCTGTGATCCTATCTTTTGGAGGTTCCATTATTGGGTTCAGTCAAGGAAATGTTTGCTTGGAAATCCAAAATTACCTAATTGAAACCAATCGATTACCATCTTAGACTGATCGTTCTCTCTCCTCGGCGTGGCTTTTTAAATTTATTTTATATTATTAGATTTTTATGCACGGTTTTATCTGATTGTTTTTCCCCCAAACAAGAAGTTTACTTTTTAAGCTCCAACGTTCAAATTGTTCTTTTTATACACTTAGTTTAACCATCCAATTCATGGGCAATCTCTCACTGTGGGTATGTGCTACAGCCACTCAGGACAACGACAAAAGCAACAATATGCGCAGTCCATTTATGGCACATCCTGCACAAACGTCGGTTTACTATGTTTGAGGAACCCGTGTGACGCGGGTTTGATTCCTCCCTGCATCGGACAAATTTCAAGGATGTTTTTCGTCATTGTAGTGAGGCACACGCCTACTAGCACACACCCAGTGACCCTATTGCTGGCATCAAAGAAGTTCATTGAAGACCAGCACGAACCGAGTGGGGCGCACCCAGTGCTCGAATTGGGTGTCACAGAGTTTCTTCGGGAGCGGTACCTAACCAGCCCCGCATCTACATTGGTCCATGTTGGAGGCAACGAGGCTCGTTGAAGAGCAGTACATGTGTGAACATTGCTGCATATCCAGTAACTCAAGTTCGCCCGATGGTTGGTTTCAAACCTTGTTCCCCAGCACAGCGGCGTGATGCTCTAACCATTCGACTATGTACTACAATGTGTCCCATCTTGGCGGAAAAAAGATTAGATAAAACATAGAAACATAGGTAGGTAGATAGTCCAAAAGAGTCCGCGAAGTAGCCTAGGTTTGCTAACGCACTAAAAAAAAGAATTTAGCGTGTGGAGCGAGCACCATTTTTTGGCACCACACCAACCGTTGAGAAATGGGCGCGGAATACGTACGACTAAGGAGGCAACGTGCAGAATCAAACCCGAAGTGCTTCTCACTAGGAAAGGAAGGGAAAATGAAGTACGATAGAAGAGAGAGGTGGTGGAATTGCGAGTAACTTCATGTTCTTCGAACAGGAAGGCCTTCACCTTAACAGGTACAAATAAAACCAGACACCAGGTGCCACACCCAGCACACTGAACTTAGTGCTTCAGTACTGCACCAAAGAGAAGTCGATTAATGCTCACGACAGCGACGAAGGGCTTCAACATTGACACATTGACTCCTGCAAACAAATGGTTTTCAGAGTTCTTGAAGGTGGCAAGGGTGTTAGAACCCTCCGTGGCAGATTCCATACCTGCAGCAGTGACAGGAGGCGCCACATGTCTTTGCGAGAGGTATACAACATTTGAAAGCGTTGAAATCCTCATCATACCTTAATATTCACTAAGCCCCGAGGCTCATTATGAGCCTGATAGACGATAAAATGAAAATTATATAAACGTGTGTGTCACTTCAACAGTGCGTGTGTGTCTGTGTGTGATCTGGCATCAACTTGGGCGATAATGGTAGGATGGGTTCTGCGGGAGTTTTTTACCTCTTCAAAAGTCACTCTTGTGAGTTCCTCTCTTGGTCACGATACAGCTACGCGATTGTGAAACAACCGCTCACAACCCCACATGTCGCGTGCCGGTGTTTCAGAATTTATTACATCTGTGGAGACACAGAGATACATTCACCAGACTTCTTGCTATTTATGAAGCGGTAATTTAAATTATATTACTTTCAACAAACTGCGCACATAGTGTTTTGCGCAACTGATTACGGGAAGGGCACGTGGAGTCAGGGGGGTTTACGAAGTTAGGAAATTTGCAGGTGCAAGTTGAAACCAGGTAGCGCAAGACAACTGTAATCGGAGACTGCTGAGACAGGCCTTCGTACTGGCAGTTGGCATTAGAAATAAGCTGATAAAGATGATGACGTTAGTGATTTTATTTATTTATTATTTATTTATTTACATATACTGCCATCTTGCATAGCAAGATATTGCAGGAGTGAGGGCATACATATGTCAATCAGTTGAAGAATACAATTGAGTGGCAAAAAGAAAACAAACAATTGAAAAAAAGATGATGATGCGTACGAAGCGCTCCCTATAGCGGTGACAAATAAAAAGCAACAGATCCAGAATATCCCAAAAATTCTGCGCTAAAAGTTTGTCAGGTATGGAGTTCCAACCAGCTCTAACCAACGCTTTACGAATATTCAGTTGAGAGTAAATTGAGCCCTCTTTATAATGATGACGGCTTCAGGGTGAGGAGTATTGCTAATCAATACAAATACCTTGAAGAAGTTGACGGAACGCCCGACGGGCTGCGTTGCACCAGAAACCATCCAAGAACTTTCTTGGTTGCGGGATCCAATCCCGGCCACGGTGGCCGCATTTCGATGGGGGGCGAATTGTGAAAATTCTCCTGTACGTGGATTTAGGTGCACGTTAAAGAACCCGTGGTGGTCCAAATGATTCCGGATTCCCCACTACGGTGTGCCACGTAATCAGATTGTGGTTTTTGCACGTAAAACTCCATAACCTTTTTAGCAAATGTTTTCTTTCTGCAATGCCAAGAATTGATATGCGCATAGGCTTTGACCCGATTATTTAATTATTTTCACAACAAAGAGCGCCTATCTGACAAAACAGATAATAGATACCGTGTGAACATGAAGGTTCCCTAGAAGGTGCGCAAACCTAGTGTGACTATATTGATTTTGTTCCCATTAAACCTGGAGTACTCTGAAATACGGGGAGTTGAGGCAATATCAACGTTCTCTTCAGAAGAATAGAATATGAATAGTCAGTATCGCATGTCGACTCTTATGTTGAATAGTCTAATGCAGGTGCGCACACATAAAGCAACTATATATATTTCTATATAATTGTGTATCGCGCATTTAGTCATAAGCACAGTAAATCCAGCTGTCAATGAGAAAGAATAATGTTTAAAAAATAACTAATTGGGACTGTGGTTGTCAACAACATTTCAAAGAAATTACTGCTGTTGTATGTTTTCTAAAACAAACAAAAAATGTTGGCATGAAAAAAACTAAAGGCCGTGAAAAAAAGAAAAGAAAGCTGCTGAAGGACTCGTGTGCCACATACACGTGTTAATGGACCAATTGTGAAAGAAACAACACTGGTTGTATCCTAATAGATAAAACTACTTCATGACTAAACTGCCGAAAGCACTGCAAGACACACAAGCAAAAATCACAGGTTGTCATGTAGGCTTCCGCAGCAAACGCGAACACAAAGCTCTTTTTACACCATTTTACTCTCGCGTGTCCTCGATAACTTTTGTCGTTGTTTCACTTCCCATTATTTGAGATACTTTGTTTAGGAAACGTAGAAAATAAAAATGCTTTAAATGGCGCTTGTTTGCTGACATTTTGCTAGGTTGCAATATTCAGAAATAACGAATGGAAATTGGGAATTGGCATTTCCGAATTAATCGATACGAATCGATTAATGAGAATGTGTTCTCATTAATCGATTCGTATAGAAAATTCAGATAAGCGCCCGCAACTAGGCAAATGTTACCTAACTTGACACAGTTATCGACTGTCAGTCAATACTTATTATTAAAGGTGATATAAAAGGGATTCAATTTCAGCTATGAGAGAAACTGACTCTTTTTTTCAGTTCTTTCACAGCCATAATGTATTCTTTACCTTGCAACTGAATTAGCTGAATAATTGCTCTACGTGTTCCGTGTAGCAGCGAACACTACACAAAACGTCCCATTTCGTCAAATACGTGTTTTTACTGCATGTTCTATTGCAATTCGGGTGGAAGGGTACCCCTGCCGTTTTAGAACGTGTATAACTCGGAATTTCCTTTTTTCCGGGATTCTTTCAGAAATAAAGCTGTTTGGTACTATGAGGTGTTTTTAATGCACTATAGTAGTGAATTGAAAACATAGATGTTTGAATATTTGTACCGCAAACATGTCATATTTTAAACGCTTTGTTATCTGTGTAAGGTGGTAAATACAGTTCTTTCGCGTGACAAACTGGGTGCAACAATTTAATTCACTGTGATTTCATTCATTCGAAGCGAGCACAGTGAACGAACAGCCTCTCCTGATGTCTAACGTGAATGACTGACGCCTTTCTACGCAGCTTCTTCTGGATCCTCGTGGAGACAGCGGTTATTTGTACCTACCCGAAGCCCCAAGGGCCCTGGTTGAGCTCGTATGTGGCGTCCTTCAAGGGCAACCATGCAGCCTGCTTCTAGCAATTACGCTATTGAGCAGTCCTGAACAGCTGAACGAGGTACGGCGGCTTCGATCTGTAGTACACTTTAGGGATGTGCAAATATTCGAATATTTAGAATAAACAATCGAGTACTGTCCTGTTCGATTCGCTCTTCGAATCGAATAGCCACCATTCGTAAATGCGAATATTTTTCGGATGCCTTTTGAATACTTCAGAACATCAGCTTATCGTAGATATCTGTGTTTACTCTTCCACGCACGTTATGGCGCCTCCACACAAGGTGCGAACCGCGGCTGAAGCATGGGGTCGTTGAGTTACGCGCGGCTGCAACCAGGCAACGTCGAGCGCAGCAGATCGCTGTGCAGAGAGCAGCACAAGACCCACCTCGCTGTTCAGTTCAGTTGCTCTCGTGAAAACGATGGTGTAAATGTGTGAAAGAGGACTTCGGCGCCTTATATTCGTCTAATACGCAATGCCGCTCTTCGGGCACGGGGTCTTGTTTGGACTTTGTGTTTGTAACCAACGAAGTACCTGTAGTGAGCCGCATGTCCTTCGCGACCTACTTTTCAGATCATAAAGCAAGCCTAGTGCGTTCCAATAAATGCGTGCAAATTAACACCCTACTTTCCGTATACTCACTTCTTGCATTTACCGTCTTCCATCTGCTTACGACGGTCTCCTACAAAGCCGCTTCTCCAGCTAACGTTGTGATTGTGCTCCCTGTGCCGCGCAGTCCTGTGACATTTATGATGTGCTACTTATGATCTCGGAATGTCCTTGTTTCGCCAAAGACGCAGAGTTATTTTTGTTAAATCTAGAGATCCTATATACATAATGTAAGTTATTTTTTAAATGTGGCAGCGTTTATTATCGAACATTGACGTCTACATAAAATATTTGACATTATTTTGTTATTTGTAAATTAGCATGCGGCCATCCCACCAAGGAATCTCGCATTGGTTTCTTTTACTTTTGTATCTCTTAGGATAGTCCACGAACATGGATGCTCAACAGGCTTCGCACTAGTAAAACGTTATGCTAATGACTGCAATATATTGGTCCTTATATTTCACCGCATGCGCTTTCGGTTGCTTGATCTAGTTTTCAACACCTCTCTGAATAGCTTTTCTTTATTTGATATGTAAGCACACGTCTACACAAGTGACAACATGAATATGAATCCTAGATTCGTAAATCCTCTTATTAAAATTGATGACTGAAGCGGACAATTCGTTAGACATTAGTGGAGCCAAAAAGGCCCCAGTAAAGGAGAGAACATTGTCTACGTAAGCGACAAAGACGAACTCACAGACCAAATCACGAATCTCTGCACAAAAATTTACAAATCATAACGGTGGTTATTTCATACACAAAACAATTTCACCTAAACATTAGAAATATATTCGTTGTGCTCATGCTCGTAGTATGTTAGAATTATCGAGAAAAAAATCTGTCTTTATGCATTTCGACTGTTTACTGGTAAGCCCCATGTAACTAAAGTTTAGAAGTATTGAGGTGACAATAATGACAATGCATATTTATGCCATATTCGCGATCCCCCCCCCCCCCTAGCGGCCGTGCCGAGAACCAGCGGATACAAGTTGAGCCGATGATGATACATGTTATGCTATGAAGCGATATATCGTTTTGACGGGATGCTTTAGTTTAGCAGCTGTAAGCAAAATGTGCTGTTTTCTCATTCACCGTGGTGAGTCGACAGTTTATTCGCTCGCTAAAAATTTAGAAGCAACTGCAAACAACGCTCGTCCTAGATTTGGAGCGTGCGGCCTGGCCACTGCGCTGCTAGCTTGCTTGCCAACGCTGCGAACGCTAGCAAATTCGATCACAATTGATTCCATTCGTTCCCTAAACCATGCAGTAGCACTAACACAAATGACATTGCTCAAAAGGATGCCCGCGCTAAATTTCAGAAACCTAGCTGAAGAAGCTCAGCTTGGTCCGATTGGTTGTTATTCGCTTCTCGCGTTTCCATAGGGTTTGAGGCTTTCTACGGGTGGCGGGTGTCCTCTGCGTCCGCAAGCCTGAACCTCACCTATAACATTGCGTACATTGAGCGCGAGTAGCGCCGCTCATGGGGCGCAGACTACTTTACTACACGGATCAGGTAACTGTAGAGAGAAAGATGAACCTGGATTCACAGACTGAGTGCGTGTTTGTTTTTATTCCAAACACACTGACTAGGTAACCGTCGTTCTGTCAGAGCACAATATCCGTACTTATAGGATGGTTGAAATCCAGGCCAGTTGGTACATAGTTGAAGGAAAAAAAAACCAGTCAAAAACACAAAGGACAAGAGGAGAGGTTCACACCACAACGACAGTCGTTGTGGTGTGAACCTGTCCTCTTGTCCTTTGTTTTTTCTGACTGTTTTTTCCTTCAACTCCGTACTTACCTTCTCAAAGCACGACAGATATCAGGGCATATATGTGGTGGGATGCTATGTGATGTGCTACAACGCGAGTCACGCTGCTGAAAAGCCTATGAAGGTCCAAAACAGTCAAGTATCGTAGCTGTAGCGGTGGTGCGACGCCACGAACGAGAGCTGGCACTTTTCGGTGGCCCTCTACGCACACTTTTCTTTTTTAGCCTCCGGCTTGACTGAAAGGCTTTTTGTCTTTAAAAAGAACGCGATGCGGCTTGCTTGCCAAGTTGGCGGTTTGCAGGCATAGTGCAACTATTTCCTCGGCTTCGTCACTGAAATCCTTGAGACCGATCAAGATAAGGTAACCGGCATCTGCTTCGATGAGCCACCTCGATTCTCTGACGTCAAATAGAGACTCGAGCAGAGGCCAAGCGAAACAGCCGCCGTGAACCTGGATATCGTAGACGTCTTCGTATATTTCGACTGTCGCACAATAACTGACTGATTTTGGAGCTGTGAATAGCCAAGCACGCATATGCCAACAGAACAAAGCACTTTACGTTTATTTTAACCAACGATCTGGTTCTGTATGTTGAATTAGGTTAGTGTTGCACGTATCATGCTGGTGTTTGTTTTCCTGATGTTCGTCTTTCTGTCACTCGAAGTGCATGTCTAAGTTGTTAAATCTGTTTGGTAACGGGATGTAATTATTATTCAGTCACGCCAATAAGACAAATATGTTTTTTCCATTAAGTGCGACATTAGCAGATGGGCAGTTTCAGTTGGCTCCTGCAATTGTTTCATTTGTTTCAGACGAGAATACCTGTAGTGCTGTCACATTATGCCATTGGGACTTCGTATCAAAATCTACGACACTTCGTGCAGGTAAGAAATAAAAGAAGCATATATGACGCTATAACGATGTTTTCTGCTATATCTTCCTTCACTTGGAAGCAGGATCATTGCAACAACTGGATCCTATCCGTGAAGATTAGCTGCATGCCCCTGACCACCTAACGCCATCTTATATATACTGATACGACGCGTGTACTTTCTGGTTAATATTTGATAGACTCTGGCTGTGTCTTTTATCATGCACCCGAATGGCCGCATTCTCAGCAGAAAAAAGTCTTAAGCTGTCGCGTAAGCAACGGTAAAGAAAGCATGCGTCTTACATAAAGACGCTTAGCAAAGTATTCAAAGTTTTGCACGGCTGCACCACAATGCAAGTTTACTTCGACCAGAGGGCAGAAGGTACGGCTCGAAAGATTAAACATTTATGCTAACTAAATCAGTGAGGACAAATTTGTTTAATTTCCTAACTTTTCGAGCAGATTTCTTGGTCGCGTTCAGTTCAGAATCCGGCCAGGATATTTTCTAGTGAGTCTTACGTGTTCTTTTGAGTAGAAAAAAAGAAATCTCAACGCATTAAAGTTTTCAGGCTCTACAAAGAAGAAAAAAAGCTAGCGTGCAGAGTACTGATACTCATATTTCCGTCAGTCGGATCATTTTATTCATCCTGATTATTGTATTATCTTCTCGGAGTATCACCGTGAATTTTCTATTATCTCTTTCTGGTCTTATGATTCCTATAAAAGTACGGCACATTGCAAAGATTATTTTAGGTGAGGAAAAAGGTTGGTGGGAAATAACTTGAGAAATTAGAAATTGTACCACTGAACGAAATTTTCTGTTGTAGAAAACGGAACATTTTCGTTTTATTTCTTTGTTCTTTTGTTTTCATTTTTTGCATTATACAAAATTTGCTTCAGGAAATTTATGTTTATTTTCAAAGCATATGTTTAAATACCTGCCCTCGCCGGTTCGGCGGGGTGGCTTTCTTGCCGTGTAGTGCTCACCTCGTGCGTGGATCGTACCAAAAATGTCTTCATGCCCTCGTTTTCGTAGTATTCACATCGTTTCTGGCCACTTGCTGCAGTCTTGCAAGAATGGCCGGTACCTGACATAGCGCAAACAAGCACCGGATATAGTGCGAATCAAGGGGACAAATGATCCACCCGTGACAACTGATCCATCGAAACGCTGAAACATCAGTTGCTGCTATATTTGGAGATATATATAGAGGATATTTATGTGGGTGCTGCAATGAAGTACCGGCATACGGGCTTATATAAAGAATACATGCTGAGTGACAGTAGTGCCAGTAAGCGAACGTTTGCTCTAAGTAATAAAACAAACAAATTCTTACGTAAGACCAGCACATGTAAGCATGGTTGTCTCTGATCTACGCCGCCCTATTAATGAAATAGCGGGTTATGTTTACCGGATTCTTTTGATTACTTTGTGTTCTTTCATTTGCCCATTCACTATATACAACTAGTGCAAGTCCACTCTCGACCGCTCCATCGGAATTGTCAGGTGCTTTGGTGGCCAAAATGTGCAGAACCGTTAAATGCAGGACGCCGAACAAACGACCTATACATGGGGTACTATTGCACTGTGGCCAGAGTGATCAGATGGCCGCATCCAGCAGCGCACAAGCAGCAGCGAGTGCAGTGGCGTTCGTGCTGCTTCTCGCTTCAACGCGAACTTGAAAGCAAAGCACATACGAAGCTACCAGCACTCGGTGCACTTCGTCCAAATCGCAGATCGCTTTCAAGATGGCGAGCTCGCCCGGCCGCACCGTACGCAGCAGCCGCCGGAGAAGAACGCGCCTCCCCCCTCATCCCTCCCCCCGCCCCTATGCCTCGCCCGGGGGACAGACGGCGCGCTTCCTCCGCGCTTTCCTCCCTTGCACCCCGGATGACCCTCGCCGGGTGATCGTCGGGTGACCTACGCAGGTTTCACTGGCGCACACAGCATAGGGCGCGCGGCGATGACGTTATCGTGCTTTGACTTTATACGAAACATCACGGCTGCAGTGACGCCGGTGGTGACGGCAGGAATGTGACTGGAGTATCTATATTATTGAAATCGTAATAAAATAAGTGCACTATGATGAGCTGCGGCCAGATACAAGGCGCCGTCGACCGTGATCGCGGTGGTTGGCAAGCTAGGCCTACCGTCTCTTTCGGCCGTATTTCGGTGGGGGAGAAGTTCAAAACATTCATTAGGTTCGCTTTAAAAACCCCAGGTAGGCAAGTTTAACCTGGAGTCTTCTAACTGTAGCACGTGCCTAATATTGAAATTGTAACGTTGCCGCCCACCCCTCCAAAGAGAGACAGCGAGATAGAGTGCCACCCTCGTGAGCAAGGCGCTAAAGGACCTGGAATATATTGACGCCGTCTAACGTTTGCAAAAGTGGCGTAGGTTACCCAGTGCACCCGTTGGGCGGTCAGTATCTCCTGTAAAAGGACGCCACAAGCCGGTTTATGAAGGACGGGAATGATACACAAATTAGAGACAGTGAGCCCAACTGTGTTGCATATTGTTAAATCATAACTAAAATATTATTATGAATCATGTAAGCATGTGCAAACTTCACAAAGAGAAAGAAAAGTGGGCTAGCAATCGTCTTCGAAAAGGAACACCATGATCACAGTTGCAGAGGAGAGAAAAAAAGAAAGAGAAATCCAAAAAGGACATAAAGGAAGAGAACAAAAGATATAAAGGAAGAACAAATCACTCCGTCACGCGCACAGTACGAACATTGCCAATGAATGCGTAGCCATATGGTTGGCAAAATTTTCAGCACAGCTTTGTGAACCTCCTATCGATCTGAAGCGCGACCTTTCGGAAAGAAGATTTCACAACCGCAGCTAGAGCGCTCGGAATGCACTGATTGAACTTCTTCCGCCGCACACTGGTACAATTGTGAAACCGCCACTACATCACTACACATACAGGGTGCTCTACGTACCTTTAGGCAAACCTTAATGGTATGCAAATGCCACGTAACTAGACAGAACCAAGGTAATGTTGTCTGGCGTCGCTTGGAGATATTCATCTCATTTTTGCCTCGTCCCCAAATACAGGATTAGTCCTATTTAATTATTTACTTCTCGAACATTACAAATAGGGCAGGCATTACCAAATCCTGACTGGAGGCTTACCACTGTCATTGAAAGAAAAACCTTAAAATCAGTGTTTTCTACCAGCGCTAACATATGAGGCCGAAACTTGGAGGTTCACAAAGAAGCTCGAGAGCAAGTTAAGAACCACGCAAAGGTCGATGAAACGGAAAAAGTTAGCCGTAACGTTAGGAAGTAGCAGTGGGGCGATGTGGCGGGAAGCGCAGTCGACAACGGCAGAAAATTACGTGGAGTGATGAAATCATAAAATTTTCAGGCGGAAGTCGGAATCGGCTTGTGCAAGACACGGGTAAATGGAGATCGCTGGAAGAGGCCTTCGTCCTGCAGTGGACGTAAAGATAGGCTAAGGATGGCGATGACGATGATAATAATCTGTAAAGCAAACAGATGTTTTGACTCATGATATTCGCGTGACGCTCAACGGCTGCTTTGATTTTCTCAAGCTTCTTCTTTTGAGCTGGCCTACCACAACCTTAGGTAGTTGTCGATGTACCTCTATATGCTCTGTCTTATAAGCAGAAAAATTTGAATGACAACGTACTGTCCTTGAGCAAACCTTTGCCCTACATAATCAAAGAAAAGAATATGCAGATCCAGAGCACATGTTGGAAGCGATGTGCAGCGATCCTTGTTGCGAAGCGGTTAATTGAATGCTTTACAACTATTGGCGATGCGTGCGATATTGTTTATTTTACAGCTCGGCGAAGTGCAATCTCATGAAATGCCTAAGTTTACCCACAACTCAGGTCAAAGCTTTATTGTGATTCAAAGCTTATGCTTATGTAAGACTCTACTCACAAGCTGTGCCGAAATTCAAACACCAAATCAGACGAGTGCACAGTGTCGAATGCCTACGTAGCGATGCCACTAATCCAAAGCCAATATGAGATAGGGTGTAATAGTGATGACAGGTGAACGCGCAGAAGCTACGACACGCATCCAGCTTCAGCTAAAGATTCTGTGCTTCTTTTGTATCTGCGGCGCGTACCATTCTGGATTATTGGCGAAAAATGGTCCCATGCACATATGGCTGCATGCGGAACAACTAAAAATAAATTAACTGAATGAGAAAAAAAATATCCAATTTAAGGCCTACTCCTGTTAACAGCTCTGTGTACTTCAGAGACACCGGCGAGCTAACATTTGGACAGACCTTATGCAAGATTTTTCTTGTTTACGTACTACGCTGAACAGAGGCGCGATTACTGGCTCTGCTAATTATTCGGTATACGGTATACGAGGCCGTTTCCTGCTACTCGTATTCTGTACACATGAAACATATACGTAATGTATGTAACATGTATAACAGTAATTGTATCCTTTGAGGTACCAACTGACGAAGCAGCAGCCACCCCGAATCAGGGAGGGCGGGCAAGCAAAGCTTCGCATTAATTAAGAAATAAAGCCTTGCAGCCCGTTGTTTTTAAAGAAGAGTTCTCATGTAATCTTTACCAAACTACGCTAATGTGCTTTCATGACACCCTAACCTGCAACTACAACATATAATCTTACGTTTCTTCTTATCTATTGCAGATCAATCGAGAAAAAGACTTTCTTATGTATAATTATGGTGCCTCCAAGAACAAAGATCGCTATGGACAGGTAAGGAATTGTTTGTTTCGCGCTAGTTGGCCGTTTATGTTCAAAGGTTATAAAAGCCGAAAAACGGTGAGAACAGAACAACAGTGTAACAGGACGCGCACAAACTACCAAATGTAGTTTAGTCACAAAAGAAAATTCACCGTCACGCTCTGCCACGCGTCGCTTAGAGGTCATACAGGCAAGAAAGTAAACAAGCAAGATAGATGCAGCATGTATCGTCGCTACCAGGCGTTGCTATGAATGACCCGGTGAACGTAAACCATGGCAGTAATCTAAAAACAACAATGTCTTCTGAAAGAGAGAAATCATAAGGGAAAGGTAGGGAAGTTAATGAGGCTGAGCCCGCTAGGCTACTCTGCACTGGAGAAAGGGATTGAAATGGGGTAAGAAAGAGAGGAGTTCACACTTTTTACAGGTAGACGCACAGGCGTTCATTGTTGTGTGATTCACAAGCGGTGATATAGGCTGTCTTATTTTAACAAACGCAGCAGCGCTTTTGTGGTTTGTAGTAGACAGCAGATGCACGAGGCCACGGCGCCTAAGATCCTCTCTTCTTTGAAAGGCCTGTCATCTAAGTACCCTTAAGCTGTCTGAAGGGCAATCCTCTCATCTTCGTATGCTGCGCGGTCACTCAGGAGATGTTCAATTGTTTCTTCAACACCACATGTGCTGCAATCGGCTCTTTCCGCTATTCCAATTAGGAATGCACAGAAAATTTATCACTAGATTCAAGTCTTCCGGCACACAGAAAGTGTTATCTGCTTGTGTTGCAGCGTTCTCCGTGTTGTTGAGAGCTCCGTGGTCAGTGTTGTGCTCGATTTTTCTTTTCGAGAGTACAGTACCAGGTTTGCCCTTGCTACGTCGTAGGCTGCAAATGTAGCGACTGGCATAATGTAAAGCTGCGACATCGTGTCCAGCTGCAGGGCAGCAGACAAGCGGAGCGGCTGCAGTGCATCGGGGTGTCGGCATCCGATCGGCACCAGGATTTACGCGTTTGAGGCCCATCGCTGTACGCCGGAGGGTTCCTACCACAATAGTGTTTCGCGTCTCCGGTATTCAGGTAAATTCAAGCGCAAGCGGACTGAGCCTGGGCGTTTCGCGGCATGAGCGTACGTGCAAACGTGAACAGTCTGCACGGTGCAATCACCTTGTGGCACGGAGCACAAGCAAACACAGAACTTATATAGCAGGAGCGAAGTGTATTCCACTTTGCTGCTGGTGCAAATGGTTGACAGGAGCGGCATTGTGAGCACGTTGTTTATCAAAATGGTAAAACGTTTTAAACATGGTTAGCGCAATGTTAGCGCTTTGTTTGGCTGGCTAATCTCTTGTGTCACCAGGTGGCTGAACCGTACAGATCAATCAGGCCGCTCACCTAAGACTACGCTAAAGCATCTTCGTCGCAGCAATAGTAATAATAATAATAACTTCTTTATTTCCATCAGTGATGGAGGAGACTGCGGGTAAAAGTCGCTTTGGGCAAGCGACTTGACTAGAGCCCGCAGCCTCCTTTACAAGGCAAACAGCGATTGCACAGGAGGCATATATATAAATAACAATTGACTATATGTGAAATATGCACAAATATAAACGCAAAAAACACAACTTATCTGAAAAACGCTCTTCAATTATTTAAGAAAGATTGAATGACAAAATGTTCACGTAAAGCTCGTACACCAGTTATATAAATGTCAAGACCTGATTTCAGAAACAAATTTAAAAGTGTTGGTAGTGTGTATGATATCTTTTGTGTAGAATAATTGGCACGCGGAGTGACCACCTTCCACTGTTCCGTACACCTTGTAATGTAAGAATGTGTGTTCCTGGTGAGATTAGATAATTCGTGAAGAAACTTTAAGTTCTCTTTTACCTCCCGTTTGAAAGCTTGACTTAACTTGTAATTATAAAGGTTAAAAACGGGTATTACATTTGCTATCTGAAATAAGTCTGATGTGTGGGCATTGTAAGGCAGGTTAAATAGTATTCGCAAAAATTTTTTCTGAAGTATATGTATCTTTTCTAGATTCGTATGTGATGTGGTACCCCAAACGAGCAGACAATAATAAAGTGTAGAAAAAAATAGGGTGTTATAAACAAGAACCTTGATTCTGTAAGGTAAAAGAGGTCTCAGCCTCACCATCATCCCAACTACACGAGATAATTTGCCCAATACCGATTCTATGTGCATGTCCCAAAGCATATTTTGTGTGAAAATAACGCCAAGTATTTTAAAACTATCTACAATTTCTAGGTTTACATCGTCATAAACAAGGTTGATGGAACTGGTTATTTGCTTAGATTTTGGCCTAAAGATTATTGCTTTTGTTTTGTTTATATTGATTTGTAGACAGTTTTGTTTTGACCATACATGAAGAGTTTTCAGAGCAGTGTTAGCTTTATTCTCAAGGCTACTAGAGTCAGGTGACGAAAAAAATATACTGGCGTCGTCTGCGTACACTACGTATTTCGCATCTTTATAGATATTTACTAAGTCATTTATATATATGATAAACAGGAACGGGCCAAGAATACTACCTTGAGGAACGCCTCTGGTGATATGCTTCAAATTTGAGCGGCTATTGTTTATTTCAACGTATTGATAGCGATTATCAAGATAAGATTTTATAAGGCTTCCACAGTGCCCTCGAATACCGTAGGTTTCAAGCTTATCAAGAAGAACAGAGTGAAGGATGCAATCAAATGCTTTAGTGAAATCAATATAAATACCAAAGACAATGTTTCTAATTTCAAATTGCGATAAAATAAACTCTTTTTGATGGAGTAGTGCTAATTCTGTAGACCGTCGTTTTCTAAATCCAAACTGGGCTGGAGAAATTAGGCTGTGCTTGTCAAAAAACTTCGAAACCTGCATTAGTATTAGTTTTTCTAGACCCTTCGAAAAAACAGGTAATATAGAAATGGGTCTATAATTTTTAGTATCATTAACGTCACCCTTCTTGAACAATACAGACACTTTGGCTATTTGCATCCGTTTAGGAAAGATAGCGCTTGACAAAGACAAATTAAAAATATAGGTAATGTACGGGGAAATGATATTAAGCACATATTTGATAGGGCGAACCTGCATGCCTTCTGCATCGCAACTTGAGCTATTTTTTAGTGAAAGGAAAACTGATGTCACCTCATGCTCAGTAAAGGGATGAAGAAAGAGTGAAGATGAATTTCTGTTCGGCATAAATTCACTAATGTCAGACGACGCATTACCACCAGAAAAGTTTACAAGGTAATCGTTAAAAACATTTGCAAGAGCACTTCCCGATACTTCACTCCCACCAAGTATTAGGGTTTGTATTCGCGGAGCTGATTTTCGACGATTCAAGACATCATTTAACTTTTTCCATAAGGTATCAGGTTTGTTCAAACAACCCTCGAATTCTGCATGAAAATAGGACTTCCTATGGGATTTTAGTTCCTTATTTAGCTTGTTTCTATACGACTTGTATTCCTTTAATATACTTGGATCCTTAGTCTTGACGAACTTGTGATAGAGCGCGTTTTTATAATTAATACGTTTTAGCAATTCGGGGCTTACCCACGGCTTCCGTAATTTTTTACCGAGCCTGAGCTTTTTTTCTGGAAAATGGTTCTTATATATTCGAGAGACTTCATCAATAAGCTTGCCATACGCGATTTCGACGTTATCTATTTCTAAAATTTGTTTAAGGTCGCACCGTAGAAGTTCGTCTCTGAAGCTATCTAGACGTGTTTGAGTAATACTTTGACATAGGATATACTCATGCTTCCTCTTCTTCTTAAAGTTGTGTTTTCTTAGAAAAAGAAATACTGGAAGGTGATCACTAAGGTCGTGTGACATCACTCCGGCGGTAGCAGTTTCAGTGTCAGCATTTGTAATGAGCAAGTCCAACAATGTTTCACTTTCGGATGTAATCCTTGTTGGCGTACGGATTAAATTTTCATAACCATTTGAAGCTAAAATATTTAACATAGTTTTTTGTGGTACAGAAGTGGTCAGCATGTCGATATTGAAATCACCAGCGGACACCAAGTAATTGCTATTTTCTGCAGTAAAAGACAGCAGCTGTTCATAAAAAGAAAGGAACTGAAGAACATTTCCATTTGGAGGCCTGTAGCACACAGAAAATATGTACTCATTCGCACGAACTGTTACCATTTCAAAATCGTCGCAACAAACACAAAAGTCGGGAAGCAATTCACAACTGACATGTTCTTTCAACAACAGCAAAACACCGCCGCAACGGCGGTTCGTTCGGTTCACACAAAACGATTGATAATGTCTAAACTTACGCACGTCACGACCATCTCTGCACCAAGTTTCACTGAGGAGGGGCTTTAGTTTACGCCTCCCCCCATCCGTCGAAATGCCCAGCTCACCTGTGGTTAACGCAATACCCGACATGCTCGGCGCTGTGACAGAGTGCTCGGAACGCACGCTTCTTCTATAGCTCTTGCTTTGGATCGATTGCCTGGCGGCTGGCGTAGAGGTTGGAGATGTTTTGCAAGCTGGCTCCAAGACTACCGAAGTAGACGACACGACGTCCCATCATGACGGAGAGGCGGTGAAAGCGGAGCTTGTCTTAGCCCTCATCACTCGGCGAAGAGTTGAAGAGAAAACGTATGGCTATGCAAGAGGCTAACTTGTAATCTTGGGTAACTCTCTTAATACCAGACGCTTCACACAAATTGTGGTGCGAATGATTTGCTGCAGCTGTAGCCTGCGCGTCTACAAAATTTCTCCCAACCGTTTCAGGGACTCTTTAAGTGTAGCGGTCAATAAAACACTGTTTATCCAAAAAGAAGGCCACAATTTATTTTTCTGCACTGCATCGTTCACAAGCTATGCCAAAATTCAAACTCCAAATCAGCGGGATGTTCAGGCTAAGACGTGAAGGCACCGATGTTACAAGGACGAAGGCATTGTGTCCTCCTGTCATCCAGTAGTGAAATCGCGAACAAAATAAATCTAACAATTCGTTAAATATAATTTATCGTTCCATCAACTGGTCGGTCTGCTTCAGAGATGCCTCTTAACAGGCATCATTTAAAGTTTCATTTAGTAAGGTAATGTTTACTTTGTTAAGCGCAAAACGACAACCACAAGAAAGACGACAGGACAAGGCGCTCTTACGCTATAAAAAGGTGAGCAACCGGGGTCAGCATACAATGCTTATACTATAAGTCACCGTGCGGGTACTTTCATATAACCTTCGTGTATATGTATGTATGTATGTATGTATGTATGTATGTATGTATGTATGTATGTATGTATGTATGTATGTATGTATGTATGTATGCATGTATGCATGTATGCATGCATGCATGCATGTATGTATGTATGTATGTATGTATGTATGTATGTATGTATGTATGTATGTATGTATGTACGTATTATGTTACAAAGGCGTTTATTATTCACTGGCGTTTGGGTCCGACCGTTAGCGCAGGGCAGGGTCTCTCAGCAAGACCGGCATTGACGAGCAAAAGCGCTGAAGAGGACGACCCAGTATATCATTCCATAGTTCTCTACAATTACCCCAGAGATATATAAAGCAGCCACCCGGCGACCTAACAGCTTGTCACTATGGGTGGGTCATAGTAGGTCTTGAGGCGGTCGACGTTGACAACGCCTCATCCATGACCGCGCATGTCCAAAGACGGTTCAACGGGCTCGATTTCGTAGTTGACCGGAGATGTGCGTTGGACGACTTGGTAGGGCCCTTCATACTTGGGTAGTATAGTTTCGATGAGAGTCCAGGTGCACTGGAATGGACCGAGAATCACACAAGCGCTCCGGGGAGGAACGTGGGTGCAGAAGTGGAGCCACTGCGAAAGCTCTTCTGGCGCTCCTGCTCATTTGAAGTAAAGGCCCGTGCGAGATCGCGACACTCTTCGGCATGTCTTGCTGCGGCAGAAATAGGCGCACACTCAGATGCATCCGGCTTGTACAGAAGGATTGTGTCGACTGTATGCGATGGGGTCGGGCTGTACTATAAGAAGGATGGTGAAAAGCCAGTGGTGCTCTGAGTGGCAGTATCGTACGCGTAGGTTGCGAAGCGCAGAATAGCATCCGAACTTGTGTTGTCGGGGGCTGCGTATATTGCGAACATGTCGCCAAGCGCTCGGTTAAAGCGTTCTGTGAGGCCATTGATCTGCGGATTGTAAGGAATAGTTGTGCGGTGCACAACGTAGCACTCTTTGAGGATAGCTTCGACGACTTCCAACAAGATACGCCCACGATCGCTGAGCAACTACTGTGGTGGAACATGAAGCAGTATGAATCGGCGAAGCTGGAAGCAGGCAACATCGCGCGCTGTAGCCGCTGGGAGCGGCAGTTTCGGCGTATTGCATGAGGTGGTCAACAGCCACGATGGCCCAGCGCTTGCCAGCAGATGTCGGGCAAATTGATGCCGACGCACCCGAACGGCCAGGTAGGGCAAGGTTTCCGGCGTGGAAGATCGGTGCAGGAGCCTATGAACTTCTGAACGTAGTTGTATATCCTGCGTCACTAGTACATTTGTCGACGGCCCTGGTAAGTTTTGAATACTCCCGAGTGGGCACACTGTGGATCAGAGTGGAATAAAGAACACGTTTCAGAACGCAGACTGTCGGGTACTGCTAGCAACCACTGGCGGCCATTGGCGGTCTAATTGCATCAGTGGAGTTGGCCGTCGCGAACGGCTATATAGTGGCCTTGACGACGCAACCCGCGAGTGGTTGGTTGGGCCGACTGATGGATCAGAGAGCAAGTCTATCAGCGAGGCGATCCAATGGTCCTTGAGCTGTTCGGAAGGGATGGTGCGAAGGTAGATGGAAGAAACGGCAAGCTTCGAGTAGAGCACGGGCACGTGAAACGAATTACGCTTTGCGCATGGATTTGAACACCGCTATTTATGTGCTCCTCCAGCTTAGAAATTCGCCCTGGAAACGAATATGCTTTCCATTTATACTTGTCCCATTGTTTAGCCAGCGCATTTTTTTCATGCGAGGGGAAGCAATATTTTATCAACAACGCTATGTATTCTGTTTGGTAAACTGTACGACGCTCGACGTTTTCTAGTGCAGAGCTCATTTAAAGAAAACAATACTAATACTGCCCATTCACCAACTGGGGCCTCGAAGTTCGTCGAGCGATCCAGTATTCGAAAACTGTTATAACTGCCCCATTTGGGCTTTTTGGCTGTTTACGCATGCCTTTCGGTTTGCGCAACACAGCTCAAAGATTTCAGCGTTTTACAGACGAAGTCACCAGGTGCTAACAGTTCTGTTTTGCCTATGTAGACGATCTTTTCGTCGCCAGCAGTGATGCTGAAACCCGCAAAGCATATCTTCGTCAACTTTTCACTCGACCTCGTGATTATGATCTCGTCATCAATGTTGACAAATGTCAGTTAGGAGTTCCGGAGATCGATTTTCTCGGACGTCACCTTGCCTATGTTGGCATCACTCCGCTGCTTGGCCATCATCGTCTACCCACCACCAAAGCCCACACGTAGCGCGCGACATTTTCTCGGACTCAGTTTTTATCGCGGTTTTATCCCTGCATGCTCTTAAGTTGGTGCAGCCTCTCGAAGCACTCCCTTCCATTTCGAAAGCTTAGTGTAGAGCACTTTCCTGGGACACGGTCCTTGATTAAGCTTTCGCCGCCATTAAGGCCGAGCTCGCACAAGCCACCCCCCTACATCATCATTCACAGACCGCTACCACTAGCCTTATTGTGGACGCTTCTTCGGAAGCCGTGGGAGCCGCTCTTTATCAGTGGATTAATGGTGCATGGGCCCCCATCTACTTCTTTTTCCGCAAGTTACGCGACGCTGAACGCTGTTACAGTACTTTCAGACGGGAGCTCCTCGAGGCCTACCTCGACGTGAGGCATTTCAGGTGCTTCCTTGAAGGGCAACAATTTAAAATTCCTGCCGACCACAAACCGCTTGTTTCGGCCTTACGTTCCCACAGTGCCACCCATACTCCCAGAGAGCTTCGGCATCTTGCTTTTATTGCCGAATTCATGACAGACATACGATACGTCAAAGGCAGCTTTAACGGGGCAGCGGACGCTCTCAGTCATATTACCACCAAAGCCACGACAAGTTCTGTCCACCTTGTTTTAACTCGCAAAGGATCAAGCATCCTGCGATGAACTTCCACGACTGCTATCTTCTACATCCCTCCGCTTGGAGCAAGTCGACATTCCCGACCACGATGTCACACTCTGCTGCGACGCTTCACCTAACAGTACCCGCACTTATGCTCCTGTTCTTCGTCGTGCAGCTTGTAATACATTGCACTCAATGTGCCACCCAGGCGTATGTGCCACGCAACACCTATCACCGAACCTTGCGTTTGACCGCGCATACGCGCTGGTATACTAGAACGTGTCCGAACTTGAACATCGCGTCAACATATCAACGTGCAACGACACACCATGCAATATAGTTTTGCAGACTGAACATTTTGCAAGTTGTTGAATAAGAAAAAAAAAGAAAACTCGGCCATGTTTTATTGTCTGAGTTGTTTTCCTATCGCTTTGTTTTTCCTTTTTCTGGCTATTTAAGTGAGATATGCATTCTTTATGCATATGCACCTAAACATTGCATTTTTGTATTAAATTTTTTATATCTGTGCGCGGCCATGTTTTCATGTCGACTGCACATGTAACTGTGCATTTATATATTTAGCTATTTACTTATGTACTTGGTTTTTTATATCTCATTTAAAGATACCGATAATACCGATAGGTTATAATAGAAGAAGGATCTAACAAATATATATATATATATATATATATATATATATATATATATATATATATATATATATATATATATATATATATATATATATATATATATAAAGCGGGTACAAGTAGAGTTAAAGGTTTAATCGAAGACGCAGGCAAGTTTTTAGAAACCAAAATTTCTTGGTATACAGTGTGAGTAATGCTTATATAGACACCACAAGAAATACAAGACAAAAGCAAAATTCTTAATGAAAGAAGCTAACCGGTTACATTTTAGATACAACAATAGGAATATATAGCATTTGTTTTTTGCATAAGACAACGAGCGGTAAATGCAATAATCTAACTGACTAAATATAGGAATCATCATCATTAAGATGCATTATAAAGAAAAACTGGCTAAAAAGGCCCCTGAAATATTTCAATTAAAATGGAAGAAAACGTGAGCATATACGCTGTAAATGGTGCAGCTACACATGCCGTTTTTAAATTCCGTTTTGCTATTTACATAACGTGAGCTACTTATGAATATATCTCCATGACTACGCTACGCAATCTAATGATTGATATTATTCTCATTTTAATCGGTTATTATGTTTACTATGCCGGTTACGCAAGCCATTTCATGTTACCTTTACTAATCTGCAATGTCTGCAATATGCACCATATTATATAGCTATGAAACTGGGGTATCATATAACTGAGCTACTGCCTACATATATTTTTCAAGGCTTGGACAAGCTCGGCAAGCCTCGGTTAAGAATTTTGTCGCCACCCTCAGCTTTTCACAAAAAGAAAGTGCTGAAATAAACTGATTGTTCAATCGATTCATTGATTATTTGAATGATGAGTTGATTGAGTGATTGATTCATTTTGCTTACGTCTTCATGCTGCATGCGCTTGCAGGAAGATCCTCCTGCTTACGACGTGGACCAAATTACAGTTCCGTTAGCACTGTTCTCGTCAGAGGGAGACACGGTCGCCAATCCGACAGATGTGTCTCTTCTCACTGAAAGGCTGGGTCCGAGGTTACTTTTCAACCACGTGGTGCCACCCAAGGACTTTCGTCACCTAGACTACCTGGTGAGCTACCAAGCAACAGATTTCCTCCACAAGATTATGATTGACACAATCGAAAAGTACGCCGGCACGATAGCTTAACCAGTGCAATGACGACCCAGCAGAACTGCAGAAAGAAGTCAATTCGAAGTTGACTAAATAAACTCCAAATAAATGTAACAATACTTAGAGCAACATTCCTATGAGGCTTCAGTGTTGAAGAAAAAATAAACGCCTTTTTTCATTGATTTGTGAGTTGTTCATTTTCTAGATTATCTATGGCGCAACTATAGCCCACTATATACGTTGAGAAGCCCATCTTTCTTGCTTTTTTTCAGATAAAGCATGTTATTCTTGGAGTAGCGGCCAATTAATTAACAAAAATAAATTCTGGGATTTAACATGCCAGTGAAACATCTGATTGTGATGAACACTGTAGTGCGGCTATGTGGCTGTGTGGCTATGGGCTATAGTGGCTATGTTGTTAGGCTGCTGAGCACGAGGTCGCGGGATTGAATCCCGGCCACGGCGGCCACATTTCGGTGGGGGCGAAATGCGAAAACCCCCGTGTATTCAAATTTAGGTGGACGTTAAAAGAACCCCAGGTGGTCGAAATTTCCGGAGTCCCCCTCTACGGCGTGCCTCATAATCAGAAAGTGGTTTTTGCCCTTAAAACCCCATAATTGAAAAAAAAAACTGTAGTGCGGTACTGCGAATTCATTTTCGCCACCTATAGGATCCTTTGCCGTTCACGGGAATTGAAAATTCTGAGTCGTACAGTGCATGAGGATTTCTCCCTTTCGCTCCTATGAGCTGCAGACGCCGCGGCCATGATCGAACCCAGACACCACACCTACTGTGCTACCGGGAAATGTTTTTGACACGAAAGCGTCAACTGGGCCATTGAGAAAAAGAAATAAAAAATGAAAAACCGGAGTCTGCCTTCTGTAGTAGCGAAACAGCACCTCAACTTGCATTGCCATTAGCTATGACGCCACGCCACGAGCTGCTACATCGACGGTGCAGAGGAGGGAACACCTGTTGCCCAGGTGGCGCGACAGGTGTTACATGAGGGGAGAGGGCATAGCCGCGACCAGTGCTGCGGAATGGACGCCCTCTTTCCATTCCAGTTCCATTACCCGGAATTAGAAATAGCTGCAATTTCATTCCTTTCGATTCCTCTTAATTCAAAAGACTTAGCCCATTTCAACTACGAGAATAGCCGGGCAGTTCAATTCCATTCCTGAAATTCCTCAACGTGGGAAAGAGACATCTTGGTAGTTTTATCGAGTTACCGATGAACGTACCATAAAGCTGACGTCATCACACGCGTTAAGAAGAGAAAAATACGCGAAACACGTTACCAAGGTCGAGGGATAGCAGTTTGGTGACATATCACGTGCTGTACAACGACCCTACTAATTCCCATGGGGGTAGTTCTCCCGCTACCTATAGTGTTTGCATGGTCAGCATGTTTTAACGGCTTGCAATGTTTTCTTTTTGTTTAAGCTTAAATGTATTAATGTTAAAATGACGACAGCGTATCTTCGCTTAGGTGTCCTCGTGATATTTAAATGCTGCAATAAAGGTCGCAAGCAGTGCAACGTGCAAAATAAAGCTTTATCTTGATTTTATTCATCGAAATTTGGCAACAAAATGTCATCAGCCAAATTGGCTCTTTACCGTTTAGTTTTGAAAACCCAAAGCGTAAATGACGGCTACTTCAACGGTTAGTCCTAAAAACACAATAAAGTGAGATAAAGCTATTGCCTTCTAAAACTGTGCATTGCGCTTCACAAACATGAGCTGCTCGAACGAAGTACCTGTCAGCCTATTTCACTTCGCTCTCATTATCAGGGATGCCGCAGAAAACAGGCGTTCCACGTCAGCTGACATAGGATACACAGGGAAAACTATCCTTGCGAGGCGAGAAAGCAAGGGGAAAGCGGCTAGTTCCAGTCAAATATTCCATTCCATTCCAATGCGGTTTCCAGTAGGTCAGGGGCGTAAGCGTGTCTGCGCAACTTCCCTGTGTAAGGTGCAGAGAAACTTGCCGTGCAATGGATTCAGACATATTGTCTTGGTGGGCATTTTCATTTTGCCTGATGTTTTTAAACATCAAGCTGCTTGGCAATGCGTCCTAGTCTGCATTCGCGACGGTCTGCATTGTTAGATATGGCGCCGTTTCCTGAGGCTACTTCGAGTTCCCCAAACCACTTCGAAACGCAGCACAGCTAATTGAGGAATGCAGAAGCAGGAAAGCACATTCCAGAGGAGCGGCCGAGCAAACAAGTTTAAGGCAACAAGTTCACGTGCCAACAAGTTCGTGCGCCGCCGGGATTAGCAGGTGGGCCTCGGACAATGGAGTATGAGCAGCCCTCCCCTTCTCCTCGTTAGAAGTGCATTGCCAGTCTGCGAGGCAAGACCGCAGAGAGCCGCCAGGTGTGACACCGCGACACGGGCGCCTACCATTGGCTGAAAGTGGCGTCATCGCAGCGGACTCTCCCATTGGTCAAACATGACGTCACTTACAGTGCTCCAAGGGTTTATAAGAAGCCTTCCAGAGAGACCTGAGCATTCTGGGACATGCTCTGACTCCCTGATTCACCTCTCTCGAACTTCTTGCCGCGGGCCGCAGCGTCCGAGTTGCTGCCGGCCCGTAATGTATGTACGCCTGTTAATTGACGCTCACCGTCTCTGTACATAATGTAGAATAAATCCTCCCAAGTTTTGGGTTTTCATCCCGAAGTCCCGTCCTTCAACCCCTACATCTGGTTGGCAGCGGTAGGATCGCCTCCGAATGCATCAGCTGGTGGCAGCGCTACGGATAAACCTTCGTCGAGAGAGATCCTAAGGAACCGGGAAGAGCGAAGAAGAGAGAGCCTTCGTCGAAAGAGGTCCGAAGAAACTGGGAGTAGCGAAGAAGGAGCGAGCCTTCGACCCAGGGAGTCCGGAGGAACCGGGAACAGCGGACAAATGAACCGGATGGCAGGGTGCTGCAACCGTAAGTGAGCGCGTGGTTTTTTTTCCTTATGATTCGCCAGACTCAAATGTTGTGTGTTCATTTTGATAGTTCTGTGAATCGGGAATTTGTTGCATTGTGTGTTTGCACAAATTAATTAAGGAAAACAGTTTTAACCACCTGTCGGGGCAGCTGCCATGGATCTTAGAAGGTTGACGAGGTTAGACTTGTTGTTGGAGTGCGACGATTTGGGAGTTGAGGCGGACGAACGGATGGAAACGCCAGCTATCATAAAGGCGATTAATGATAGTGGCAATGATGACAAAAGCATTGCGCTTGCTTGGGAGGTGATACAGGAGCCACGGGAGCGTGTGCGTCGTGTACGTTTGCGAGAGCGTCGTGAACTTAGGAGTAAGCATAAGCGTGAAGAACGCGAGAATGAACGGAAGCATGAGCTTCAAGAACTTACTCTTAGGTGTGAGCTTCACGATCGTGAGAATCAACGTAAACGTGAGCGTGAGGAAAAGTTTGAGAGAGAGAAGGCAGCACTGATCAAAGAGATAAAGCATTGTGATCAGTTATTGGCACAGAGACAACGGCTGTCTGAAAATTCTGTAGGTAGTACAGAGCGAAAGAATGAGGAAGTGTCTAGCGGACTTTCGCCAGAAGCCGACGAAAAGAGTAGTGCCTGTGAGATTGGCTGCCGATTCATAAGCGAAGGGAAAAGGCTAGCTGCTAACGATGCCTTAGTGGCAATAGAGGCCGTTAAAGGCCAGAGTGAGAGCGACGAGGTGCTGTGCCAACAGATGACTGTGGAGACAGCTAGGCCAGCTGCGAACAAATTGGCACAGTTACCGCGTGTGTGCGTCGCTGGTAAGGTTAGCGAGGTTGCTAGCGAGGAAAAGGGTACTGTTGACGCGACAGACGCGAGCACCCATGTAGAGCCAGATCTGCGTGCAGAAGTGAAGTGCGAGCTGGACGATGCAGTTGAGAATAGCTCTCGAGGTGGCGAGCTCCGTAGCTCACGAGAGAACAACTGCATTGTTCAGGGATCGGTGCGGCTCTCCGCCAGTCTAGATGGCCTAGATAGGGATGATTCAGTTGTTAATCATTCGGACTGTGCGCGTGAGACAGCGATCGATACCGACGGGCTGTGTGCCGATGCACAGCGTGAGCTGGGCAATGTAGTAGAGGGCAGTTCGCAAGAATGCGAGTTGTCTTGCTCGAGTAAAGCCTGCTGCATTGTGCCAGAGTCGGTTGAGCTGTCCGCCGGTCGAGGCATAGAGAGTGTTGATTTAAGTGAGAATCACTCAGACTGTGCGGGTAAGAGACCGATCCGGGCCGACGAAATGTGTACCGGCCAGCACGAGGCACGAGAAGGCGACATGAAGGCGAGTGCAAAGAGAAAGCGCCGTAAAAAGAAGCGCGGTAAAGACCGAAAGTCGGTAATTAATGTAGCGCCGCCAAAAATGGCGAGAAACCCAAAAGGGCAGAGCGCGAGGAAGAAGGTGCGGTCGTCACGGACGATGTTGACGCATCCTAAACGTTCGAGCCACAGGTCAAAGGGGGACCGCGAAGAATGTTCTGCACGGACGCGGACAAAGGGCACGAGGCAGTTAAGCTCCTCGTCGTTCCGTAGTTCTTTTCACAGCTCAGCGTACAGTTCGAAGAAACGCAAGGTGGCAGGACGAGACCAGGTGGGGAGTGGCGACGCGGTCAATCGAGTTTGTGTTGAAAGCGGGGCGCGAGGACGCAAATTGGCAGGAGACCGTAACGTCTTGGGGGAGCTGATAGTTAGTCAGCCCTTTTGTTGTCTCTCGGCAGCCAGAGTAGCTTTCAAGCCGCGACCACCGCGAGGACGGCTCAGAGTATGAGTCAGACATAAGCGTTTGGAAAGGGAGGCCAGGAGCCCTTCCGTAGAAATGAAGTGTGTTGTTTTTATTTTTGAGCATCGGAAAATTTCGCGATTTGAGACTAGGTTTTTTTTTCAATATGTAAAGGTATGAGCTTTGTTTGTGTTTTCGTTTGAGAAGCTCGAGATTTGAAAGATGCGTTTTAAGTAAACATGTAGTCTCGCGAGATGCTCATTAATAAGTAGATAGGCTTTTTTGTGTGTGTGTGAGTAACCTGAGGGTCAAAAGGTTAAGCGCGTAGTTTTCAGTGAGTGCATGATTTGCACTGAGAAGCGTTCTTAGTTCCATTAGCGCGTGTCCTGTGTGGACGGAAGGAAGCAGATTTATGACTGTGTTGCTCGTGTGTGTTGAGGGCAGCCGTATTCTGACTTCTCTGATAAGTACGCGTGGAACGAGTTATTAAAAGACGCATTATTTTAAGAGTTCTGCGGAGTGTGTAAGTCCCGCAAGTTTAATTGTTCGTTTAAGTCACGTGTCCTAGAGGGACTAAAGGAAGAAACGTGAGTAAGCGTAATGAAAAGTTTGCCTACAACGCAAGTACGCGTTCTGTTTAGTGACCACAAGGCTAGTGCGCTTGTGATTACGTACTTGTGAGGTTGACCAGATTGTTCAGTGGCACCATTACGTGCGATAAGTACGCCACTGCGATAGATTGGAAACAGGCTGTTCGTGCAGTTAGGCCACTTAAGTTATGTTCGGCTGTTTTCATTTGTTGTTTGCATCGTCAACTACCCTTTTGTTTTGCAACAACAATAGTACTCTGATCTTGTCGGCATTCAAGGAGAAATGGATGGCTGTTTGGAAGAATGGTTACAACTGTTTTGTCAAAATTGGGGAACTAAAAGATCAGGGTTGATTTTGACTCAGTAATAGCCTGGCGAGTCAGGGGTGAAGAGCCTGCGCTTACGCGTGGTGCAGCGCTGTGTTGTTTGGTTTGTTTGACGTATGTTCTCCAGGGCCCAAGATCCCGAGGGTTGTCAAACGAGGCTCGACCCCAGTACCCTGCAGCATCTATCAGCGTTCCTCATGGCCAGCGAATTGAGTTCACCGGCCATTCAGAACTACCGGGGCGAGGACGAGCTGTTAGATATGGCGCCGTTTCCTGAGGCTACTTCGAGTTCCCCAAACCACTTCGAAACGCAGCACAGCTAATTGAGGAATGCAGAAGCAGGAAAGCACATTCCAGAGGAGCGGCCGAGCAAACAAGTTTAAGGCAACAAGTTCACGTGCCAACAAGTTCGTGCGCCGCCGGGATTAGCAGGTGGGCCTCGGACAATGGAGCATGAGCAGCCCTCCCCTTCTCCTCGTTAGAAGTGCATTGCCAGTCTGCGAGGCAAGACCGCAGAGAGCCGCCAGGTGTGACACCGCGACACGGGCGCCTACCATTGGCTGAAAGTGGCGTCATCGCAGCGGACTCTCCCATTGGTCAAACATGACGTGACTTACAGTGCTCGAAGGGTTTATAAGAAGCCTTCCAGAGAGACCTGAGCATTCTGGGACATGCTCTGACTCCCTGATTCACCTCTCTCGAACTTCTTGCCGCGGGCCGCAGCGTCCGAGTTGCTGCCGGCCCGTAATGTATGTACGCCTGTTAATTGACGCTCACCGTCTCTGTACATAATGTAGAATAAATACTCCCAAGTTTGTGGTTTTTCATCCCGAAGTCCGTCCCTCAACCCCTACAGCATTCCAGGCTACCCTGTATTCAGCCACCTATTTGCATACAAGTGTGCCTTTGCTTTTGATTTCCACAAGGGAAGCTGAATATTCGGAACGCGGGAAGCAAAAGCCCGGCTGTCTCGTGCCTTTTCTGCAGCAACTCCGTGGCTTCTCCTACAGGGGAGGGAAGCTCAGCCAAGTCTGTCGCCAGCCTCAGCTTATATTTAGACAATTTAGCCTTCTTGCGCGCATGCAGATTTTCTGTCAGGCCTGAAACACTCGAAAAAGTGGTAGCGAGCTTTCTTATCATTCGCAACTGCGAGTACCCCCTCGTGGCATCGCGAGATTCCAGAGGCACAAGACCGGCCACATTCAACACTTCTACCGTGTCGGCGGTTCTCTTGCGCATAGATGCAACGATGGCGCCACATTTTTGTACGACTTCCTCGGCACGTGGCTCCTAAAATAAAGCGAGGACGACAATTAGTAAAGATTGCCCCTGCAAGTACAGGTAGCGCAAACGGCAAACATGCAATGCAATAGTTCCAGAAAGAAAATGATGACGTATGTAATCATAAGGTATTGCAATCGAAGACACACTGACACTCTTCAAAACTGCAATAGACAAAATAAAGTGGGAACAGACACAGTAGTTTTCTCCAGCCCTACGGTAAATTGAGTGCACATTAATGCGTAGGCTGCACCTTCCTGTTCTTCAGGAATAAATGTCGTGCATGTAGTGCCTGGGCTACAGCACTACGGAGGGTATTATACTAATAAATGGGCTTCGTAATTCAAAACGACATACTAGCAGCAGACTGCGCCTCCCCAACTGGTCTTTATGCCAGGCAACTGTGTTTGCGGGAAGAGCGAGGTGTACTAGAAGGACTGACGTACGCAGGATTTCATTTTCTTGGGCGGGAGAGTGTAATTAAAAAAAATGCAGTGGGAGATTATGAAAGAAGAAAAATAGCAAGGAACACAAAATACAATAAGACAAAAATAGTTTGAAGAAGGAAGCAAGCAAATCCAAATCATTTAAAATGTAACTTCGGGAAACCGCAGGCGTTCTTTACACGATGCGATAGTTTGTTTTTGCTTGTCTTTAGTGGTATTTCAGAACGGTTGATTACCGCGGCGAGAGTAGACCCCGAAGTCGCGTAAGCTCGGTGCCTGGCCTGCAGCAGAAACCTGATCTACAGCCGCTATTTGATGGGAAGCAGAGTTCGTCACCTTGGTTGTGGCAGCAAATGCACACGAATCCCAAAGATGGCAAATCGAAAATTCGGCTAAACATGAGCTGGGGATAGTTGCGTACTAAAGCTCTAAATCAACGAAACAGTAATAAGCACAGTTGTCTGCCTTTGCCTTTCAAACTGCAATTAATACATTCATACAGTTTTTGTCCATGCATTCATGCCAAATTATTTAACACTCATCGTCATCAACATCATAATCACCATCTTTATCATCAGCCTATTTATGTCCATTGCAGGATGAAGGCCTCTCCCTTCGATCTCCAATTACCCCTGTTCTGCGCCAACCGGTGCCAACTAGCTTGATCCAAACAATTGTTCAAGAATATAGTTATAAATTAACGACGTATGATGAACGACGCACATATGATGAAACCAACATGTTATTTAATAGCGCAAAGCTGCCGAATGGCGTCTTTTACGGCAGGCTGTGGGCGGCGCAGCCAAATCGAAATTGCTCCAACTGATGGAACTCGCTTAAAATCTGCTTGGTTAAGCGTAAAGGGAAGTCGTCGAAATTGTCATCATAATCTTCCTTTTCAGTCTCCTACCGGTAAATTCAAATGCCTTTATCATTGACGAAGGCGAAGCGAATGTGAGTCAGAACGCCAGTTTTGTAGCTCAACAATGTTCGCCTGATTTCTGTCTATATCGAGGGGAAGCCGCCATGGGTTGTGGCACAGATGTAACTGGACCTCTCCATGCCACTTCTGGGGATAGCGACTGCACTCCAGAGCGACACCAACCGCGTCGATACTAATGTCTACTCGCTCAGCAGTGAGGACTTCTCCGTTGACGGCTTTCGGCTTGTGAGAAGCCGCAAGGCGAAACGAAGAAACATCATGGCCTACCTGTCTTCAAGGGCGTTGACTGTAGGACCAACTCGGAACACTTCAACCAATATGATTCTATTTGTACCGAAACTATCTACCGACAACGTGAGGCGACTCAACAGACTTTCTCGGTGCTCCTTGAAGCAGTGACACCAAATCAAGTCACGAATGTCAGAGTCAACTCACGAAAAAATGTCTTGGCTATGGACGTTGCCCCTGAGACTGCGCTGCAAACTTTAAGCAAACTTACGGAACTTGGCGGCATGATGTTCCGCTCGTATATGCATCTGGACATTGACACTACTACTGGTGTCTTCTACGACGTGGGCGTCTCCATCTCCAGCGCGGACCTGCCTATTCTAGTGAAGCCAAGCCATTGATTACTTTGTCACAATTCGCGTGTCTCGACTAGACGCACTTTTCGAGGGCGAATCTCTTCCCTCACACGTCAAGGTGGGCCACTTTAGTCACCCCGTACGACCACTTATCCGAAGGCTACTCCAATGCCGCAATTGCATGAGACTGGGGCATGTAAGCGCTGTGTGCGAGAACATGAGAATTTGCTCGCGTTGCCAGAGCCCCATGCTGCAGACTCATGTGTAGCCACGGTTCTCAAATACCTAAATTGCATTGGGTCCCGTGATGCTACCTCAACGTACTGTCCCAACATGAAGTAGGAAACGGAGTTCTTGAAGCAGATAGCGAAAGACCGTTCGTCTTGTCGGGTAGCTGTTGCGGCGCTTAGAAAGCGACGCTCCACACGACGTCGGACCTTAAAGAACGTAGATGCCTCTATGAAGAGGGCGCTACATCCTACAACTCCTCCTCCTCTGCCCCTAGGCCTGCCGCAGTAGAGTTTAAGGTTGTGCCGCACAACACCAATGCTGAAGCTTGACCCACGCTACTAAAGCGACACGCCCCGCTACAGCCGATGGCACAGCTGAATCCACAGTCGAAGCCACAACTGGTGCCACAGCCTAAGCTACAGCCGGAGCTACGCTCGATGGCACAGCCGATCGCACAGCCGATGCTTCAGCCGGAGCCACAGCCGGAGCCACAGTCACATCAAAGGATACAGAGCACCGCAGTAGAGTCCAAAACGCCGACTTCCGATAAATTGGCCAAAGACCGGCAAGTGGCTGTGGTGCTTCGGTCCCTCAGTTGCATTCTTCGTCAACGAGAAGTGCAGTGCAGTGCTAGATGCCCTTATTCCAGTGCTTGCAAGTCTCGAGTATAAACACCATAGCTCACTCGCAGCCTCTTATTCGCACAACGACCACTGTCTCTTTGGCCGTCCCAGATGGCATCAACGCAGATCACCAGCTATGGCACTCCACTTTGGTGTCGCGGTGCTTCACTGCAAACACGGTCAACATTTTATTCTTCTTTCTATTCCCCTTTCCCTGACCCCCTGCGTAGCGTAGCAATCCTAATGCTCGTCTGGTTGACTTCCCTGCCTTTTCTCTCTTTGCTATCTCTCTCTCTCTCTCTCTTGTTGACTATGCCTTTTCTCCACCACGTGAATGACCTGAAAATGAAAAAAGAACAGTTAACGGAAGCAAAACTCTACGAAACTACACATATCACCTCGTCAGCGATGTTTGACTGCAGCAACGCTGCGCCATACTCGGAGCGGAACCGAGCACTTGTGTGGCTCCCCGTCAGGCCAGTGAAACTGAGAAGCTACGTGAGAGCCGTGAAGTCGCTGTCTACGAATGTTGCTTCGACAGCCAGGCAGCCCTTCATAGCCAGCGACGTCCACACCTCTAGTGCGATAGAAACGTACTCCGCTTTCGCCAAAGACGATGATATTTTGGTCTGCAGCGCTGATACTATTCAGGGCACGAACTTCTCTCTGAGGTCATCCCGCGATGGCAACCTGTAGCCCGGGACCACGACCTGAATCTGAAAGAGTACAAATCAGTTGCGTTTATGAAAAGCGGCTTATAATGTTGTCAAACTTACTTTTACGAATTGCTTGAATCACTCCCACTCTACAACACGAAAGTGTTCCGTGTCACTAAAAAATTATGTTGTTCATGGCGTCGTCAGAGCAGCCTTTTGATGAACAGGCACAGAGCTGCCCTCAGCGGCGAAAGCCAGACGTTTTTTTCAGCTGACATGCCAGCCCTTTCTCTTGTTGCGTGTACTCACGTTCTTGCTTTTATTTTAAGGTGCCGCATCAAATTAGATTAAACTCCGACTACAGCATGTATAGTTTCGGAGCAAACATGCAGCGTGCAGCTTGTTTGTTTTCCTCGCGGGTAATTTCAAAAAAATATTTCCAATGCGCCATGTTGGCGGACCTAATGGGTGCGTGAGCCGCTGTGCGCAGGAGCCAGTATGGCAGTACGTTATCGAAGCGTTTTTATTTTCAATAGAAGGCTGGAAAGGTGGGTGGTATGGAAGCAAAAAAAGACGAGGGGTATGCTTCGAAGCATTGTCTAGCATTACCAGTATGAGTGAGCTACTAAATGAAGCGTAAGACTTTTGTAGCCACTAACAGGCGTCAGCGCAGTGGCGGCGCCACCTGAATATAGGTTACTATACAAGCTCTAGAGGACAAGCTAGCCATGGGGCCCATGGATTGAAATCAGGAACCGCAAGAGCACCACCATGTTCCTACGCTGAGGTTGCCAGCTCCTGGGACGCTTGCAAGACTTGGCGACATAGTCACTTTTAATCTAGCAACCGGCAGCTTCCAGCTGGTTCTTTATTAGATGCTAGCAATGGTAGCAGCGCCTCGCTTGTAGTGGTGTGATGTGGTGTGCTTGCAGCCGTGTGTGTGTAGGGTGTGTGGGCTTTATTCTATGGTGTAGATGTTGTCGGTGTTGGCCATGCAGGTGGCAGTTATGCAACCGAAGAATCATCCTGTTAAAGCTTTCGGTGGTATGGGGGCTTCGACGGTCATGCTCTGTTTGCTGTTGCAAGTGTCACTCGACGAGGTTATGAGTTAAGAGCTCGAAGCTGTGGTCGGAAGATTCCTCGTTCGCGTACCGCAATTTTTCTCGCATGGGCGCTGTATGTTGTAGAAGCCGTGGGGCGCTTCTTTCGTTGCGGGGTGCTTTTTCTGGTCGTAGCGATAGATTTTTTTACAAGTATTGATCCAGCTGGAGGGTACATGTAACCGACAGACGGAGGTCGCTGGAGAGCACCTGAGAATATAATAAAGCAGGTGGCGCAGGATCTCCAGGGCACCCGAGTGCAGTAACGGGAACCAAAGCTCGAGTCAGGGCGGTCCGTTGGCTGGGGCCGCCGAGGCCGGTGCGTGCCAGGGAGTGCTCGCACGGACAGCTCCCCTGGCGCGCACAGCGGTGTCTAGCAAGGTCGAAATCTTTTAAAGGCACCTGCGCCCACAATCGTTCCTTTTTCTCGGTGCATTGAGCACAGTTATATAAATGATATGGAGGTCAGCGGGTAGTCGCAAATGCGAGTGATGGCATATAGCTCGCGTCGCCAGGCGTATGTAATAATACCAGAGTTTTATGGACTCTATGCTTAGTACGCTTTCTTACGGCGCGTTTTAAAGGAATGGCTCTAGAGGACGTTGCAGATATTGCATACGTTTGCTACGTTGGTTCGTACAGTGTCTAATCCTATCCTCCCCCCGCACAGAAAAACCCACCCCCACCCCTTTTTTTTTCTTTATGTATACATATAATCCCTTCTCAAGACCGATTGACTAGTTGAAGTAGAAAACTTATCAATAAACACAATTCCACGATGACATTGTTTGCTTTTATTTTTTATTGTAACACTGAGAACTGGGCGCAAAACCTCATTTTGTATTTGTCAGAGAAGCATAGGCCTTTTGCACATGTGGATATCACAAGCGTAGGCCAGAGTGTAATACACAGATAAAGCAGCTGCTACAACAAGAACTGCGGCATTCAAGACCATACAGCATCATCATCATCATCAGCCTGGTTACGCCCGCTGCAGGGCAAAGGCCTCTCCCATACTTCTCCAACTACCCCGGTCATGTCGTAATTGTGGCCACGTTGTCCCTGCAAACTTCTTAATCTCACCCGCCCACCTAACTTTCTGCCGTCCCCTGATACGCTTCCCTTCCCTTGGAATCCAGTCCGTAACCCTTAATGACCATCGGTTATCTTCCCTCTTCATTACGTATCCTGCCCATGTCCATTTCTTTTTCTTGATTTCAACTAAGATGTCATTCACTCGCGTTTGTTCCCTAACCCAATCTGCTCTTTTCTTATCCCTTAACGTTACACCTATCATTCTTCTTTCCATAGCTCGTTGCGTCGGCCTCAATTTGAGTAGAACCTTTTCGTAAGCCTCCAGGTTTCTGCCCCGTAGGTGAGTACTGGTAAGACACAGCGATTATACACTTTTCTCTTGAGGGATAATGTCAACCTGCTGTTCATGATTTGAGAATGCCTGCCAAACGCACCCCAGCCCATTCTTATTCTTCTGATTATTTCAGTCTCATGATCCGGATCCGCGGTTATTACCTGCCCTAAGTAGATGTATTCCCTTACCACTTCCAGTGCCCCGCTACCTATCGTAAATTGCTGTTCTCTTCCGAGACTGTTAAACATGACTTTAGTTTTCTGCAGATTAATTTTTAGACCCACTCTTCTGCTATTCTCTCCAGGCCAGTCAGCATGCATTGCATTTGGTCCCCTGAGTTCCTAAGGAAGGCAATATTCTCCGTACAACACATACATAATTAGAGGTGAAAAGCATAGAGGGAAGCTACAAAATGCTGGTGCTGCAAAGTATAACAAGTATAGTATGTGTACATTAAATGGTCAAAAAAGCAACGCATCGATGTCCCATTTGCTTTTACTTTTGGTATCAAGGTGATTATCAAGTTTATTACCAAGTTCATGTTTATAAACTAATACTAAACTATAACTATAGTTATAACAATATAATTATAATTTATATATCTTAACTATAACTAAATTTCCGCGTTTATTGCACACTCCTGATGCTATGACCTGGCTTTCGTTTTCATTTTTATTTCCAGATTATTCGCTTTGGTGACAGCTGTTATCCCGTTTCCCGCAACTATCAGAAACAGTAAATCTTGGAAAAACGTTAGAAAAACGTAAGCTGGAGTCCGTACTGCAGTCTTCTAAATTGCGTGTTTAACATGATGTGACCGAAGTATTACGGTGGACCAGAGTAGCAGCGTGGGCTTGTTGGTACGACATCTTGATCTGAGTGTTTTAGCGTGAACAAGACTTGCCACAAAACGATACGCAGCAGATGCATGACGCTATGTGTGCACTGTGCCATGTGTGCCTTTTGCGTCTTCTTGTGTACTCTTACAAACGCCAAAAAACTTAGATCACGAAGTATTACGCCAGAGAAACTCCGACTTCGCCATGTAATATGAGAAAACGTGTATTTGTGCCAACCGCAGGATGCAACTGTCATGTCTAAGCAATGACTCTGCTTAGGAAACAAAAGAAATTTCAACTAAAGAAACAAACATAATGACAGCATCTGATTTTAGGAGAGCGTCATTTGACCATTCGCCGCAATGACAGCTTTCATTAGAGATGACAGCGAGCAATACACTGCCTGCACAAATGGCTGGACGGCAAACAGGTGCTCCCACTGCTGTCAAACTTCCTCCCACATGATGTCTGCCATCGTGGCATAAATGGGTTTCTGCGCCATGCCAGTTTTCGTACGGCCCGGTACATCTTCTATTATATTCAGGTCGCCGCCTTTCGGACACCATTTCAGCGTGAGCATCTGTTGCTCCACGATGTAGTCTTTCAGAATCATGCCCCTGTGAACTCGTGCCCGGTCGTTCTGGAAGAGGACATTTAAGTCGAGAAACACGTTTTCCACGTGAGGAAACCACACGTTGTCCAGTATATGGCACTACTCCGCCGACGTCAGGCTGCCTTCGATGCGTTGCAATAGGCCCAGACCATGTTTGGACACAGTGCCCCACATGTTCACGTTTGTTCTTCCGCTGACCAAGACACTTTGCCCGTTGTCACCATGGTATCTGTACTACAACGTCTAGTGAAAATTCACCTCGTTGATGAGAAACAAAGGTGCAAGGAAATAAGCTTTATCGCGTGTCTTAGATTCGCCAGACACGCACCCTCTGGTCCTGTAACATAGACAAAGTAGGCTCGTCAGAAATGAAGACGCGACTCATGTCGCCGCTTCTCCACGAAGCGTGCTGCATAGCGAACCGCAACCTTGTGTACTTCGCAGCTTTCAGTAATTGCTTGCGTGCTAACCACGCAGCTGCAACACCTTGTGCTCTTAAGTCGGCGCCGAACTGTTGAGTCCGAAGCATCGATGTCTAAGACTTCAGGAATTGCTCTAGCGGCAAAAAAAGGGTCCAGAGCCTTTTAAGGCATCATCATCCCTCGTTGTAGATCTTGTTGGTAGCATACGGGGACGGCGGGGAGGGCGGGAGGGGGGCGAACGAATGCGTCCGTCAAGCTTAAGTGCCTCAATTAATCTGTTTACGGTCTTCAGTGGCTAATGAAATAAGGATCCAACTTGACGTCGGGAAATCCCCTGCTATTCAAGATGCGCAATTCCACACCTCTGCTCCTTGGGTGTTCTAGTCATGTCAATAAACAGAAACATGGGTGACGGGCAGAAACAATGCCCCAATTCATATATATGTGCAGAGTCTGCTAGGTGGTGGCCTGATATTGAACTTACCTCCGAACAGCCGACGCACAACATAGCAAACGAGAAAGGTGCGTTCCGACGATGGTGCGACGCGTGTGGTTGTGAAATATCTTCGCCACAAGCACGCTGCTCATGTGCTCAGCTTCGCGCACTGGTGATACCGGGTGTTACCATGTGCTCAGCTTCCCGCTGGTTACACTGATGACACCTGGTGCCACGCACACCTGTGTTCACGCTAAACCTGCTCGTGACTGCGCGAACTTCAACAGCTGCATTCTGAGGGTAGTGCGAAGCTTCGGGGAATGTGGTTGCGGAAGAACGTTGTTTTTCACGAATCTGCTATTCCGCCGTATATAAAAGGCGACAAACTTGACTCTTTGCGGGTACGTCGGATGTAGCATTAGATAATCCGTTTTTAAAAATAACCTGTTACAGGTAGCATAATTCTAGCTCTTGAGCTGAATTATTCGGAGAGGTGCACATTACTTGCACAGAAATCGAAACACATATATTCAACTAATAGCAAATATTCAGTAAGTAACACTTCAGTTAGTTACTTTATGGCAGCTATGAAAATTTACGAATTGTAGCCGGTGAGCTTGCCAACGCTTTTTACTTGGAATTAATTTCTACAATGACGCCAGTTTGTAGATATCGGCCTCAAACTCAGGACAAAATCCTCAGTTTTTCCTCTTACTTTTTCACCAAAACGCTCTTTTATGCTTTGAGGCAAAAATGTAACGGGAACGCCTACGTATTTCGTCCCACACTTTGGTATATAATTTATCCAAACTGCTGACCTACTGGAGATTCAGTTCAAGTGCTTACGTCTTGCAGACTCCCTGGCTAAAACTATAATATGTGACGTAAAGCAATTAATTTGGCAGTAAATAAGGAAATGTTTTGTTATTTCGTTGAATAAGTGATTCAGTCTTTCGTTCTGGTAATGTCCAGCTCTTCAAATTATTGAGGTCAAGGAAAATAACTATGTTATCTGCCACAGGCGATCTTTTTAAATTCCGGAAAACTAAAAAGTGATCACCCCGTGTTTATGAATTTTCGGCTAGTGGACCAGACGGCTCAGTGGTATAATATCGTGCAGAAGAGACAGTAAGTCGAACCATTTTCTCTAAAACTGTGCCTCCAAGGCCAACGAGATTGTTTTCCTACAATATATATATATATATATATATATATATATATATATATATATATATATATGCCATAAAAAAAGAAGTTCTGGGTCCGGGTACTTATTCACAGTGAAGTAAACGCGCGTATGAAGCGGTTTATTGACGTTTCGGCCGGGGTCCGGCCTTCTTCAGAATTCGGATGAAGGCCGGACCCCGGCCGAAACGTCAATAAACCGCTTCATACGTGCATCTACTTCACTGTATATATATATATATATATATATATATATATATATATGCGTGTGTGTGAACGAAGAGAGAGGGAACTCAGGGGCCCGATCTTTATTAATCAAATTATGAGAAGCCAACAAAGGCACCAAGGACAACATAGGGGAAATTAATACTACTTATTAACTGAAATAAAGAAGTGATAAATTGATCGAAATTAAAGTGGATGAAAGGATAACTGGCTGCAGGTGTGGGAACGAAACCACGTATTCGTCTTACGCGTGTGATGCTCTTATCAGTTAAGCTACCTCTGTGCCGCTTTCCCATCCACTTTCACGTGTATGCATGTTTTACTACAAAAACTGCCCTGGGAGTGTCTGCCAGCGCCACCACTCACAAACCTTGGCGGCGGATGCGGAGCATCCTTTCTGCCGCAGGGAAAACACGGGGAAGGCGTCAGATGGAAATTCAAGACAATGAGCAAAACGAGAACAAGGTGAAAGCAGGAGCCGACGTTTCGAGAAGTGGACTTGTCTTAATCAAGGCTTCTGCCGCAGGCATTACGAGTACGTCATCTTTTATTTGAGTAAAGGATAGAGATTTCGTCATCCATGGGGAGATAGCCCGCTCCCCTACCGTTCGACGCACCCGACGTGGCAACTGTGCCCACGTGGTCCCTCATGCTACCGCACGACGACTGCCGCGCGAGTGTTTCCAATGGCGCGGCTCGTTGAGAAGTAAGCGTAAGACAGATTCCCGCTGTGTTGAAGTGAACATTTTCAGGCGTGAGCTAACAACACCCTTTCTATAGGTAAAAGAAGCGGAAGTGATATTCGTTTGCAGAAGCTCCGCCTCCAGGCGATTCACTTGAAGGACGACTTTTCTTCCTCCTCTTGCTTATTCTATTACTTATCCATTCATAAGACGTGTCGAATCACAAGAGATGATGTGTTTGGCCTTCTATAAATGGGCCATAGAGGAAATGTACCCTGATAGAGAATTCTGGACACGAACGCCACCCTTGAGCTATATCTTTGTCGTCAGACGATGATCGTGCTTACTTTTTATCACTGAATAAAGGTGTTCTCTTTGACTTTTCAAGCATGCTCCCGTGGCCTAATGTTTCAGCAGTCATCAAACATCCAAAAGAAGTCCAATCAGCAGTCTAACGTCGTTGTGCATTGACAATACCTTGCGAAGCATGGGACTTGGAAGTACGACTACGCCTTTATTTGATACACCAAACATTTCTTGCGTTGTAGTAGAGCAAGTATTGGATCTATTGAAGACAAGAACAACTACAGGGATCATTTCTCTTTTGCATCGGCACCATCGGGTTCAGGCAAGCTGCGGTCCGCCAATATTGACAAATCAGGCAGGAGACCAAGAACAAAAGTACACGTGGAACCATACTTGATACTCGACACACACACGTATATATATATATATATATATATATATATATATATATACACACATATATATATATGTCGAGTATCAAGTATATATATATATATATATATATATATATATATATATATATATATATATATATATATACATGTGTGTGTGTGTGTGTCTTCTTATGGAGAAAGCATATATGCTGTGAGAACAGCGTAGAACTGTTAAATCATGTAAAACCTATCAGTGTGTTCACACTCACAAGGTACGCAAGGTAACTCTGCTGATACTTTATTCAGGCTGGACCGAAAACTTTACTAATTCAATAGCGTGACAGAGCAATTTACCGTTCTTTAACATCGTCAGGTTGCTTTCAAAGAAAAAACAAGGCTACTTTGTAAATGAACACCGTATACATGGTTTCGTTCGCCTAAGCCGATCGTCGAGGCACCAACGCGTACGTCGACGAAGTCATCGACCCTTTCCGATCGGGATCTCGACGCCGATGCCCACGGATCCCTGAGGCCTGCCTTTGTACGTCTTGCCGTCGATGCGGGTCGCACCGTGTGCCACTCCGCCAGAGGCCACCACCCGAGTGCCGTCCCTGCCGCGGTACGCGTCGTACTCGCCGCGAACAGAACCGCCCACGTTGAAGTTGCGGTGGTTGCGACCTGCACCCGATGCCTCCACGCTGAAGCGGTGCTGCGGAAAGACGGGGTAGACGACGCTCACGTTCAGCCCAAAAATAACGGGCACGTTCACTTGGTATATGTGCACTTTCAGTGTCGAAAGTGCCATGGAATACGTTGCTATTACTATTTTTTTGCGTAACTTCACTACGCAATTATGGAGAGCAAAACCATAAGCACCTTCATATTGACACGATATTATACATGGCAAGAACATGTACTCCGGTTCTCAAGGCATGGATAGGTGGCAATTTTAATTATTTTTGATGAAAGACAGCCTTGATTATCGTTGTTACAACTTCAAAAACGGCTCTAACTATTTACAAACTAAGAAACGACACAGCTCGGAGTTGTGCTGCCACAGGGATCTAGTTTTTCAATGAAGAAATGCAAACAAGTTAGCTAGAGACACTAGTAAAAAATATTTTTTTTTTTCTGTAGCGATTGCTGAAAAAGGAAAAAAGACAAGTTACCCCATGCTTTCGTATGCAGCGATATAATTGTGCACCTGCAAAAGTTACGTTACTAGGCGTTTTGAAGGTATTCTGAAAGGGGAATATATAACCAAAAAGGACAAAATATGTAAGGTACAACTCAGCAACGTTTACGTACATCATTTATGATTTCGTTACATTACATTACCGGCAGTGTAAGCAATAAATCTTCAGAAAAAGAAGTTTCGCGCGCAACTGCGACAATCATCATGGACTTACCCGTGGAGGAGGTGGCTGAAAGTTGAAGTTGAATTGCCTCCTCTGTAAAAGAAGAAAGGTAAGGCTATTAACCATTCGCTTGCTTCAGAGAGCCAGAGACGGCGTTCATCATAAACATTTACAAGGCAGGGAGAGTTCTGTGACCACGATAAATTATTCCTTGGTATTTCGCACAATCGTTCTTCTTTAAGAATCCTGTGTTATGAGCTCAACGGACAAAGTAGCATTTGCATAGCTTTTATCATTGAACTCCCACGAATGATATCCAAGACTGTGTCCACATGGGAAACATAACGACCCGGAGGAATAAATAAGCTGTGTTTCAAATACAATTCTGAATTTCGCTGTTGCTTGGGCGCCGTTAGACGGCAAAAACTGATACCGTGTCCGCTCTGCCCGATACAACTTTTCTCCCTTTCACACGCATTCGACTGTTCAGAAGGCACGTACCTGAGCATTGACCACAGCTAGAGCTAAAAGAAACAGAACAATAGTGTCAGTGACCAAAACAAAACAAAAAAAACATTAACGCAAAAGAAAGCGAGCAATGTCTAACACTGTAATCGTTGTATTTACCTGCGAGCGCCAATACCAAGGCAAAGGTGACAGGACGAGCCATGGCAAAGAGTAAAATCTATGAGTGAAGCTGCAAGACCGCAGGACAGGAATGCTCTTCGTGCAGGACCGGCAGGCTTTATATACAGTGGACCAGACGTTCCCTCGGCGTTAGTTACGTCCATAGCGTATCCTGTGTCCTCAAAATCCGCTACATGCGTTCAACGTCGGAAAACCCACTTGAGGAAACCACATGGAAAGAACAAGCACCGAAATCAACGCGAAACAAGCAGGACTAGGCTTCATTCAATCATATCGAATGTCGGCAAACAGCCCACAGGGCATAGTGAATAGAATGCATCCAACCTTGCCTGGTTTTTCCTACACTATGGACGCTTCTGCCTCCGCTAACTTTCCCAACCCATCCGAACACTCCTACCTTTAGCTCTGTCTTTATTTTGTAGATCAGATAGTTTCAAAGCAGGGTGCAACTCGGACGTGTCGTCGAAACCCACGTTTCAAAGCTTCTCGGCTTTCTAGTCTTGTTAGGCGTCTGTGGGTGCGTCCGGAGGGAAGTTCGTATCGTTGCCAGCGGGGCAAGCTCCGCCGACTCGTTTTTTAGAGCTCTCACGTCACTCATTGACGACCGGAGCAGTGGTGTCGCTTACGCCGTGATAAAGGGCACGCGCTCAGAAGGCGACGGCTCCAGGACGCGTGTACAGCAGTCGTTCCTAATGAGCTTGCTCTCGAGATCTTTTGCTTTCCCTCGTGGCCCAGCACAGTATCCATGATTTGAATACAGTTTTTTTTTACGCATTTGTTGGTAATGTTGCAGTGAAGAAGAGGATGCGCTAAAGGTTGGTCGCCAGTGTTTAACTGGAACTGATTGGGATGTCTTTACTGATCCGTGGCCGCAATAAATCTCATAACATTTAGAGGGGCGACAGCGGTAATATTCTGGCCTTTATGAGAATGCAGTAATAGAAATGACGCTTCGATGAACAAGAAAGCTGCTCTAACAGCTTCTCCAGTGCGGAGCGTTTGAACATAGCTATGGAAAAATAAACTGCTTTTACAGAATGCGTTCCAAATTCCTTAAGCATAGGGAAGATGGGACAATCAAACGCTTCTTCGACAATGTGTAACCACCGATGCGATCATTTTAGAGAACCTCATAGTAGCAGTTAGACACGAAATTAATCTTGTTATAGTTAAACGTTTTGACCAAGAGATCCAGACGATGCATTCCTATGGAAGATTTCAAATGCGTCATCGGAGCAGGTGACAACGTTTCCTGAAGAACTTCAGTTTGGCCTAGTTGTTGCTTACTGCATACCATAGTGACCGCAAATAAAGACAGGAACAGCAGAAGAGTGTCGTTCTTGTGTTCTGTTCCGCTGTCCGCGTCTGTATTTGCGGTCAATATGATATGCAGCGTTTTCCTGATTAACAAGAAGTTGAAGCTGTTAATTTCTGATGCATATGCAGTCCTGGCCAATTTCTCAAGAAAGATGAGGCCCAACAACCAAAGAGCGGAACTGTAATACGCGCCTCGGAGGCTTAGCGGCTGTGGTGTTGCGTTCCATACACAAGGTCGCGGGATCAAATCCCGGCAGCGGCGGCCGTATTTCGATGTGGCGCGAAATGCAACACCACCCCTGTCCCATGCAATGGGGGTACGTTAAAGATCCCCTAGTGGAAACAATTATTCCGTAGTCCCTACTACGACGTGCCTCATAATGAAATCGTAGTTCTTGCAGGTAAAACCCCACAGTTAAATTTCAATTCGGAATTGTCATGTCCTTATCAAAAGCCCTTTGCATAAGAAATTACAAGTATTCTGACGTTTTACGTGCCATTATCACGATATAACTATGACGCACGCCGTAGTAGGCGGCTTTGAAATAAATTTGTCGACTTGGGTTTTTGTAACGTTCAAGCAATGAACGGTACACGAGTGTTTTTACCTTTTGTATCCACTAGAATGTGACCGTCGCGGCTGATGATCATGCTCGGTCATATTTTAACTGCTTATTGCAAAATTGTAAAGAAGCAGCAGTGGTTTTCAATACCTAAAAGATGTCTGTGAACCCAGAAACCTCCAAAATGTCGCAGTTTTGCCCGGAAGGTGAAGCATCGATTGCGATAGCAAATTAGTGGACAGCTATGCGAAGTAGGGAATGTAGTTTTAATGGTCGTACAATCTTGTGAACATGGGCATACTGTACTCCCGTACAACTTTCTGTGGCTATGAAGGGAAAGCTACGTGCGTATGGCTGCTTGCTGTAAATGTGTTGCTGCGCAGTACGGCAGTGTTTGACAGTGATTTTGGTTACTCCGAATAGACGTTGAATCGATGCAGCTTCCACGTGCGACGGTTTCGCGTTTCCCTAGGCGTGGAAAAGAAAAGCCGCAAAATAACTAAATCTTTACACTCAGTGATGTGTTCTGTTTAAAAAAATCGTAAAGCAATAAAATTTTTTGCACAACGCGCACTGCAGAAACTAACACTTGTTATCTGGCAATCGGGGAGACGCCACCACGCAGCAACCTTGCTCAGCGCAACTCCTAGGTGCCTGTAGGTGGCCTAGGGACAGAATCGTTTAGGGACTTTTGGGAAGGCGTGTTGAATGTCTGTCCCACGCCGACCGCCCGTTGAGCTATTCTATGCGGGTTCAATGTTTCTTTGCGGAAAGTTGTACATTAGTGGTGGTGTGGAATGGCGGCTTTCCGTGAGCTCTTGTAGTGTTTTGATGTGTATTTACGTAGAATTCGGTGGTGCTGACGATCGAAAATATTCAAGTGGCGTAGTGCATCGGCAACATAGTTTGCGGACCGGCGCTGTGTTAAGAGGTCGCCGTGTTCCCCCTTTTCGGCATCGTCATCACATCGCCCATGCACCTTTACTTGACGGACGTCGAAAGTATTATACGTGTTACTGGCCAGGACCTAAGACACCTAAGTAATATAATGCTTAAGGTGGTGTTTCCGCACAACCGTTCACGCGTCCTTGCAGTGAGGCAGCGTATGTTTTCAATCGGGTTCGGTGCTAGTGCGCTATCGGTGACTTCATATGATTTACTTTTATCGCTGGCTTTACGGCAATTATTGCTTAATACTGTGAGCTTAACGGAGATCTATTGCCATCACATGGGCTGCTACATTGTCACAAACTAAAATTCAGGAAAGATACTTGGGATTTTTGGTACCAAGAGCGCGATAACCACACTGACATGAAGCTTAATACCGTGTCCGATGGTGTTTAGTTGCATCTCTGCCTGCTTTTCACGCTCCTAGTTCTAGCAATGGGGCATAGAGTTCTATGTAAAGTTTGAATGAACGTATGTGGCAACACGAATCCAGAATGATTTCACCGCACCACAATTGTGTATTGCGGCAAAGCAGTGTACTGCGGTGACGGATAGTTAGACCACCCTAGTTACATCTCTGATGTTCCTGTTGCCCTGAAGTTGCTGCACCGGCCACTTTATTATAACTTGAGGTGTTTGAGAACTCTCCATTTGCAGGTATCTTTATTTTGACAAGCTCAATGGTATCACCGCAAGACATATCTGTAGTAAAATTAGGCTTATTAATGTTGCCAAATTCTATCACAGTGTGAAACCTAACAGTTTGAGGATGGCATGGCCGATATGACATCCTAGACTTTCACTTTAACAATTTTATTATGACTTTCAAACCAATCCTACACCATTTGAAAAGCAACGTGACCACCTCAGGGGTTGATTAGCAAGACAAACTGGCATGGAAAGCACATGTACAGCGGCCAAGAGTGGATGGATGGATGGATGCGAAACTTTAGTACGGCCAAGAGTGTGGTGAAGTGCTTTACACACTCCACCGACGCATCATAAGTGCTTTATAATTGGTAAGCATTTTTGCACTGATGCAGGTTGATCAGACTTACTGCGATGTTGGTTGTTTTACAAGGAAAATAATAGTATTCGATAAGGGGATGCAAGCTATTTCTGTACTGCAAGTCACGTGGGTCCCAGTAACGCCCAAACCGGGTTCTTGTTTACGCATGCCGCTTGCCTTCTCTAATCCAAAGCTATCTAATGTCAGCAGTGTAGAGGCTGTGGTCATGGGGCTTCGAACTTCACAACTCCGTTGTGTTTCTTCTAAACTTGTTAGAGCTTAAACATTACGCTGTCATGACAGCATTCGCCTAGCTCGTTGCTACATTTTGCGACCAAAGCGGTGCTTGCTCAGTTATAGTTGCCTGTACTAATACTACTTCAAGAATTCTTCAGACAGTTTATTTTTTAAACACGGAGCTTTCCGTGCCTCTCAAGTAAACTGCTTTGCACTGCACCATATAATACCGGACCAAAAAATTTGCCAAGCAGTAAGCTACTAGAAGTAGCTAAATAACAGCGTAATCCTAAGTGAGCTATATTTGCAGCACCTAAAGTTGGTTATTATTGAATTAGTGCAAGGAAGGAACAGCTTGAATAAACATATGTCCGCATTGTCAGCAAACAGAATTTTATTGTTAAGAAAATGCATGTGAGGGTGCGGAGCCTCACAAAAACAAAAGGGAACATGACCGGAGTACTTGGAAATGTATGGGAGAGGCCTTTGCTCTGCAGTGGGCTTAGCCAGTGTGATGACGATGATGATGACAGAAACCACACACTTCGCGTTGAACAGCGCGCGGTCGACGCGATCACGGTTACGTGACTTGAAGGATGCAGTACACCGCTCAAACTCTGTCAACCAAGTGTACATATTTGCATAAAGGGCAGACATGGCGACGCCGCCGCACTGGTTCGCTAATTCCATTGCCCAGGCGCTACGTTATCTAAACATTTAGATCGTCGGCACCTTCGAATTCTTGGGAAATACGGGTCTGGCACAGGCATAGTTTACGGAGGCCAAATGGCGCCATGCCGCGCCACTACTGCAGCAAGGCTTTCCGCCAAAAAACACTGAACCGCAGAGAATAGCACATAGGTGTTCTGTGATAGCACAATGAGCGGTCGGCATGGGCAAGACATTTAACGCGCCTTCTCAAAAGTCCCTAAACGGTTCTGTTCCTAGGCACCTAGGAGTTGCGCTCGACACAGTGGCTGCGTGGCGGCGTCTCCGCAATTGCCACGATAAGAAGGGTTAATTTCGGCAGTCCGCATTGCGCACAAGATTTTCTTCATTTATGGAATTTTGTTTAACATTCGATGCACCACACTACAGTTAGCTTTTCGCTGTCTTTTTCAAAGCAGCGGAAGTGAAGCGACACGCTATGGCAAGCCGCGTCACACCCCGCTGTAGCCACTAGCAACAGTACATACGCCGCCTGGCCGGGCCGTTGTAACTTGAAGGCCATCTACGACGGGCACAGAGTCCGCGCTGCGCTGTTTCTTCAAAGCGTAGTTCGCGTTGATACGAGCGGCTGCACGATGGTCGATTCGCTCGCTGCTGCTGCCGCGTTTCCTCACTGCAGCGTTGCGACAGCGAGTTTCCGTAGTCATCGAGTAGAATGTTCACGTTTGCGCGTGGTATAATTTAGCTATATTTACGGACAACTATCTCTCGCTCTGAATTGAAAGCTACGCAGGCGAACCGCATACAAGTGAGAGTGCTCCTGAAAGGAGTCCGGCATTTAATTCCCCTTTATATTAAGGTGGGCAAAGACAAAACATAAACACATTATTAGCAACAGTTAAATAAGACAGAACACATCACTGAGTGTAAAGATTTACGTATTTTGCGGCTTTTGTTTTCGGCGTCTGGGGAAACGCGAGACCATCGCGCTTCGAAGCTGCATCGATTCAGCGTCTGCTTCGAGTAACCGTAATCATTGTCAAACGCTGCCGGACTGTGCAGCAACACATCGAAAGCAGCCATACGCCCGTAGCTCTCCCTTCATAGCCACAGAAATTTGTACGGGAGTATACGCCTATGTTCACAAGTTTGTACGGTCATTAAATCTACATTCCTTTCTACGTATAGCTGTTCAATAATTCGTTATCGCAATCGAGGCTTCGCTTTTCGGGCGAAACGGCGACTGTTTGGAGGTCTGTGGTATCAAAGGTACTTTTGAGGCCAAGAAAAACCTCTACGGGTTGTTTACATATTTAAAAAGAGGCATTTAAAATATGTTATCACCATCCGCGACGGCCGCATTCCAATGGATGCAAAAGATAAAAACGCTCGTGTACTATTCATTGTGTGCACGTTAAGGAACCGCAAGTCGACAAATTTGTTTCGAAGCCGCCTACTACGGCGTACCTCATAATTAGATCGTGGTAATAGCACGTAAAACGTCCGAATTATCGTAATTTTCTCATCCAAAAGACGTTTTATAAGGGCATCTCAGTTCCGATTTGAAATTTAATTCCGACGATTTACGTGTAAAAATAACATGATTTAATTATGACGCACGTCGTAGTAGGGACCCCGGATTCATTCTTTCCACTAGGGCAGGCCGCCATTGGAATATGAACCTGGCAAAGTTTAACGCTAGAACGTTATCTAGTGAGGCGAGTCTAGCAGTGCTATTGGAGGAATTAGACGGCAGTAAGTGGGATATAATAGGGCTCAGTGAAGTAAGAAGGCCAAAAGAAGCAAATACAGTGCTAAAAAGCGAGCACGTCCTGTGCTACCGGGGCTTAGCGGAGAGAAGAGAACTAGGTGTCGGATTCCTGATTAATAAGAATATAGCTGGTAACATACAGGAATTCTATAGCATTAACGAGAGGGTGGCAGGTCTTGTTCTGAAACTGAATAAGGGGTACAAAATGAAGATTGTACAGGTCCACGCCCCTACATCCAGACATGATGACCAGGAAGTCGGAAGCTTCTATGAAGACGTGGAATCGGTGATGGGTAGAGTGAAAACTAAATACACTATACTAATGGGCGACTTTAATGCCAAGGTAGCCAAGAAGCAGACTGGAGACAGGGCAGTGGGGGAATATGGCATAGGCACTAGGAATAGCAGGGGAGAGTTATTAGTAGAGTTTGCGGAACAGAACAATATGAGGATAATGAATACCTTCTTCCCCAAGCGGGATAGCCGAAAGTGGACGTGGAGGAGCCCGAACGGCGAGACTAGAAATGAAATAGACTTCATACTCTGCGCTAACCCTGGCATCATACAAGATGTGGACGTGCTCGGCAAGGTGCGCTGCAGTGACCACAGGATGGTAAGAACTCGAATTAGCCAAGACCTGAGGAGGGAACGGAAGAAACTGGTACATAAGAAGCCGATTAAGGATTTAGCGGTAAGAGGGAAAATACAGGAATTCCAGATCAAGCTACAGAACAGGCATTCGGCTTTAACTCAGGAAGAGGACCTTAGTGTTGAAGCAATGAACGACAATCTTGTGGGCATCATTAAGGAGTGTGCAATGGAAGTCGATGGTAACTCCGTTAGGCAGGATACCAGCAAAATATCGCAGGAGACGCAAGATCTGATCAAGAAACACCAATGTATGAAAGAATCTACCCCTACAGCTAGAATAGAACTGGCAGAACTTTCGAAGTTAATCAACAAGCGTAAGACAGCCGACATAAGGAAGTATAATACGGATAGAATCGAACATGCTCTCAGGAACGGAGGAAGCCTAAAAACAGTGAAGAAACTAGGAATTGGCAAGAATCAGATGTATGCGTTAAGAGACAAAGCCGGCAACATCGTTACTAATATGGATGAGATAGTTCAAGTGGCTGAGGAGTTCTACAGAGATGTATACAGTACCAGTGGCACCCACGACGATAATGGAAGAGAAAATAGTCTAGACGAATTCGAAATCCCAAAGGTAACGCTGGAAGAAGTAAAGAAAGCCTTGGGAGATATGCAAAGGGGGAAGGCAACTGGGGAGTATCAGGTAACAGCAGATTTGTTGAAGGATGGTGGGTCAGATTGTTCTCGAGAAACTGGCCACCCTGTATACGCAATGCCTCATGACCTCGAGCGTACCGGAATCTTGGAAGAATGCTAACATAATCCTAATCCATAAGAAAGGGGACGCCAAAGACTTGAAAAATTATAGACCGATCAGCTTACTGTCCGTTGCGTACAAACTATTTACTAAGGTAATCGCAAATAGAATCAGGAGCACCTTAGACTTCTGTCAAGCAAAGGACCAGGCAGGATTCCGTAAAGGCTACTGAACAATAGATCATATTCACACTATCAATCAGGTGATAGAGAAATGTGCGGAATATAACCAACCCTCATATATAGCTTTCATTGATTTCGAGAAAGCGTTTGATTCTGTCGAAACCTCAGCAGTCATGGAGGCATTAGGAAATCAGGGTGTAGACGAGCCGTATGTAAAAATACTGAAAGATATCTATAGCGGCTCCACAGCCACCGTAGTCCTCCTTAAAGCAAGCAACAAAATCCCAATAAAGAAAGGCGTCAGGCAGGGAGATACGATATCTCAAATGCTATTCACAGAGTGTTTACAGGAGGTATTCAGAGACCTGGATTGGGAAGAATTGGTGATAAAAGTTAATGGAGAATACCTTAGTAACTTGCGATTCGCTGATGATATTGCCTTGCTTAGTAACTCAGGGGATCAATTGCAATGCATGCTCACTGACCTGGAGAGGCAAAGCAGAAGAGTGGGTCTAAAAATTAATCTGCAGAAAACTAAAGTGATACTTAACAGTCTCGGAAGAGAACAGCAATTTACAATAGGCAGCGAGGCACTGGAAGTCGTAAGGGAATGCATCTACTTAAGGCAGGTAGTGACGGCGGATCCGGATCATGAGAGGGAAATAATCAAAAGAATAAGAATGGGCTAGGATGATTTTGGCAGGCATTCTCAGGTCATGAACAGCAGGTTGCCATTATCCCTCAAGAGAAAAGTATATAATAGCTGTGTCTTACCAGTACTCACCTACGGGGCAGAAACCTGGAGGCTTACGAAAAGGGTTCTACTCAAATTTAGGACGACGCAACGAGCTATGGAAAGAAGAATGATAGGTGTAACGTTAAGGGATAAGAAAAGAGCAGATTGGGTGAGGGAACAAACGCGAGTTCATGACATTTTAGTTGAAATCAAGAAAAAGAAATGGGCATGGGCAGGACATGTAATGAGGAGGGAAGATAACCGATGGTCATTAAGGGTTACGGACTGGATCCCAAGGGAAAGGAAGCGTAGCAGGGGGCGGCAGAAAGTTAGGTGGGCAGATGAGATTAAGAAGTTTGCAGGCACGGCATGGCCACAATTAGTACATGACCGGGGTTGTTGGAGAAGTATGGGAGAGGCCTTTGCCCTGCAGTGGGCGTAACCAGGCTGCTGCTGCTGATGATGATCTTTAACGTGCACCCATTTCATGGGACACGAGTGTTGTTGCATGTCGCGCCGAAAGAAATGCGGCCGCCGAGGCCGGGATTTCATCCCGAGACCTTGTGCACGGAGCGAGCGCAACACCACAGCCGCTAAGCCAGCGCGGCGCGTATTACAGTTCCGCTCTTCGGTTGTTCGGCTTGATCTTTCTTGAGGAATTGGCCAGGACTGCATACACAGCAGGTATTAACAGCTTCAAATTGACACCTTGTTACCTGCTGGGATGACGCTTTTGAAATATTCCATAACAATGCGTCGTCTCGATCACTTGGTCAAAACTTTCACCTATAACAAGGAATATTTCGTGTCTAATTGCTATCTTGAGGTTGTCTAAAATAAATGCATCTGTGGTTACACATTGACGAAGAAGCGTTTGATTATCCCATCTTCCTTATGTTTAAGGAATTTCGAACGCAATCTGTAAAACGGTTAATTTTTCATCGGTATATTCAAACGCTGCGAACTGGAGAAGCTCTTAGACCAGCTTTCTTGCTCGTCGTAGTGTCATTCCTAATATTGCATTCTAATAAAGGCCAGAATATTAACGCTCCTGCCTCCACTAAATGTTACACAATTTATTGCGGCCACGGATTATTGTACAAATCCCAGACAGTTCCAATCAAGCACGAGCTGTGATCTCGCGCACACCGACCAACCTTCAGCGCATCCTCTTCTTCACTGCAACATTACCAATATATGTGTAAAAAAAACTGCATTCAAATAGTGTATCCTGTGCTGGGCTACGAGGGAGAGGAAAAGATCTGGAGAGCAAGATCATTAGGATCGGCCGCTTTGCATGCGTGCCGGAGCCGTCGCCCAGCTGGGCGCGTGCCCCTTATCATGGTGTAAGCGACACCGCTGTTCCGGTTGTCAACGGGTGACGTGAGAGCGCTAAAAAACGATTCGGCGCAGCTTGCCCCGCTGGCAACGATACGGAATTCCCGCCGGACGCACCCGCAGACGCCGAACTAAACTAGAAAGCCGAGAAGCTTTGAAACATGGGTTTCGACGACACGTCCGAGTTGCACCCTGGTTTGAAACTATCTGATCTACAAAATGAAGACAGGGCCAAACGTAGGAGCGCCCGGATGGGCTGGGAAAGTTAGCGGAGGCCGAAGCGTGCGTAGAGTAGGAAAAACCAGGAAAGGTTTCATGCATTCTACTCATCAGGCCCTGTCGGCTATTTGTCGACATTCGATATAATTGAATGAAGCATAGTTCTGCTTGTTCCGTGTTGATTTCAGTGCTTGTTCTTTCCATTTCGTTTCCTCAAGCGGGTTTTCCGACGGCGAACGTACGCAGAGGCTTTTCAGGATACAGGATACGATACGCGCGTAACTAACGCTGAGCGAATCTATCGTCTACTGTATATAAAGCCTGCCGGTCCTGCACGAAGAGCATTCCTGTCCTGTGGTCTTTCAGCTCCACTCATATACTTTACTCTTTGCCATGGCTCGTCCTGTAGCCTTCGTGTTATTATTGGCACTCGCAGGTAAATACTACGATTACAGTGTTAGACATTGCTCGCTTTCTTTTGCGTTAATGTCTTTTGTTTTGTTTTTGTCACTCACACTATTTTTCCGTTTCTTTTAGCTCTAGCTGTGGCCAATGCTCAGGTACGTACCTTCTGAACATTCGAATGCGCATGATAGGGAGAATTATTATATTGGGCACAGAGGTCACGATATCAGCATGTGCCGTCTAACGGTGCCTAAGCAATAGCGAAATTCATAATTGTATTTCAAATACAGATGATTTATTCTTCTCTGTCATTATGTTTCCCATGTGGACGCAGTTTTGGAAATCATTCGTGGGTTATCAATGATAAAAGGTATGCGAATGCTACTTTCTCCACTGAGCTCATAACACAGGCTCCTTAAAGAAAGAACGATTGCGCGAAATACCATGGAATAATTAATCGTGGGACATAACCTTTTCTCCTTTGTACTTGCTTATTATGAACGCCATCTTCAGCTCTCTCGAGGAAGCGAATGGCTAATGGTACTGCGTTTCTCCTGTTACAGAGGAGGAGAACAACCTTCAACTTTCAGCCACCTCCTCCACGAGTAAGTGCTGGATGCATGTCACAGTGCTCTGCGAAATTTGTTTTTCTGAAGATTTAACGATTACATGACCGGTATAGTAACGTAACGATAGCATAAATGACGTACGTAAATGTTGCTGAGTTGTACTTTTTTGGCAGCATATTCGCATTTCAGAATATCTTCGAAACGCCAAGTAACGTAACTTTTGCAGGCGCACAATTACATCGCTGCATACGCAGCGTGGGGTACCTTTTCTTTTCTTTTTTTTTCAGCAGTCGCTAGAGAAAAACACATTTAGTTTTTTACTAGCGTATATAGCTATTTTGTTTCCATTTCTTCATTAAAAAACTAACCCCCTGTGGCCCCACAACAAGGAGCATGTGCTCTCTTTCTACATTGTATATAGTTATTGCAGAGCTATTTTTGAGCTTGTAACATTGATAATCAAGGCTGCTCTTTATAAAATATTCAAAATTTCCACCCATCCATGGCTCCAGCACCGGAGTAGATGCTCCTGTCATCAATATTATTGTACCCTTATGAAGGTGCTCCTGGTTTTGCTCTCCATAATTGCGCAGTGAACTTACGCAAAAAAAAATAACAACGTATTCCATGGCACTTTCGGCACTGACGGTGCACATTTAGCACGTGAACGCGCCCCTTCTTATAGCGCTGAAAGTGACCGTCGTCTACCCCGTCTTTCTGCAGCACCGCTTCAGCGTGGAGGCATCGGGCGCGGGTCGCAACCACCGCAACTTCAACGTGGGCGGTTCTGTTCGCGGCGAGTACGACGTGTACCGCGGCAGGGACGGCACTCGGGTGGTGGCCTCTGGCGGAGTGGCACACGGTGCAACCCGCATCGACGGCAAGACGTACAAAGGCAGGCCTCAGGGATCCGTGGGCATCGGCGTCGAGATCCCGATCGGAAAGGGTCGATGACTTCGGCGACGTACGCGTTGGTGCCTCGAAGATCAGCTTAGGCGGAGAGAACTGCGAATACGGCATTCATTTACAGAGCAGCCTTGTTTTTTTCTTTGAAAACAGCGTGACGAATTTAAAGAACGAGGAATTGCTCTGTTGCGCTATAGAAATGAGTAAAGTCTTCATTCTAGCCTAAATAAACTATGAGCACAGTTACGTTGCGTACCTTGTGATTCTGAACACACTGACAGCTTTTATAATATGTAGCAGCTTTGCGATGTTCTGCATTGTATATACGTGCTTCCCCCAGAAAAAAAATTATATATATATATATATATATATATATATATATATATATATATATATATATATATATATATATATATATATATATATATATATATATATATATATATGTTATGGCAAGGAAGTCCGACACGGCTGTGGACGACACGAAGGACGCGGACAAGCACAAGCAACACCGTAGGCTTAGCCAGTCACACCAGTGACAGTGTCTAGCCCGAGCCCCACTTCAGTAGCATTGGCGATCCGGCTGCGGAGCTCTGTACGGTGCACTTCTTCTTCCTTACAACTTCCCCCCTCGCTGAAAACGGAGCCGCACAGGAGGCCTAAGGCGTCGTCAAGACGAAGGGCTCGTGATGCGGCTTGAGCCGATCTGCGTGCACAGTTTCGCGGCCTCGGTGACGCAGGTCCGTAGGGGGCGTCAAAGGTTCGATGACGTACTTTACTGGAAAAATTTGCTGTAGAACCCGGTAGGGCCCATGGTATTGGCATACAAACTTGGAGGAGACACCTGGTGTCGAAGTAGGAGGCACGCACAACCAAACGAGAGCGTCAGGCGAAAACTGGTGGTGGGGGCGCCCATCGTCATGACGAAATTTCTGTAGGGCTTTTTCTTGCGTTGTAAGGAATCGAGCTAGTTTCTGACATTCTTCTGCATACCGGGCGCCTTCGGAAACCGGTGTACCCTCTGATTAGTCGGGACGGTAAGGAAGAATAGTGTCAATGGGAAATGATGGTTCGCGGCCATGTAGAAGAAAGAAGGAAGGAAAGCCCGTCGTCGACTGGAGTGCCGTATTGTAGGCGTACGGTACATATGGAAGGATGAGGTCCCAGTTGGTGTGGTTGTAGGCGACATAGATCGAAAGCATGTCGCCAAGAGTTCCCTTAAAGCTCTCTGTCTATCCGTTTGTTAGCGGGGGATATGCGGTGGTACGGCGATTAATAGTGCGGCATTCAGCGAGAAGTTCTTGAATGACATCGGCGAGAAAGACGCAGCCACGGTCGCTCAGGAGTTCGCGGGGAGCGCCGTGACATAGAACGAAGCGTTGAAGGAGGAAGGAGGCAACGTCACGAGCCGTCGTGACTCGCAGAGCGGCCGTTTCTGCATACCTCGTGAGATGGTCTATAGCTACAATGGCCCAGCGATTGCCAGCAGCTGTGTATGACAGAGGCCCGTATAGGTGTATCCCAAGCCGGTCAAAGGGTCGCGAAAGACACGGCTAAGGTTGCATTGGTCCAGAAGGGCGGCAAGGATCAGGCTTCCGGCGCTTACGTTCTGGGCGAGAGCGAATGCACTTTTTCGCAAATGTGTACATACCACGCCAATAAAACCTATGTCCTAGTCTGGTGTAGGTCTTGAAGAGACCAGCGTGTGGGCACTGAGGGTCGGCGTGGAATGCGGCGCATACATCAGTGCGGAGTTGCCAAGGTATTACAAGCAGCCATTTGCGGCCGTCGGAACTGTAGTTATGGCGATAGACAATTCTCTCGTGGATGGAGAAGTGCGAAGCTTGTCGGCCTAACACTCGGGATGGTGGGCGTGTAGGTGAATTTGAGATGTAATCTATCAAAGATGAAATCCAGGAGTCCTTGCGCTGCTCCAAAGCCATGTCGACAGAAGCGAAGGGGAGAAGTGGGTCGTCTAGGTTGGAGACACTGACAATGTCGGCGTGGACAGGCGAGCGTGAAAGAGCTCCGGCATCAGCGTGCTTCTTGCCTGAGCGGTAGACAACCCGGATATCGTACTATTGGAGCCTCAGTGCCCATCGGGTTAGGCGACCGCAGGAATCCTTGAGAGACGACAAGCAAAGTGCGTGGTGATCGGTAACGACATCGAAGGACAGGCCGAACAGGTATGGACGAAATGTTGTGATGGCCCAGATGATCGCGAGACATTCTTTTTCCGTGACGGAATAATTCGCTTCAGCTTTCGTGAGAGTGCGGCTTGCGCAACCAACAACATATTCTTGGCAGCCGGGCTTTCGCTGGGCGAGCACAGCGCCAAGACCAACACCACTAGCTTCCGTACGGATTTCCGTGGGAGCATTTGGATCGAAATGGCGCAGTATCGGTGGTGTTGTGAGCAGGCGACGTCGCGTCGCGAAGGCATCATCGCAAGTCGGGAACCACGCGGAAAGATTGGGGGTCTCCTCGAAGAAGCTCTGTCAGAGGCGTCATAATCGAAGCCAAATTTCTAATAAAGCGACAGAAGTACGAGCAGAGGCCAATGAAACTGCGCAAGTCTTTTTGAGACGTTGGCCTCGCGAATTCTTTAACAGCATGCAGCTTTAACAGCACTGAGGGACGAATTTTGCTCCGGTGGGTTGAAGATGAGGGAGAGCTGGCGAGCAACTTCTTCCCGGACGAAAGCCTTGATCTGTGAGAGGAGGGTGGGATGTTGAATAGGGGAGGTCAAGCCGGGCAACGATTCCTGATGGGGAGCAGGACGGCGAGTGAGGATGCGTTGACGGCGGAGCTCGTCATAGCTTTGGCACAGTTCAATAGCTTGGGCAACAGTAGAGGGGCTGTTTGAATTGAGCATCTGAAATGCGTCCTCGTCGATACCCTTCATTATATGCTTGATTTCAGTCATGGGTGCATCGACGCGTGTACAGAGATCGATGACATCTTCGATGTAGCTGGTAAAGGTCTCACCAGGCTGCTGAGAGCGCGACTGCAGACGCTGTTCGGCACGAAGCTTTTGAACAGCAGTGCGGCCGAAGACCTCGCTGAACTTTGTCTTGAACACCGTGCAGCTTCGGACTTCGCTTTCGTGGTTCCGAAACCACAAGTGGGCAATTTCGGTGAGGTAAAAAGGGACGGTGGTCAATTTCGCGATGTCATCTCATTTGTTGTTCAGACTGACGCGTTCGTATGATGAGAGCCAGTCATCAACGTCGTGGTTGCCATCGCCGCTGAAGATGGGAGGGTTCTGCTGATGGAGTGTGCCGGGGCATACGGAGGACTAGGGAGCAGGTGGTATTAAGCTCGTGGCGCTTGCGGTGGTCATCATGGCAGGGAAAGTCCGGCTGCGCAACTCCAGGAATACAGGAGACCCAGCAAACTTCCACCAATTATGGCAAAGAAAAGCGACATGGCTGTGGACGACACGAAGGACGCGGACAAGAAGACGCAACAGCGTTGGCTTAGCCAGTCACACCAGGAACAGCGTCTAGCCCGAGCCTCACTTCAGTAGCATTGATGATCCAGCTGCGGAGCTCTGCACGGCGCACTTCTACGCCCTCACAATATATATATATATATATATATATATATATATATATATATATATATATATATATATATATATGCACGCGCGCGTGTGTGTGTGTGTGTGGTTGCACGTATACTTCCACTTTTTTGGACTGTTCGCTGATTTTTCAACATTCCCGGACCGCCACTAGCGTGAACCCAGTGATGCAGATGCGAAATAGAAGTGCTACTTCGAATTTTTCTTGTCTTCAATAAATTCAATAATACCTGTACAATAGCGTAAAAAACGTTTGGTGTGTTAATATTGGGTATTAACGCAACAGACGAGCTAGAGACCTTCAGAAGTTTGGCAACAGTAGTGAGGCGGTGTATGTAGACGCTGCGCGATATGGAGGAGGGGGAAGCACACACGTGGTCGTTGTTGTGAACGACATGGGTGAGTGCCTCGCGAGCGCCACGGTGACCACGCGACACACGGAGGCGGTGGAAGAAGCCGCGATAGCCCTAGCACTGGCCGCGGTGCCGAACGCTGCGATCGTAATCAGCGAATCGCAGGCGGCAATCAGAGGCTTCGCGCGCGGTCGCGTCTCGCGGGAAGCGGCCCGCATACTCCAAATTTCTTACGACGGCGACTCGTCATTGCCCTCGCAACCCCAAAATTCTACGATTTTCCTCCTCTGGGCCCTGGCACACACCGATATCCCGCTCGCGGGCAACGAGGCGGCCCACGCCACGGCTCGAGGTCTCACAAGCCGAATCGCCACAGATTCCGTGGCCGCCGCCTCCACCCCCGAGAGCGGGGCATCGGATCTGCCGGATCGGGACACTACAACAGAAATGTGGCAACAAGAATCGCAATGGGTGTGGAGCGATCGCCTGACCACGTTCAGAGACCTCACCCAACACTACAGACTCCAAAGACGCACATTCCCGCCACCACACGACAAGTTAAACAGGAATGAGGCTGTAACTTTACGCTTGCTCCAGACACACACTTACCCTAGCCCCGCGGTCCTACATCACTGCTACCCGGGTTTATATCCAACAGATGCCTGTAAAGCTTGCGGACAGCGAGCAACGCTGCGACACATGCTCTGGGAATGTGCCGGCAACCACGGTAATGGGACCACATCTGTTCGCGACGCGTCCGTAATCGCAGCCGTTACCACAGTACGGGAAGCCTCGAGCTCGCTTCTTCCCGACGCCACCCCAGCTGCGGGGGCCGCCGGGGACCTTCACCATCGGCGTCGCCGCCGCTGGGAGGCGGCTCTCAAAAGTTCAGAGTTGGCAGACCAGCTCTGGGCCGCCCGGCAAGCCAAAGACGCCGCCCGAGTCCAAGGACTTTGAGCCGCCACATGAGCCAACCACAACGAAACTGCCGGACCATTCATTAATAATGTTTCTTTTCTCTCTCTCCCAACTCGGTTGATGCACTGTAAATCTGTCTATAAGGTAATCGCCACAAAAGATATGTATGTCTTCCAAAAGAATTGAATTATGAGGTTTCACGTGCCAAAACAACTTTCTCATTACGAAGCACGCCGTAGTGGAGGACTCCGGAAATTTCGACCACCTGGGGATTCTTAACGTGCACCTAAATCTAAGTACACGGGAGTTTCCACATTTCGCCTCCATGGAAGTGCAGCCGCCATGACCGGGATTCGATCCCGCGACCTCGTGCTCAGCAGCCCAACACCATAGCCACTGAGCAACCACGGCGGGTTGTCTTCCAAAAGGTGTACTGAGTACATCATGTAACTGTGGCAGATGCGTGCAAGAGTATTGGGCTCGCTGACCTATACTACACTTAATAATGTCTCTCTGTGGCAAAAGAAAAACGCTGACACTCATTTACCAGTTTCATTAAGCGCAGGGTCTGTAAAGAGAACGTGTGGATGACCGCTGCGTACTAGTGACAAAAAAGGTCGAAGAGCTGTACGCTTGCGTTCAGTTTTCACCTCGCCAATGAAGTTTACAACATACCGATGTGCGAGATCACGCGGCTGGGTGTGCAGCAACACCCCTACAATCGCGAACAGTTCAGTCTGATCATCGCAGCCATCAACCTCGAATTGAAAGAACAAGCACATTTCGATCTTCAGAAAAGTAGTTTGAAAAAAAATGTGAAGGCAGCAGACAACCAGGGAAGGGTATTGACGTCTGCGAAGCGTTCACGAGGAATCTATGACCTTGAGGTCACCGTGCGCACACGTGTACATAAGGCGCAAATTGACACAGCGATTTTTTCCCAAAATTAGTGTTTCATAAAAATGGTATGATTTTTTCTTGCTTTCTGCCCCTATTTTGACATTCTCTGCCTTTACATCCCTTACCTCATGAATGCTGTGACGTATTTATTCGAAAAAATATGTCATGCGACACGACTGCCTTGATTTCTCTTCATGAAGCTTTCGAATCCGACACACTGTAGTGAATAGAAGCGTATGATGAAACGTGGGGCCCTGTACTCGTAAATCTATTCCAATATGTTTTTCTTACAATCTTTTGACCTCAAATTTCCGTAACCGCCGACGCAAGCATCGGCGGTCAACCGCAGGGTTGTATGAACAGACCACTGAAACGCTCTCCTGGTTCATGGGAGGTCAGTTTTGCTTGCTTGAAAAACGAATAACATTGCCTACACTCAGCAGCTTCTCTTATGTAATTGGCTGAAAAGATGCGAGGAGCACGCTCAAGTGCAGAAGGATTTAATGGGGCCGAGCCACTGCAATGAAAATTGATAACCACATGAAGAGGGTGGTGCCGGCGTCTGCTATTGGTCCGCTTCCCCTTACTTAGCTTGCGTTGGCTGGTCGAAAATCACAGCGACATGCAATGGAAGTTTAAAAATGCCGCTAAAATGGATCCTCAGCAAAGAAGAGTTGGCAGAACGAGGCCGTAAATGTGCCGAAAGTGCTCGAAAACATTACACGGCCACGCAAAATGTTTTAATATAAGCAAATAAATCCATGCTCTCCGGCAGGTGCGAGAAGCCAGTGCCTGAGCGATAGGCGCCAGCCACCTTTCATTCCTTTCGGAACAGGGCAGCCTGCGGATATTCAGAAGAAAAGTCAGTTTTGTTCGCCATATTAATGCATCTTTAACGCGTTCACGTCACTTTGACGGGGTGAGTTTTTGCGGTTTTGTGACGTCGCGTGACAAGCAGGTGATGTGGGTGCAGCCCGAAAACTTTTCACCAATAGCCGGGGGTTAATGGCAAAAAATCGTCAAATAAGAAATACCTTTTATTTTGTTCGGTCAAATTATGCATAATCAGTAAGTAAACATCATATCAGAAGGAGCTATCACGGTTTTCGTGACGTGGCGTTACTCACAGGTGAAGTGGGGTGGTCCAAAAAAGTTTTTGACCAATCGCGGAGGGCTGATTGCAGAATTGCAATAGAAAAGTTTGGAATAGTTTTACGTTATAGCGCCCATGCATGCCATAACTCATTCCAAATAAATTAAGTTTTCGTTAACGTTGGGTTATACTTATAATATTCAGCGAGGTAAGAAAGTTAGGTATCAAACTGCAAAAAGGGCAGCCTTACTCTCGTCTGAGGTACTGTCCACAGCTTCTAAGTCATGAGTCCGATGTCTTATCAGTTGAGCTAGGTGACTTTCTCAGCATGATTGCCCTCATTGTGCAATAAACGAATCAGCGAATTCTAGGGGTCCGATATTTATTTCGGTAACAATCATGTGAAGCAAACGGCACTGAAATGAATTGCCCATAGTTAAAGTGAGATCTCTTTTATTAAATATCGAAATTTATTTTGTAAGACATTTAAATTCTGACTAATCTGCCTTAATTTTCTCATTGTTTACAATTATCTACACCGTTGAAATGTTTTGCTGCAGGTGGCCGAGAGAAGCCACGAGCAAATAAAAGTTACGGGATGATTCAGACAGCAAAATGAGAGGAGGGGATATATACAAATAATAACAATGAAGTACGCACACTTTGCTAACAACTAACCACTCCCTTGTCAAAAGTGACAGATCGGGTTGCGAGTTAGAAAAAAATGTGCGACATGGATAAACAAATTGAGGAGGATTGACAGGAGCATAACTTCAGCGCTGCCCCTTGACCTCGGCTGCCAGAGGCTGCCAGGGTGGTCCGGTAGAACTGTGGCCTCAGCCCTGAGCTCCATCAAACACCTAAAGCATAAGCGCACCGATATGCGTGTGTTTGGGCCAAGGTCACCGCACAAAAACCCATGGCTGTGACAATCTCTTCGGCATGTTCTTTTGTTGAAGTGTACTTTAATGGATGAGTAGTACCTGACTAGAAGAAGAAGTGTATCTGTTCGGTCGCTGTTTTTGTGCGGTGCTCTGAGTTTTCTGGTTTTTGGACATTTACGGCTACCATTGACGACGATTGACCAACAAGACGTCGGGCGAAGGTTCAACGAGCCAGGCGCCTTACAGGTACGACATTTATTTTTTGAGAACCTGGCTATTACCCTGCCGCTACGGTGGTCGGAAGCCGAGAACACCGTCACGAGCTTTATGCTCGCCCAAACGTAACAAGCCATATGAATGATGCTACGGGCCGTAATGAAAAGCCTGGGGCCTTGCAAGCGTCACAAAGCTTCATAAAGCCGGCCCGTTTGGTTCTCCACAACTCGGAATCAACTTCAGGGAATTCAGGAATAATGGCTGACAGTGAATTCGAGAGCAAGAAGCCTCGCCTAGAAGACAAGTACGATGACACAACATCGAATTATGAGTTAAGTGATGAAGAAGAAATGGGTGAAGACGCACCATTTACTTTGGTCACGTACAAGAAAAAGCGAGCCGAAGGCATTCCGGTTGTCTTTCGCCCAAGTGAAGGTACTACCTTTTGGCAAGTAAATCCAAACCGAGTGTCTGCCGAAATAGTTTCCGCTGCCAAAGAAAAAGTGCAGTCTTTCAGGACGAACAGAGATGGAAGTTTCAGCGTCAGCGTTGCTTCCTTAGCGTCGGCGAAACGCCTTTTGATGCTTTCAAGTGTAGGCGGCCTGGAAGTCAAGCCCTTCATCCCAGAGTCATACACGCGAAACGTTGGCAAAGTAAAGCATGTGCCTCTGCAGTATACAGACGAACAACTCCTAGACTTCTTGAAAGACGCAGGAGTTATATCGGCACGCAGACAGATAAGGTATTCCCGCCAAGAAGATGGAGCAGTACAGTCACATCCGCTTCACACGGTAATTCTGACTTTCCGAGACGATCGCCCTATTCCAGGAAGAATTTACTTGGGTTTCACCAGTCACCCTGTCGAGGAATACCTGGGACCAGCACTTCGCTGCTATAATTGCCAGAGATTTGGGCACATGGCGAAAACCTGCCGTAGCACACGTCGGTGCAAAATCTGCTCAGAGGATCATGACCACAAGGAGTGCAAGTCAGTTCTTCAACCAAAATGTGCAAACTGTGCGGGGAACCATGCCGCCTCCTTCTCAGGCTGTCCTCAGAAAAAAGCAGCGGCACGAATGCGTCGACATGAGCTCATCCATGGAAGACAACCGCGACGCAATGAACCCGCCCCAAACCTTGAGATTGTTCATCCAGTGCCAGATCACCCACCTCAGCGGGCACCGGAACCACCACAGCCAAGAGCACCAACAAGCTATTCCTCCTCTAGAGAACAACCAACAGGGCAATCAAGAGACCAATCAAGAGGATCACAGTCAAGTTCCCAGTCTTATGTATCAGTGCTACGGAAACCCAGACGACAACAGGCAGAAAGTAATACACAAGAAAGCTCCAGTACTCGCACACATTCCTCTCAGCGACCTTACTCATCTACTGCAGAAGTAACACCAGCTAATAGCGAGCATACCACAGCATCGGTGACACAACTGATTTTGCCAATGCTTTTCGCAGCTCTTAAGGCAATCCTATCTGCTCTGCCGGAAGCAAACAACCTACCAGAAGTGAAAGCCTTGTTACCTCTAGAAGCACTATTGTGTCAACAATACGGGCCCAAACTGCGGCAGGCACTACATGAATAACCACTACAAAAATGTCTCCATATTTCAGTGGAATGCCAACAGTCTTCGAACGAAGTGTGCTGACTTTCGTAAACTACTTGTGCAATACAACTTCCCAATACTTTGTATTCAAGAGGCGGGAATCAATGACGACTTTCGCCTTTCAAATTATGTGATATACAAGACTTCTCGTCAAGGTGCTGTGAGCAGAGTGCTCCTGTGCGTCAGAAAGGACCTACCATCTTATCAAATTCAGTCCAGTGATTCGGACTTCCCGGAATTCATCGCATGTAAAGTATCCTTTGGCAAGCTCTGTATAACAGTGATTAATCTATATCTACAACATTCAAACCGCATTTCAGTAGAAGCGCTAGTGGATATCTTCAAGATAGCTCATTCTAATGTATTTACATGTGGCGACTTCAATGCACACAACATCATCTGGGGCAGTGATCATTGTGATGCACGGGGTAACGTTATAGAGTGCGCCATAGATAAATGCAACTTGGCTGTTTTAAACGATGGGTCGCCAACATTCCTTCGTGGATATAATTACTCAAGCTGCATAGATGTTACCCTGTGTTCACATGATCTAGTGAATGGTGTGGGATGGACAACAGATATGGAAACGCGCGGAAGTGATCATTTTCCCATCCTTGTTAACCACCCTAGCATGTACTGTGATATCAGGCGTTACAGCAGACTAACCAACTGGCAAGCTTTTCGGTACCGCCTAACGGATCAAATTAATCAACATGCAACAGTGGAAAAATTTACAGAATTTTTGCAGGACAATATGAACATATATGCACAAGGAAGGTCCCAATTCCAAAAGATTATGCTGCAGTTGACGGAGAATATGAACACCTAAGAGCCATCCGACGCCGATCCGAAAGAGCTTACCGACGGAGCGGAAGCTTAGAAGCATACAGAAATGCTCAGAAAATACACAATGTAATGCGCAGACGAATAGAAAATCTAGGCAAACGGCGCTGGCGCGACTTCTGCAGCACGCTGTCTCCTCACACGGCTGTCCCACGAATTTTTCTAGTAATTCGTTCTTTAAGCGGACCTGTAACACAGAGCTTCCCATTTCATGCTCTCGCTGTAGCACGGGACACGTGTGAAATAATAGTTGCAGATGAATTTTGTGAGCTTATTTCCAGACCTGCTTTGTCATCGCAATGTGCAGAGTTTGATATTTCAGTAGTGTTGGCTAAGCGCAAAATTACTGCTTGCTACTGGGCCCAACATCCTCAATTAGATCATACTTTCACATTAAGCGAGCTTCAATGTGCAATTGCATCATGTCGCCAAAAGTCCGCTGCTGGGCCGGACGGCATTACGTACAATATGCTAAGAAACCTCGGACCGACAGGTACAAATGCTCTCTTAGACATCTATAATAACTTATGGATAGAGGAAACTGTACCTGACTCTTGGAAAGTCGCTCGAATCATACCAATTTTAAAACCTGGTAAGACGCCCTTGTGCCTTGAATCCTTCCGCCCTGTTAGTTTGACAAGTTGTTTATGCAAAGTAATGGAGAAAATGATTGACGCGCGACTTCAATGGTGGTGTAATGAAACGAATGTGCTGTCCAACTACTTAGTAGGTTTTAGAAAACATAGACGCACAATGGATGCAATATTAGATATAGTAACCTGTGTGGAGCACGAGCGTGCACGTGGGAACATGACTATAGCAGTATTCCTAGACATAAAGAGAGCATTTGACACTGTTAGTCACGTTCATGTTCTGCTAAGCATGTTGGAACTTGGACTGTCTGGCAGGTACTTGCGATGGATTTCTGAATTTCTATCAGGTCGCAAAATCTTTGTTCAGACGGGTGAAGGAAAGAGTGCTGAACATGTTGTCAAACAGGGAGTACCACAGGGAAGCGTACTCAGCCCCTTCCTTTTTAACTGCGTCATGGCCGATTTACCAAGAAGGCTGCGATCACAATTAAAATTTTCACTGTATGCAGATGATGTGTGTATTTGGACATCTGGGTCTAATGCTCAACTACTTCAAATGGCATTGCAAGACGGCATAAATATAATCAACAAATTTTTGAGAGAGAGAGGAATGGTACTATCACACGCAAAGACAGCTGTATTGCCCTTCACTCGAAGGCAGTTAAAAAATTTCACTCTTAATCTGGAAGGACACCCTCTAATGATTGTCAAACAGCATCGATTTCTAGGCATAATACTTGATAGGCAGCTATCCTGGGCACCCCATATAAAGAAACTCGAAAACGAGATCAATGCCGTAGTGGCTGTACTTCGCAGACTTGCAGGCACATCATGGGGCGGATCAGTATCGTCCATGCTGACTGTTTACAATGCATTAATACGACAAAAAGTTGCGTATTCCGCGCCCATCTTACACGGACTTTCCCACACTTCAGAAGAGCGACTTCAAAGACTTTTAGCTAGAGGACTACGCCTATGTCTAGGAGTTCCACGAGCGACTTCTAGTTCTCTTGTAATAGCTGAGGCTCGCCAATCACCATTTCCAGTTATGCGAACTACAGAAACATGCCGGCATTATTTCCGTCTTCAAACCCAGCATAAAAACCACCCATTGGCTCTAGACATAATGAAACGAGATAGAAGTTATGTTCATATAGAAATTCAAGAAAATCTTCACATATTGCCAAGAAATGAATTTTGGAACTCAGACATCGAATATCCTCCATGGCTGCTTACAGTTCCAAAAATCGAATTGTCACTAGATGGGATATTCAGCAAAAGAGACATGTTCATTCGAGCTGCTCAACAACTAGCGCTGTACCAGATATATATGCGGTATTCAGGATACACGCACGTCTATACAGATGGCTCTAGTACAGCAACCTCTTCAACTTCATCATTCATTATACCACACCTCAACAAACAAGAATCATTTAAGTTAACTCGTGCGACTTCGTCTACAACGGCTGAACTGTTCGCAATCCTAGGTGCGATAAAATTTATATTGTCAGTAAGAGATGCGCAAAAATGGGTAATTTTCAGTGATTCACAGGCGGCTCTAACATCACTCTGCAACACAAAGGGGAAAACATTCAGTGACAGTTTAATATATGAAACACTTAAAAACCTCACAAAGGCAAGCGAAGCGAAACATGCAATAGCATTCCAGTGGATACCAGGGCATTGCGACATTCCTGGCAACACAGCAGCCGATGAAGCAGCACGACAAGCACACCTCATAGATGATACATCTCCGCTCCCAATATCAAAGGATGAATTGCGCTGCATTATAAGGACAACGTCTCTCAAAATGTCTAGAAACACTTGGTTTGACCAGAATTCTAAGAGCTCGGACTTATACCATATTGATCCATTTATTGAATTCAAATTTTCATTGTCATTAGATAGAACTATGGAAACCCTTATTCATCGATTAAGGCTAGGCACTGCCTACACAAAGCATTTCTTACACAGAATTGGCCGTGCGGAAACCCCCGTATGTGATTGTGGATTTGTAGACGAAGATATATATCACCTCCTTCTAGATTGCCCACATCACGACACACCAAGAAGCCGACTTAAATCAGCGCTAATTAAATTAGACCGCAGACCTTTCAGTTTAAGGAAAATTTTGGGCCCTTGGCCAACAACGGCCTTGCAGAAGAGTGCTTTAAAAGCACTAAAGAGTTTTCTTGAAGACAGCGGCATTGCTGGAAGTTATTAGCGCTTTCCTTGTTCTCTTCATTTCATTGTCACTGTGTATATCCATCTGTTTATGAATTATGTTATGTTGACTGTTCTGTTGTGACTGTATGTGATAATGCATTTACATAATGTATGTACCACCCGCTGACTAGACAATGTGTTGTTAGACGGAAATATCTTTTGTACTTTTGAGACTTTCATCTACATAAGTGTGGAGACATATACATTGTATTTTGTATGTTCCTTACGTCATAGTGTTCCTGTGGAAACGCTGCGTGATAAGTCATGGTGCTTGTGTGAAAAGACTATTTGATAAGTAACCTTGAACCTTGTACGATATGTGACGGAACCACTCAAGAGATGAGGAGTAGCCGGCGCCTTAAATTGTGCGCCAACATCTCCTTATATCATATCAATAAAAAAAAAGTACCTGACTCGTATAGTGTCGTTGAGTGGAAATACGGGTGGGAATTAAGGAACGGAGTGGACAGGACAGATGCATTTTATTTCATTTTCCTAGAATATGGCTGTGCATGAGCTAGCTAGGTTGCTGCTACATAAATACATAAATAACATGCAGCCCATGCCCAACTCATTCAAATAACCTGAGTAGTGCTCATCGTGTAAATCCAGGGTGAGCTTATTTTATATATCAGTAATCAAAACAGAACACGCTTGTACGATGCTGACAGTATCAAACGGTCTCAAGTAGATCATCCTTGTTTTCTACCATGGCTGAGAGAGGGAGCATGCCTGTCATGGTACTGCTTAATTTTTTGTGCACTATGTTGTGCATTGTTTAAATGCTCAATTAGGCATAATTTCAGTACAATAGGTAATGAAAAGGTGGATGAGGTAGCCCTCAAGGGACATGATCACATAAAATTTATTCAAGTGCTTTTCACTAAGAATGAGACTTCAGCTTTGGCAGAGATATGTGTACTCAATGAACTGCGTAGAAGATGGTCTTCCCTTTCAGGCAATTGCAAGTCTTTGTTGAACATCAGCCCAGAACTCCAATCAAGGCTACCGCAATGTCTCCCGCGGCATCGGGAGACCCCGTATCACTTGCTACGGCTGAACGTTGCATACATGAGCAATCTTCTTGTTCGCAATGGCCAGACCACAAATCTATGTTGCGACAAGTGTGGCGCCAAGCAATCTCAAAAACATATCTTGCTGGAGTGCCCGGCTTATAGAGACAAGCGACATCGATACAAAATGAACATGAGAAAGCTCCACCAAAGCCCCTTGACACGGATGCTGGGTCCCTGGCCTTGTTCATCGAGATAGCTCAAAGCTCTGGCCTTCTTGTTTTGTTTTATTGAGTCAGTGGATCTGCTGTCTAAACTAGGCCTCACGCACGTCCTCTCATGAGGATTGTTATCCTATTTTCTTTTGCATTAAGTTGTCTACCTTGATCACCTGGTACACTTACTCTACTGCTAGTAAGATGACACAGCCTGAATTTTTTTCCTTTGTCTCGGGTGAATGTGAAATGGAAGTGGGTGAAATGTAATATGAATCATTTTCGGCAATACTATTACTTTCGCCTGACGTAGAACGCTGAACGTCGGATGATTCGAGAGGTTTTGCTCAATCAGCCAAGGCAGCGCGCACTTCAACTTTATTAATTCTTCTAGTATGCACTGCAAATGACCTCCTGGGCTGAAAGCTGCCATAAGCAGCTTTACTGAAAGTGATCGTCTGAGAATTCGTCCCATGTTTCGACATGATGCGACTGCAATACATTTTCGCAAGGTGGCGCAGATGAGATGACTGTGCAGTGTTTCGAACAAGCATGACGACGCCAATGCAACATATGCGGCAGCAGATCAGAATGTGACAGCCTAGAGTCGTATTTTCACCGTGAAACGGAAACTTGAAGTCACATACGCAAAAATATGCCAGTGTCACCCGCTGTCAAAAACAGTTGTCAGCATTGACACCTTTGCTCCGCTAAATCGTTACCAGCAGCCGTGATCCAATACGAGTGCGCGTGCGAGCCGCTCGTACGCGTTCGACGAGCACCGAATTTTGCGACACGACCGCCTTTTGGGCGTCCGCCCCGGTCCGCACGGGGGTGGACGAGGGTGGAGTGGACGTGCGAATTGACCATGTTTCAGCCCTATCCACCATGTACTTGTCTGCGTCACCGTTAGTTCGCGTCTGACGCAAGGTAGGTAATTCTGCTGGTCGCGCCGACAATGGCTAACAGGTGAGCAAGGATTAGAAGGGGGGTTTTAGCGAGAGGCAATGCAAGTTTTAAAAGATGCAGGTAAAGAGGGCCGGCGATCCAGTGTGGATAGAGTGAGTTTCCAGAAACTTCTAGCGTGCCCCCTTTTGTTCGAGGGACAGTGTGGAGGTGTTGCTGAAATGGGCATACAGCTTGCCCCAACCATCCCAACCATCCAGTCCCGTATACTGATATGTGGCATAGACAGACCTGGGCACATCTGCCTGAATCCCCTCGCCAGACGCGTGGGCAGACGAGAAAGGAAAAAGCATCTATTATACAAACTCGTTCGATTGCAGTGGCTTTTCGTCCAGAAATCGTAGTCGCTGTTTCCATCGTCAGGCGTCAGCTGACGTGGCGCTCACGCCGGCACGTACGTGTTTAGCGCTTCATGGTGGGTGTTTAGGTGCTCCGGTCGGTAGTGGCGGTGTGCTGCCTTTCTGCGATGGGTGTTGCGTGGTGTGTTCGTCGCGGAAGTCCAGTGCGGGCCTCTTGTCGTGACTCGTCTTGTCTTTCTGGTGGAGGAGAGCTTCTTTTAGACCGATTGCCACTGTTGAGTGGGATGCATTGGTGGCGACTGTTGGAGAAGAACCAAACGTGTGGTGAAGAAGTCCCATTTTGAGGAACCTGTCGTGCGATGCACCGCATAATTTGCCCCAATTTCACAAGTAACATTCAATCTAAGACTATTGTACGTGTCCACTTAACCATATCTACGGGACAGTCGCTAAAGATTAGTTCATGGATGGGGAAGTTCGCAAGAAAAGAAACGCCAGCGTTCTTCTCAATTTAACTCGGGAATTATAATTTCCTGGCATAGAAGTGATTGAAACCCGCAACTGATTAGCTTTGTAGGTCATGCTTAGAACACTGTTGACTTTTATGCATTATTGCTGAGAATATTCATTTGAACTCTCGTAATACACATAATGTTTGTATCTTGCGTATTATTTCATGAAAGGAAGCCGCAACAGCCAGTATATAATTTTTTATGTACGCCTAAATAAAAGAAATATATGCCCTTGAGCAGACAAGTGCATTCATCTCAGTATCGCTAAGCGTGCCCACTGACGCAGCAATTCCCCATCCCATCTCTCACGCGTACCTGAACGTAACAGGTCAAACCACAAATGTCCGCTTCTGTGCCTCCCTAGACTGTGTCACAAGTTTGACCTGTACATTGACCTGTACACTGACCTGTACATTTCCAGTGAATATGTCTGCTTCAGGGCAGATAGTGGGAAAAGATCTGTAATACCGAAAACGCTAAAAGCCGCAACAAGGTAATTGAATTGTTGGCGTCTGTACATCAAGCAGGCTGTTACGAAAAATAATTAACAAAAGTATAACGCGAAGCTGCCACGTGCTATATATTGCTACACTAGAGGAGCGCCGCACGCGAAGCCGTGGTTAGAGCAGCCGGTTGAAGAACTGTTGGTCACATGGCAAGACAGAGCCATTTTCGTCAGAGAGCAATGTGGCTGCCTGCTATAGTAATCGTTTTCTCGAGCTCTGTCTCCTGTATCGACGTTACGGACGTGGATCGACATGCCAATATGAGTACCGTAAGTTTGCGTGTGTTTTTGTTCCTTGAAGTTTATCATATCGCACGGCCTCACTGAGGCAATCATCTAGTTCATTGCATTTTAAACTCTACACAGAGATAGATTATCTTTCTCGCATTACCGTCGACACTTATTGTGAGACGACTTCCACCAAATTTTTTTAAACACGCATTCTCACTCATTATAAGCAAAAGCTAATAAACAGCTATTTTTTTTGCAATTATTCGACAGCTGCTGTGCCTAAATTCATGAAATAAAACAAAATTCTGTATTCTGTGGTCTATCCGAATCGTTATACATTCATTGGCAGAGTATGCTGAATGTATTCGCAAGCGTTCTTTAGCCGCATCCTTTACAGTTCTTGCCCTCTGCGACTGAAAGAGGTCTATAGTGAAACTATGCATGGGTGCTATATATAAAAATAACTATTAGCCAAATCAGCACTCAGCGCAGTTGCAATTAGTTGGTATGAACAACAGAATATATTGCAGACAATCATATCTGAGCATTCTGAGGGTTGTCCCTATGACTATCGGCAAAACTTATGGCGTCTGCACGAAAGAAGCTTCGTAGCCAGAATTCAGTCGGTAAATCTTGCAGAAGTGTTTGCGTGCGCTACGTGCATGGCGGTGTCTAAACGCCATGAAGGAAATGGTTCCAAAACAAAATGTTTCAGATTCGCCGTTGTAGATGTAACTACTTAAACGCATAATATAAATATCGTCTATAAGCGAAAAGTTCAAGGCGACGTGGCTGCATTGTGCGCTCAAAGTAGCATAAAAGATCAATTCTCTACAAATGTAGAAAGGGAGAAGCGCTCAAAAACACGTTGCTGGCAAAGCGCCCGATGCGAGTTAACCGAAATAAAAACAAGAAAGCCGAAAAAACAGTGACAGTCATAGCAAGGCTTAACACTGCCCTCGCGCTCTTCGGGCGGATTGTTCGAATACGCAGGGGGCGGCATAGCGCGACGCACCGCACGAAGCAGCAGCTGTTCGCAAGCAGGAACGTTCGCCTGTGAAATTGAACGCGTCTCCAGCGCAAGCGTAATTGGGGGCCTGCGCCTCCCACAACGCTAGCGTTGTGGGAGGCGCAGGTAGCGGCAAACGGAGGCGCCGCACACCGATGGGCACGCGCGGCGAGACCAACGGAAAACCTTGGGCGTTCTTCGATGACGAGTTTTAGGATGAGGTCCTTTCAGCTGGACACGTTTACTCTCTGTTGCACTCGGACCAGTGTGTGCAACCAGCGGTTGAGCACGAATGCTAAAATGTATGCGCGAGCCGCTCATCTAAGCAGTGAATGGCAGCACTTTTTTTGGCCTTGATTCCGAGTCTAATGAGCTACGATTGACGAGTCTGTAACGGTGCTTCCACTTGACCGTGTTGATTCTGCAGCCAAACCCACTGCGTGTCGCTTCCGTTGCTGAAAATCTTGTAACCCCAGGCCCGCGCGCCGGTGCTCTCTATATTGCGACAGCATGGCGGCGGCGGCGGTGCCACCGACGGCGGGAACGTGCCACTATAGCGTCTATATATTTACTTTTGCAATAAAAAAATTATTGCGTCATTTGTCACTATGGCGCTAGTTATCGCGAAAAAAAAAAAGAGAAAGCGTACAGCAGCTGTAATTTCACTATGGCTGCACGACTGCAGAGCAACAATTCGCTCTACTTTTCTTAATATGAATGTCTAAGGTGAGAAATGGACTACCTTGTCCATGCTGTGGAAATAGTACGTTGTGGTTTCTGCTTGCCCTGCGGTCAGTAGTCTAGGCTGCGGCCAGACGTCTACGATGCTGAGTAGCCGCCAGTGAGAGCCCTAACAGTCCTGCCTTAGCCCTAACGGGCTGCAGTATGTATAAATTAATAAATAAAATAAATACGAACTCGTGCTCTCTCACATTCGCCTGCCGGCAGCATTGTATCGAATGAGCACGTGCCACAACCATGGCCATATCCCAATTAAACACAGCGATATTCATCGACCCTCAAACGGTCGCTCCGCAATGTAGGCTGCGTGATACTTGTCAACACTCCACTAGCCCACGAATTTTTAAGTGCGGTTGGAGTACGTCGCCATATGTAAGGTGAAATACAAGTACCCGTCCTTTAAGTTATTTTGGCCATTCTAAGAATAGAAGATTTTGCAAAAGTTGGCAGCCATTTCACTTTTTCCGTAACGAGGACAGGTAACTTGGAGTGCCATAATGTTTCACATTTCGGTATTACGAAATAACCACTCCTCTACTCGCCATTCATACCTCGTTTATTGATGCTCTTGCCCCGCACTTCACAGGACACGCAAGCCATTTTATTTATATTTACTGCATGATAAATTTAAGAGCTTCGGTAAATGCCACTCATCTTTGTTCTTTCATCATGCTTTATTCAAGCCCGGCAACGTAACATATAGAAGGTACAGATACACCTAAGTTACCATTACGTCACTTAGTGCACAAAGCAGCCCATGTCACCAGAAAGACGACACCGTCACAATTGCAATGTTATGACGAAAGTCAGGCTGTACCCAGCTTTGATTTCCTGACGCGCATGGTCCCTTCAATGTCACTGTCACCGTCTACAAAAGCAAACCGAGACATACGTGAGCGTCGTGGCTTCTGGAAATTAAGCTGTGGACCATACACGCTTAGCAGAACGTCTCCCTGAATACTTTTCTCCCATAGCTCATAGTTTGCCTGGCACCAACTACCGGGCCACAGTTTTCCGAGTTTACCGATCCATTCTTCGTCACACTTGATCCCACCTACCAACAGTAAACAATTTCTCTGATTCCCCATCGTCTCGAGCATTCTCAACTTTTGTGGCATCTGCTTAACTTTTCCCGTATATAAACCGGATATTCTGCGACCTTTTGCATGTTGTAGCAGAAAGGAAAGGCACTTGTGCTTGAATTGATCTAAAAATATAAAGCTTTCCCCTGCTTTGTGACGTTATAGCAGGATGCAGCGAACAGGTGGAAAAAATAAAGAGGTGATGTCTCGTCGTTGGACAACAGCAAAATAATAAATAAATCTAGATTGGCCAGTCACGAACATGAGATATCATAGCCGTGACTTAAAAAAATAGGAACCACAGTGATGAATTGGCTAAACAGTTCAGCTTCAAAATGTGTTGTGCTCGTGGAATGAGCTCTAACGAACCACAAATGGTTCACAATGAAGTGAAAGTTCTCCACAATGGCGAAGGCCCAGCTGTTACCTTCGCTGTAAACTTCACCAATAACTGAGTCACAAAAAGAACGTGAATTAGCTCACATCCATCATTGGGTGGCGTCAATGGTGCCCCTTTCTGAAGCTAGAACAAAAAGAATGAATGTCAGTAAGTTGCTGTTAACTCAAAACGAGATGTTATCTCATTTGCTCAAGGTAAAATAAAATTACAATTTTTACACTCAGGATAACTTTATTCGTTGTCCTAGCATTCTGTGGAGCCCTCAAAGTGTAACTTCATCACCCCGGCTGGGAGCCCCTGCCACACAACATTCCGTAACTTCACGGATAGCTTGACGATCTGGAGCTCATGACTCGAACAAAGGGTTACGTCCTGCGGGGGCGTAACTAGACCAACTAATTGCGATTTTACTTAATCACCGATATGGCATGCTCACAACAAAGGGCGCTTGACATATCCTGATATCTCATAGCGGTTCAGGAATAGGACATATACAGCGCATTGATTATAAAATTTCAGTTCGTAATTGCCTTTCTTACATCCGTGTTTAACCTTCGTCCTGCAAAATCGCAAAGGAAAACTCATCGGCGTTTCTAACGTGAAATTTGCCGTCTGTTCCGCTAAGGCCACTGTATAGGCAGCGTGGTGCAGTATGTACACAACTGAACAGCAGTAACGGTAGTATTTGGGCGCAAGACGCTGGTGCCAGCAGCGGAAGGCAGAACGCTGCCTCTGCCACTCCGCTGCAGAACCAATTGAGCAGGGTGGGACTGCGCGTCCACTTGGTCCTCGTTGTTTGGTTGGCTACGACATTTGACACCAAGCGAACTGCGCGTCTCTCGCTTTTTTTCTTCGTTTCCGTTTTATGCGAAGCATATTACTAGAGCTCAACCTAGCTCCTCAGGCGCGGCGGTGTCGCCTTCAATATCACGTGACACCGTGACGTCACGACAGAGGAGAAACGGGGCTCCAACTCGCGCCGTCGCTCGCTGCATCGCCTTCAAGGCTGACCACGTGACACCGTGACGTAACGACAGAGGAGAAACGGGGCTCCAACTCGCGCCGTCGCTCGCGGCGTCGCGGCGGTATATAAGCAGCTGCGCTTGCCTCTGCTAGACACTCACGAGGTGAGATGCCTCTTGGAGACAGAGCTGCTCGTTGGAATGAGAAGCGAAGGTTGCGGCGTGCTACAGAGACTGTTTCTAGGTGGCTTTTTCCTGCTCCACGCGCGATTACCACACAATCCGTCGATACCCCGACAGCACGTTGGCGGTCCTCGAGTGAGCTTCTAGTTGCTATCGCAATAAATGTGCAGTCATCAGAAGACCCGCTAAATTGCAACGGAATAATCAAGAGCTTAAACCCCAGTACGGGTGGTTATTTAGTACACGATCAAGTTGCGCCATATTGTCCAGCTTGCACCTTGTCTGATCTGGTTGGCCCACACAGCTTCCGAGGCCTATCTGATCGGTCTAAACTAAAGACGGGGCCGAATCGGACAATAATGGAGAAATTTATCACCCCCCTCACACACACACCCCGCAGAGTAGCAGCCCCGGACAGATTAGCTTTCAGATTTCAGATTAGATTTCAGATTAGCAGCGTTTTCCGATGACAGACCGACGAATCGAAGGGAGCCACAGCTCGAATGTTCGCTTACGATACGAAGAATGGCTATTGTATTGGAGTGTGCGCAGCAAAAATGACGTACGGCCACTGGCAGCATTCGTCATGAGGCAGTGAGCAGATGGTGGGTGTCCCTGGCTTTGCCGGCCTGGAATGCTACTGCAGCGTGCACTCGTGTCAGTGTGCTGCATACCCTTCGTTCAAGCTATCATTTGGTCGTTGATTATTTCTTTTATTTCAAGTTTTTCTGCTTGTAATGTTATCTGTATTGCTCCTTTGTGTTGCGCTCCGCGCAGCTGTTGGCTTCTGCAGCCAGACAGAAAATGAGTTTTTTGCTGCTTTTGAGCTACGCAGAAAGCTATATCATCGTACGAGAGAAAGTTTACGAGGCAGTGTCAAGTCATTAGGTTTCAAAATTGCATTCTCCACGCAGCTATATTCCTATTTGTTCTACTGAACATTCGTTTCAGTGGCGCTGTAGCAAAGCCATTTTACAGAGGAGCAGCTGAGCGCTACATCGGGGCTCTACTTGCTGCATTTTTATTAATCGCTCTCGGTGTGATTTATCAATTCATTGCTCCCTTTGCGAAAGAATAAATGCTGAAAACCCAGACGACGGCAAAGAAAACAGGCAGTGCAACCACGCCTCTTTTTTTAATTTTGTCTTTCAAAAGCAGTGCGACAAATTTTCCACTGCAAGACTGTGTGGTCATATGGGTCATAAGATGAAGCGGCCCTGTCACCTGTTCCCCTTCGTTTTTTGTTTTAGTTGCTGTTCCTGCAGTTTACTTTCCCCCATAACTGACAAGCTAACTAAGCTACATGTTTTATACACTGGTTTCGCCGTTAGATTACTCGTTTATTGGGTCTGACAATCTAACGGAACGCAGAGACTATTAGAGACGCAGAAGCTACTGCAATTGTACGTGTCCGCCACCCTGACGAAAAGGACACTTGTCAAAACGTTCACCCCGGAGACATCCATTTTTCGACTCACGCTGGGAACTTTATTTCTGTGTACCTTCGGCTTCCTTGAACACTTCGTAAATGTACGTAGTGAGCGTATGCTTCGTAAGACGATATATAACTATAACTGGAACTATAATGATACGTTATAGTTGTACAGCTAATCTGAATTAGCGCTACATTTGTGGCTGTAGTTTAGTGCTTTAATCCGGTTAGCCTTCCTTGCCTACTCCAGTCACATTGAGTCTATCAACCTGCCAAGCATCTCGCACCAATCCAGCGACCCAATTTGTTTACCAACTTCGGCCACCCGGTATGTGCTCCTGGTCGTGATGCCGTCGGGCTCGTTCCATCTTCGTCATACAGTCGTCATCCTCCCACTGTCGTCATGTTATCGTCCTACCGTCGTCATCGCTTTAAAACCGTGATCCCATTGTCGTCATACAGTGGTCGTCATACCACATTCGTTCTTCCATCGGCGTCGTTCCTTCTTCGCCCCTCTATCGTATTCATGATGCCGTCATTCAATATTCACAATGCCGCAATTTTATGCCGTCGTCGTGTGCTTACGTTGCCGTCAAATAGTCGTCATCATGCAATCGTCGTAACGTCGTGGTGATGCCGTCCTAGTTGCTCCATAACCTTCAATGCGCCTTCACCATCTCATAACCGACATGCCTTCGGTGTCACAGCGTTGTCGTGGTCGTACACTCGTCGTCATCCCACTGTCGAGTCGTCGTATTGCGATCGTCGCGCGGTCGTCGCAGAACCGTCATCATTCAAGAAACGTCACCTCATTGTGCTCATACTGTGGTCGTCATATCGTTCCTACCCGCCGTGGTTGCTCAGTGGCTATGGTGTTGGGCTGCTGAGCACGAGGTCGCGGGATCGAAGCCCGGCCACGGCGGCCGCATTTCGACGGAGGCGAAATGCGAAAAACACCCATGTGCTTAGATTTAGGTGCACGTTAAAGAACCCCCAGGTGGTCGACATTTCCAGAGTCCTCCACTACGGCGTGCCTCATAATCAGAAGGTAGTTTTGGCACGTAAAACCCCATAATTTAATTTAAATTTCATATCGTCCCACCGTTCTACAGGCGTCCTTCAATCGCGCTCCTTGATGTTGTCATCCAATTGCAATTATGCCACCATTGTAACCCTACCGTCGTAATGGCAACTCATGGACCGGTCCTCCTGCTATCCTTGTCATACCATCATCGACATGGCTTTGTGGTTGTTCCATCAGTCATCCGATTTTAGGCATTCTATCTTCGTCACACCGTCACGCCATCGTGGTCATGCCATTGTCCTCATGCTGCCGGCGTCACGCTGTCATGGTTATGCCATCGTAATAATTTCAGAATCATCATAGAGCTTTTGTTGTTCCGTAGATGTCATTCCGTCTTTGTCATTCTATGGTCGTCACGGCGTCGTGGTCATGCCGTCATGGCCATGGTCATGACGGCACGCGAGCGAGTGACGTACGAATGTGGGCCGATCCCGAAGATTGTGTATGTGTAATGTAGTCAAAGTAAGGAAAACCTCAGAGTGGGCCGCCACAGATTCTAAATAAAGGTGTCTTCAGCAATAGGAGGTGTCGTTATTTTGCTCGAATGTTAATCACATTTAAGTCGGCAGCCGTCCTGATGTTCTGGCGGAAGGTTCTGGGCGTGCCGCTAACACTTGTGTGCAAGTTCATTTTCTTATATGGAATGGCGACGCTCTGTTCCTGAATGTATTCTTCCGTGACACTCGTTTCAGATGTAATTGCAGCTTGCTCCCAGCGTTGCAGAAAGCCACGCAATACCCAAAAACAAAAAGGCGTTATATATGCCGTTGACGTCTTACTGCTTGCAGAAATGCTACTATGGTGTTGATACAGCTGGGAGATTTCATCCTGCAGGGGACATAAAACTTTATTATTATTATTATTATTATTATTATTATTATTATTATTATTATTATTATTATTATTAAATGGCTTCGACAGGCCCGCTTAATATGTATTTTTTCTTGTGGTGCATAAATAAATATTATTATTATTATTATTATTATTATTATTATTATTATTATTATTATTATTATTATTATTATTTCTGGTATTATATATTGCTACGGGGTAGTATTCCCAATGAAGAGCCGAGCAGGAAGAAGAAGAAGACGACGATTGGAAGCTAGCGCGGGCTGTTGCCTCTTGGTCAACTGCGGCGTATAGCCTTGTAAATATACTTGTAAATAGCTTTTCGTCGGTGTCTTCCTACGTAACATATTTGGTGGAGGTGGACGTTCCCCGTACCTCGTCACGGAGCTTCGCAGTGGACGGTACGTCGAGCCTACCTTCATGGCTCCCGGCGACGCCAACCCGACACCACCGGCTCCGACACCTGCTGCCACTTCGACGACCTACATCACCCTCTCCGCTCCCCGTGATCCTGGCGTATTCTCGGCAAAAGATGCGGAAGACGTCGAGGACTGCATCAGCCTTTACGAACACGTCAGCCGCAATAACCGGTGGGACCCAACTATCCTGCTCGCCAACGTCGTCTTTTACCTCGGTGGCACACCTCGAGTTTGGTATCGGACGCACGAACATGAGCTGACCAGTTGGGATTCGCTTAAGCAAAAGCTTCTAGACTTGTTCGGCAACCCCTACGGTCACCAACTTGCCGCGCAGAAGGCGCTTTCCGGTCGTGTGCAGACGTCAACGGAGCCCTACGTCACGTACATTCAGGACGTCTTGGCTCTATGCCGCAAAGTTGACGCACACATGACTGAGTCCGACAAGGTCTCCCACATCCTCAAAGGCATTGCCGACGACGCCTTCAACTTGCTCGTATTTAACAACGTCGCGACGGTGGATGCAGTTATAAAAGAGTGCCGCCGCCTGGAATTTGCTAAAAGCCGACGTATCGACCAACAGTTTGCCCGTCTGCCCAACACCCCAGCGACATCTTCCTGTGCCGACGCTCCTCGTCCCAACAACACTGGCGATGTTACCAGGATTGTCCGGCGTGAGCTCGAGGCCGCCTATCCGGCTGCGTTCGACTCCAGCCCCTCCAATGCACCTGCAGTCCCTGTTTCCCAGATCCAGGCAGTTGTCCGCCAGGAGTTCGCCAACATGGGTATTCACACCATCTGCTCGGCCCATCGCCCTGATCCCCACCCGGCATCTTCGATTCCACCCCGTCCCGCACCTTCTTACCCACCACGTTTCCGCAACCCCTCTGAATGGCGCACTGCAGACGACAAGCCGATTTGTTTTCACTGCCATCGAATTGGGCACATTTCTCGGCACTGCCGCAGTCGCTGGAGTTCCCTGAACCAGTCTACATATACTGCCTACTCTCGCCCCCCAGATGGCCTTTCTCGTCGCTATGCTGCCCGCTCAGATAATGCCACCACCGATTCTCCTGCGCCGAACCGCCCCTATTCTCGTTCACCTTCGCCCCAACGACGACAATCTCGCTCTCCCCAGCCCCGTCGTTCCTATTCGCCGACTCCCTTCGGACGCCGCTCCCAGCCGGAAAACTAGACGATGCAGCGCCTCGAGGTGACGCTGCATTGCTCCCTACGCCGCCAAATCCTCTCCTGACGTTGCCCACTCATCTGAACCTTCTTTCCGTGCAAGTCGACGGTGTTCCTGTATCAGCTCTCATAGACACTGGGGCGCATTTGTCGGTAATGAGCGCGGATCTTCGTACCCGGCTGAGGAAAATAATCACGCCCGCCACGACGCCTGTTGTCCGTGTCGCCGATGGCGGAACAGCCCCCGTAATTGGTATGTGTGCCGCCCGCGTCTCCTTCGCCGATCGCTCCACTACCGTGCTATTCACAGTCATCGCTCACTGTCCCCACGACATCATCCTCGGCCTCGACTTCCTCTCCGCACATTCTGCTCTCATCGATTGCTCCGCCAGTACTCTCCGCCTCGACCTGCCTGTTCTGGATCCCGCTGAACAACACCTTCCTCGCCTCAGTTCCGTCGACTTCGTTCGTTTGCCACCTTCGGCACTGACTTACGTTGACTTCGTGTCATCCCCACCAGTGCCCGACGGTCACTACATCGCGGCTCCTATGCAAGACGTCCTCCTTACACACGGGATCTCACTACCTCATACTATTTTATCTATTACGGCGAATTGCGTCTGCCTGCCAGTGGTCAATTTTGCCTTGACGACACAAGTGCTGCCACGCGGGATGTCTCTGGCCCAACTCTGCTCATTCGAGGATCACTCTGTAGCATCGATTTCAGTAGACGACAATTCAACCAATCCTCCTCTACCATCGCAGTCGTCAACTTGTGCCATCGCCAACTTACAGAAAATGATTGCACCCGACATGCCGTCCGAGCACGCTCGTGCGCTCTACCGCGTTCTGATGTCCTACCAAGATATTTTTGACTTTAACGATCGTCCTTTGGCCCAAACAACAGCTGTTAAACATCGCATTAATACCGGAGATGCCCCTCCCATTCATCGCCGCCCGTATCGAGTATCACCGGCTGAGCGTCAAGTGATTCACACCGAAGTTCGCAAAATGCTTGCCAAGAACATTATTGAACCGTCATGTAGTCCATGGGCGTCACCGGTTGTGCTGGTAAAAAAGAAGGATGGCTCATGGCACTTTTGCGTGGATTATCGGCACCTTAACAGGGTTACCAAAAAGGACGTGTATCCCCTACCTCGGATTGATAACGCCCTTGACTGCCTCCACGGTGCTCGCTATTTCTCCTCTATTGACCTTCGCTCCGGCTATTGGCAGATTGCCGTGGACGATCTCGACCGCGAGAAGACTGCCTTTGTGACACCCGACGGTCTTTATCAATTCAAGGTGATGCCGTTCGGCCTATGTAATGCTCCTGCCACTTTTGAACGAATGATGGACTCCCTTCTTCACGGTTTCAAATGGTCCACATGCCTGTGCTACTTGGACGACGTTATAGTATTCTCCCCAACATTCGCTACGCACCTCGAGCGCCTCTCAGCAGTCCTGGACGTTTTTCGGCGAGCCGGTCTGCAACTCAACGCATCGAAGTGCCAATTCGGCCGTCGCCAGATTACTGTCCTTGGACATCTCGTTGACGCGAACGGAGTGCAACCGGACCCAGGCAAGATCCATGCTGTTACGCACTTCCCTGTTCCGAAGTGTGTCAAGGATGTGCGCAGATTCATCGGCCTTTGCTCGTACTTCCGCCGTTTCGTCAAAAATTTCGCGGCCATAGCACGACCACTAACCGAGCTTTTGAAAAAAGACGCCCCTTTCCAGTGGGGCGATAACGAGGCCTCTGCATTCTCGCTTCTCATCGATCTTCTCACAACGCCTCCCGTTCTGGCCCATTTCGATCCTTCTGCGCCTACCGAAGTCCGTACTGATGCCAGCGGTCACGGTATTGGCGCAGTACTGGCACAACGCCAGCGTGGCCACGACCGTGTTATCGCTTACGCCAGCAGGCTCCTCTCACCCGCGGAGCGCAACTATTCCATCACTGAGCGTGAGTGTCTGGCCCTAGTTTGGGCGGTTGCGAAGTTCCGCCCATACTTATATGGCCGACACTTTTCCGTCATCACAGACCATCACGCGCTTTGTTGGTTATGCTCATTGAAAGACCCTTCAGGAAGACTTGGTCGCTGGGCCTTACGCCTCCAAGAATATTCGTTCTCTGTCACCTACAAATCTGGCCGACTACACAAGGACGCTGACTGCCTGTCTCGCTACCCGGTAGACGAGCCTGACGACGCCGACGGTAGTACCGCCGACGGCATTTTCTCTGTGTCTGCCTTCGCTAACATCGCCGATGAGCAGTACCGAGACCCATCGCTGCGAGTACTCATCGAGCGTCTGCGCTCTACACCTACCGACGCATCCGTTCGCCGATATGTCCTCCAGGGCGGCATTCTGTACCGAAGGAGCTTCCTCCCTGATGGCCCTGATCTTCTTCTTGTCGTGCCAAAACATCTACGACAGACTGTGCTCTTTCAGATGCATGACGCACCCACTGCAGGACATCTTGGCGTAACCCGCACGTACGACCGCGTCCGCCGCCGCTTCTATTGGCCTGGTCTTGCTCGCTCCGTCCGACCCTATATTGCTGCCTGTGATCCCTGCCAGCGTCGGAAAACGCCTCAGGTGCTACCTTCCGGTCATCTCCAGCCGATCCCCATCCCTGTGGAACCGTTTTTTAGTGTTGGATTAGACCTCCTCGGTCCCTTTCCCACGTCATCCTCTGAGAACAAATGGGTAGCCGTCGCAACTGATTACGCCACCCGATACGCTATCACGCGGGCTCTTCCTACCAGTTGCGCCACTGACGTCGCGGACTTTCTCTTGCGTGACATTATCTTAGTGCATGGCGCCCCGCGACAGCTGCTTACTGACCGTGGTCGTAACTTTCTCTCGAAAGTTATCGCCGACATTGTGCATTCCTGCTCTATTCAACACAAGCTGACTACCTCATACCATCCTCAAACCAATGGCCTGACAGAGCGCTTAAACCGTACTCTTACCGACATGCTGTCCAAGTACGTTTCGAAGGACCACCACGACTGGGACGTTGCCCTTCCTTACGTCACCTTTGCTTACAATTCTTCCCGGCACGACACCGCCGGATTTTCTCCATTTTATCTACTCTACGGTCGCGAACCGACCTTGCCCCTTGACACGGTACTTCCTCCTGCTGCGACCTCAACAACCGAGTATGCGCGCGACGCCATCGCCCTCGCCGATCATGCACGCCAGCTTGCCCGTGCTCGACTGACGGACTCGCAAACCACGCAGCAGCGTCAGTACAACGCCCGCCACCGTGACGTACAGTTTTCGCCTGGTGCACTCGTGCTCCTGTGGTCGCCCTGTCGTCACGTTGGACTTTCCGAAAAGCTCCTTTCGCGATACACAGGGCCCTACCGCGTGCTGCGCCAGGTGACGCCTGTGACTTATGAAATTGCTCCTGTGAGCTCAACCTCGTCATCTACTCTGGCGTCTAGTGATGTCGTGCACGTCAGTAGGCTCAAGAGCTACTACACTGCTTCAGAGTCCAGCCTTTAGTCGCTCCGGGACGGCGCTTTTGCCGCCGGGGGTAGTGCTACGGGGTAGTATTCCCAATGAAGAGCCGAGCAGGAAGAAGAAGAAGACGACGATTGGAAGCTAGCGCGGGCTGTTGCCTCTTGGTCAACTGCGGCGTATAGCCTTGTAAATATACTTGTAAATAGCTTTTCGTCGGTGTCTTCCTACGTAACAATATTATGCATTGCACAAAGCTTCTTGTCCACGTGCAACTTGCAGTGCTGCAAAACTACCGTATTTTTTTGAACGTAACACGATTGCGATAACAACGCGAGGGCCGACTTTTGAGTCCACGAATTATATAAAATATATGAAACAGCGAATGGTAACTCGAGATGAACGGAAAGATAAATAGTGCCTATAAAGAAGGAATCAATTCGGAAACAAGTTACATTTAATTAACAATGTCTGAAACGCAGACGCAGCTTTCCTTAGGCGGTATTCTCGGGTGATCCCTTCGGAAAATAGTTTCGATTTGGCGAAATTTCGCATCACTTTGCACCGAAAGCGTCCCCGAAAGGTGTTCCCGGCACCGGGCATTTCCCGTTATCAGTGCCAAGAACGCTGTCAGCTGTGTACTTCGTGGGGTTCGGTGCCGGAACGAGCCAGATCTCGCGAAAGCGAAACTGATTCCTGAAGTGATAATAATGATAAAAATTTCTTTATTTCCTTCATTGATGGAGGAGACTGCGGATAAAAGTCGCTTTAGAGACAAGCGACTTGACTAGAGCCCGCCGCTTCCTTCACAAGGCGAGCAGCGATTGAACAGGAGACATATATACATAGCAATTGACTACATGTGAATATGCGCAAAAAATAAACACAAAAACCCAAATTTCCTGAAAAATGCTCCTCAATTATTCAAGAAAGAATGAGTCACACATCGCAAGACAATCAACTCATCCGTGCTTTCGAGCTCCTTTGCGATGAAGTATTTTTTTTTAAACCGCACAACCATTGCATTCGGGGAGAGTATAGAGCCACCACGGGGCCTTCCTGACCGGCCCCTAATTTACAAAGCGCTGCCGATGGGCGCCACCACCCGAGGATCGTCGACTTATTGAGGTCGAGCCAACGCGGCACGACGGAGTTTCCCAGCTCCTTGGACATTCATATTACTCGCCTCTCGAAGCTGTCGTCCTACCGAATGCTCAGCGTCACCATAACGCTGCGAATGAACGTAGTCCAACCGCGAAAGGCCGCATGGTGATGAAGCACTGTAGCCGTAACACCAGTCACAATCAGAGCAAATATGGCCTCGATTTCAAGGGCAAAGAAAATTTTACTTCGGTTGACTTGTCCATGGATTGAATTGAGGTGTAAAGGTGCAGGTTGCAAACGTAATGGTAAAAACTGCGTAATTTAAAAGATTTGTATTAAAATCGTGCATCTTGCCGTTATTCGAATGTAACGCCAGGGTCGAGTTCAAGCAACGAAAATCTTGAAAAAGACTCGCATCGCAATCGAGTAAACACGGTATATAGGGGCAGCGTTCCGCGTTTTCTGCACGGCCTTGTTGCATTACAGACTGTCACATATGGCACGACAAAAACAAAAGAAACATGTAATAATTATCCTGCCTGTATTGACATATTCCAAACTTTTATTTCGTCGGTTTTGTGCATATGTAGATAATCATGTTTTAGAATCAACCGCACTTTACGCCCGCCTTCTCGTTATTTTGTTTCACCATTTGTTTCCCTATGTCACATTGTTTCGTCAATTACGTTTGTCTTCTGTGTACATTTTTTCTCGAGTGTGACATTTTAGGTGAACCAGTACGACGACTCCTTAGTTGTTCCTGACGCTATAACAAACATTTGATTGATTGAGTATTACTACTATATGGTTGTTATTCATTTTGATATTATCATTATTCTTACTATTCCTAAGAATCTTATGGAATAATATTATTATTGCAACGACAACTCCACGAAACCACGTGTTAAAGGAGGAGGAAAAGCGAGGACAGGAAATGGGATCATTGTCCACAAGTGCATTGATTGTTAACATATTTAGAAATTGGGCAGACAGAAGAACAACGGCGCATATTTTCACTCGAGCAGAGGGCTCCAGAGTCATGATAAGAGACGCCAAGAAAGTAGCAGGATAGCTTTCCGCTCAAGTGCATAAGTGCGGAATGCGGAAACTAACGACTTTTGCCTCCTATTCTTTCATCAGGTCCTTCTTGTTTCTTTTGTCCGTTGTGGTCTTGTTTGCTTCAGAAATGCCTTTAAACGGTGCTGCGAAAATCCCCGTGCTTGCCATACGGCTACAGCCGTACGCCTTTTAAATCGAAGATTTATAATTGCGTCAGTAATTAGATGGACACTCCAGGCGCATTTCTGGCATCGCCGTCGCCGTGATGTTTCGTACAATGTCCAATGCCAATAACCATGCACCTTCATACAATTATTACTAAAGGGAATTCTTCCACTAGGGTCTACCGGATCTGCAAAGGGGCGGTTCAGCCAGCATGGCAATTATAGGAAGTACACAGGATTTGTCTAAACTTCGTTTTTATGGCTTAAGCCGGCTTCTCGACTTTGTAAACTCGTCATTCTCAACAAATAATTAAAGGATCATTAATACAATTTCTACGACGGCAGTATTCGAACACAGGATCTCTAACACGGAAGCCCGATATTGAGGGACGCAGACATCCACAAAGAATGTCAAATGTTTTTATAATTTTATCGCGGGCTAGCCAGTGCCTTGAGACGCTTGGTGCGTTTCGATTTGTCCACTTCGAAAAGCTAAACCGTTGCAATTGGCAGCGATTGTGCGTGTTCGCAACATCTTTTCCGCTTCTAAAGTTATAGATTGCTCCGAAAGTTACGTCATTGAAGGTATATAAAGCGTTTTAAACAAAGCCACAAATACGTCTGAACCCACAAGCGTGAAGATCAGACAAATCCATGTACTTCCCATCGTTTTGATTGTGGCTGAACAATTGCAGCGCCAGAGTTCCCCCTAGTAACTATTGTAGGAAACTCCGTGGCGATAACATCCTCGCCAAACACCGCTTGCTCTATGTGAGAGTCAGAGCATGGGAGGGTGAGCCGGCGATGGAGGCTCAATCTTGCGCGCGCAAAGACGAAAAGCCGTAAGGAAGCGCGCCGTCTTCCGTCGCGCTGAAGGCATCGAGGTTAGTGGAGGCGAGGGGAGTGCGTTCTGCTCCAGCGGCTGCTGCGTATGCCGTGGCCACACGAGCCCTATCTTGAAAGCGATCTGCGGTGGAGACACAGGGATGATGGCTTCGTGTGCGCTTTGTTTTCGCCGCTTAGTTCGGTTTGAAGCGAGAGGCAGCACGAAGGTCAATTTGCTGGCTGCTGCTGCCGCCCGTCTTCACTCCAGCTTTTTCAATGCGAGTTTCCGCGCTCATTGAGTGGGATGTGCTGATGTTTTCTTGTGCGAGCGTGAGTGATTGATTGTCTACAAGTTTATACGGCCAATAAACCGACGAAACCAACAACTGCCGGAAATTTCCTTCAAATACATTGGTTCGGAAAGGGATAGTAGACTCATGGGTTTTGGCGTTAAAGAAGAGTTGAAGCTGGTAGTGTGCTGCCACTTTCCTTCTTGACAACAATTTATCAAGACCTAACTCCTGCAATAAGCTTACAGCCTTCGCAAGTAAACTGGATGCCTTTTCCGAAGTTTTACTGCCGCTTTCCGGACCATTGTATCCGAAAGGAATTCTTGGCAGTTGTTGGTTTCGTCGTACCTGCAGGAACATTTGTCAAGTCTGTGGTTTGGTAATCCTTTCATGATTCCGAATTCTGAATCAATCGTTGTGCTTTTGAGAGACCCTGGAAAAAGGAAGGCTCTTGGCATAGATATTGAAGATCTATACGGCTCACTACCACACTTAGAATTATTAGAAAGTGCGAAAGCCTGCATCTGCAATTTAAATGATGAGAAAAGATTCATTGACCAGTGTGGCATCAGCATAGAATCATTCCTTGAATTACTTTCTGTGCACTTGAATTTTACTGTGGTGTGTTGGGACAATGCTTTATACTGACAAACATCTGGTGTTCTCACTGGGGCAAAAGTGGCCCCCGTTCTTTGTAACATATTCTTACGTTTTGTCGATAGAAAAATTAAGGAGAAGCTGGTGTGGCTTGGCCATGAAAATCTTCCATTTTTGGATGCTTATTTAGTTATCGTAGACAATACTGAGCTTAGCTAAGCGTATGTCAACATACTAAAGATATTTGGCGAAAACGGAATGGAACTCAAATTTACAATGGAGTTGCCTCAGGATAATTCGCTTGATTTTCGAAATCTGAGGCTAAATTTTTTGCAATACCATGTGGGCTGTTTGTACAAGCCCCGTTCTGTGACACCTTTGCTGCCGTACCATTCCGGACACAGCAAATTGGTGAAAATCGTATCGCCCTTTCTTGCCTCCGTTCCGCCATAACATAGTCTTGTCAGCACCGCTTGCTGGAAGGGGCTAAAGATCAAGTCAGCAGGCTAACCATGGCTGGTTACCCTGAACACACAATCAGGACGACAGCCCAGAAACTGGCGAAATGGTTAAAAAAACAGAGAAATAGCTAGCGATGGAAATGACATTGGTGATCGCAAAAGACCATCAGTTGTTCCTTATGTACATAGGCTGGCACATGGCCTCAAAAGGGTCGCGAACCGTTATGGTGTTAGAGTTGCTGTTTCTTGTCCAAATAAATTATCCAGTCAGTGCCAAGCTATGCAATCACGAACACAAATGCCAGATTCAGCTGCGCACAATTCATGTACGGTAAAGCATAGACCTAAAATCGTGGCGTGCCGCAACAATATTGTGTACGAGATCCACCTGTCATGTGTATCTTGTTACATCGGAAACGGGCAGGTGTACAAACAAAAATTACAAGAACATTCCTCCGGATTAAATAATGCTGGTCTATCACATTTGACCACCTATTGCGCAGCTTGCAGTTCGAAGCCCGTTTTTCAACGCACACGCGTAATCTGGACAAATAAAATGAAAAGGACGGCCTCATTTCAGAGGCCTACCTAATCAATAAATGTGGTGACAGGTGCTTAAGCCAGGCGTCGCTCGCCCTACACCACAAAGAAAAAGCTTTTTAGACACATCTCATCGTTAAAATTATCGCACTTCTTGCTTTTTCGCTGCATTTCTTGCTTCGTTTTTGCTTTGGGTAATGTTGGTGCGCGGGTACACGCATGTGTATGTTTTCCTATATGTATGTGTGTTTAACCGCAATAAACTTTTAGTCGTGAGTCGGCATTCGTCTTTATTCTTCGTCCGTGTTTTTTACTGCGTGCTGTGTGTAATAGTTATGATGATGTGAAATGATGTTGTTATCATAGAGGTACCATACAATTTCCTTATGAGTTTTGTGTTCGAGTATTTTAAAACAGGTAGATAATAACAAAAATGGTCTATAATTGGAAATTATTTTTCTATTGCCAGATTTGTGTATAGGTACAACTTGAACAATCTTTCAGACACGAGGAACTGTTTGGAAGCAATAGATTTCTGAAAGATGATAGTCAAATACAGCGCACAGTATTCCGAGTACTTTTTCAGGAAGATGTTTGAAACCTTATCTGGTGCCGCACTTTTCTTGGTATCAGTATTTAACAAGAGGCTGGGGACTCGGCTGAACGTGGACTAATGTTGTGAAAAAAATGCTTAAGCACTATCACAATGAAAAATAGGCATAATTGTTATCTTCAAAAAAACAGATCTAAAGAAGTATTGAGCGCATCAGAGATCATGACAAAATTAGAGCACCGCTGTCCACTAACGGCTGTAGACGTTGAGTGGACAAGTGGAACCACAAATATAGAGCAAGGATGTCCAGGTTTAAGGCAAATGCATTATATGCTCCATTACGCGAAATCCGTCGGCGTCGTTGGCGTCATCAGAGTGACCTAAAAATGGTACCAAGAATGGCAGACGGCGCAAACAGTAAAAACACATAAAAAAACACTCGTATTGGCGTCAACTTTCTCAGGGAGGTTCCTGTAAACAAATGTAATGCCTTCGGGAAAAAGATTGGCAGTGGCTCAGCTCGGCTACGCCAGGATATACGTAGCGAAAGCTAAGGCATAGCATGGTCAGGCTTGGTTAATCTTGGTTGCAAGTCCAGATTAGTCTGGTTGTCTAGCTACGTTGCGGCGTTTGGCCAGTCGTTCGGCGCGCTTTTCGTCTGTTTCCTGGGCGATTCGTTTCCTTTTCATCTCGTTTCAATATCGATTCCAGGGCTCCTCCTTCTTATCAGAACTGTCGCCGTCCATACTGCCCCCTCAATTGTGGTTACGGCACACGTGAGCTCTCCATGACATGTTATCAAGCATGCGATGCAGCTGGCGAAGCGAGCGGCGGCCAGCGCAACGAAGAGGAACGCGGTGCGACGTCATACCAAACGGCGGCGGTTAAAAGGCGCGGCGCTGCGCAGAGGCGGAACACCTGTGGCTCGGTGCTACTAGTGGCGCATGCGCACTAGTGACTAGGGAGCAAGAGAGAGAGAAATATCCGCGGCGAGGCGCGCGTTGTGATGTCATGTGCCTTCTTGGAGCACCGCCATGGAGAAATCGCAAGTTTGCGTCCAGTAAAGTTTCGCTTTAATATTGCTAAACTTTCGTATGGGTGGCAATTCGACCCGGGATCCGTGGTGCGAGACCAGCACGCTTCTCCAACGCCACGGCGGTAACACGGTTCTGGCTCACTCAAGGACCAACCACTGGCACGCGTCGGCAAGCTTCTGCACGTGCCAATGCGTCGAGAGCGTCAAAAGCGTCTGTCGGGAACAGGGTGAAGCTTGGCGACGCGAAGAGATTCTGTCAACTGTCGATGCAAGTTCCGCGAGGCGTGGCTACGCTTCACCGGCCTAAACCAATAAGAGGCTGCGATGAGTCGAGCGCGTCAACCAATCGGAGGCTGCGAAGCCTCTGGCTCATATGCCTATGATGGCCGCCGGTGCGAAGACGCCGACATCAACGACCGTCCGAGTTCTTTGGACGCACGACGCGCGCGACAGTGTTCCTGAAAGACAGTGTTGTGATGCTAGGCCGACAACGACACGACTGATGACCGTGGGTTGTGGCAGTGGGACGTGGATCCGAATCGACTTGGAACGACGCCGGCAAATCGAACATGCCCACGGAATTTCGCGTGTCTCATTGCGATCGTCTGCTAAAACATCCAACTGAATCACGATTGCAGCAACGTCCGTGCTTCTTGGTGTATGTGTATTTTGTTGTGCTCAAAACGAATGGAAACATGCTTCTGAACTCCGAAGTCTGGATAATCAGCAGTCGCCTGCGGTCGATGTTGTTTACGTTACGCGTAGGCCTAGCGCGTCCATGGAGATCGTAACTCACGAGTGAACGAGCCCAGCTGAGAAATTCTGTCGAATAAAATTAATTTCCTTTCGGTGTGGCGCTGCAGCGATCTAAAATATGGACCTCCTGACTAGTGTGTTGTGTAATGTAGTGAATGAAGCGTGTGGAACTTCGGGTGGGTAACCGCGGCGTGTTCCGTGTAGTCTCAGGTGAGTCAAGTTTAACAGGCGGACTCTGCGCTATTTCCAAGGGCAAATATAACTTTCGAAAGCGCAAGACACTAGTAGCCGAACAATGGGAAGTACGTACGTCATCAGCCATGCTGTCCGTTTCAGCTGACAGTGCGCTATTCTATTCGACATGTGAATCCAGTTCAGAAGTTAACTGTACTCCACCACTAACTTTTTTTAACTTCATGCGTCTTATGGGTTAGGTTAGTTGGGGATAAATCGTTCGTGAAGCACTCAAGAACGCTGATGCCCTGAAGGAAACATGGCACAGCGCAGTCATGTTTGAGTCAGTGTGTCCTTATACTTGAGCACTGCAAAAATAAAAGATCTGTTTGCAATATGTGCACCATGTGCAATGCATAGGAGGACTTGCATTATGCAAGATCTGTGCGTGCAGCCGCGTATACCAGGATCGCTTCGATGCCTGCTTGTGAAGCAGCCCGTACTGAGCCCATGAAACTGTAATTGGCTTTTGATCTCTTTCTTTGTTTATGCGAAGAGCAGATGGTATTCATTGCGGAAAAGGTGTCGTCAGTTCTTTGTGCCGTCGGCATGCTTAAACTGCCCAAATATCTTAAGCTTCCACTAAAATGTTTCTCGCAGCGATACTATAAACTGTAGTCAGGAATAAAATCCACTGAAACCGAAGTTCCTAATGCATCTTCGCAGAATGTGTTTCATCACCAAGTTAACACTTCCACTGCAACATGATGCCAATGTACAGCATATGCGCTTGAAATAAATACATTCCGTAAAGCTGAACGACTGGGCCTGCCGACATCCGAACGACTGCCGAACGACTGGGCCTGAAGGACTGCCGACGTCCTTCTGCAAGTTATCCAGGTGCGCCACGTAGTGCAGCGGAAGGTTCCTCACAAAAACGAAGCCCAGGAGGGACTGGATCATCTGCCGGGCCTCCTGTGAAGAGAAGGTTGAGGCAGCCTACCCTACTGCGTCATCGCTGCCGTCGTCGCCGTCGCTTTCCGATGCAAGCACGTTCGCGACCATCACCTCATCGGTCAGAAGCACTTAGCACTTAGTTTCCAAATCTACAGCCGTGCGCTTTTCTTTTCACTGGTAACGTGGTGCATTGCCGATTATCAGCGGGCGGGTCAGTCATCTTCCGACTCGGCTGCGAGTCAAAAGAGGCGGAGAAAGCAAATGACCAGGACCGATTTCGACGCAAAAGACGAACACGGGGCTATTTGCAGAACTGTGCTGAATGAAGAGAAAGCGAGCAAGATGCGAGCAGCGCAGTTGGCGCGGTCCATTTTTGTTTCGGAGGGTGGCGCGGCGTAGAGCTATGGGCGCAGCCCATTCGTGTTCGGAGGAGTGGAAGGGCGAGGGGAGAGAGGCGCGCGGAGAAGGCTGGAATTTGGAAAACGCGCGCGCAACGGCCGTTCCAGGAGGGGGCCATAGTGCAGCGGCTCGAATTTCTCGTCGTTTCCTTTTTTTCTTTTCAAGTATTTCGCATTTCACTACCTTTTGACTCGGATACCGGGCAGCTAGACTTCATCGTTATAACCGATAATGCGGGATCGTAGCATTGTAGATGGATTATTTCAGCATAAAAAACACAAAAGTTAACGGTGCAGCTGCTTCTCATTGTTATAACCAATATATTGTTAAAAACGGTATCGTTACAAGTGGGTTCGACTGTAATACAATATTTCATTGCAGCAGCTTTTGTGCAATTAAAAAAGGCATGAATTAGGAAAGTGCAATTAAATGCTATGTGCCTGATCATATGCATTGCGGTAATATTTTTTTTTAGTTTTAACAATGGTTGGTTACTGTATGCAGTGTAGTGCAATAAAATAATATGCCGCAGCAATTATTGCATGTCTCACAGAAGAAATTGGATGTCTTTCTCAGTTAAAACATCCTAGTAGGCTGAAAACAATAAACTGGTATATTTTTGTGGTGACCTGAAGTGCATAAATTGTGAAAATAACCTGTTTAGTATATATTTCTTATATTATGTCAATGAGCTTTCCCATTACATTCCAATAAGTGCTTCAATAGTACGACTTGGCAAAGGGCAACGAAAGACACCTAATAAACCCTCCGGTTCTCAAGCTTTTTGTATCTGACGCCATGTCATTTCATTAATGTCGAGAAAGGCAGACTTGACATGTTGAAACCAGTTACAATAGAACATGGCCTTTACACAGTGGAAATTTTTCTAGCAGTACACCCAATGTGAAGGCCTCCCGATGCGGTGTCGATGCTGCAATATAACGCAGAACAATTATTGAGGTGCTCCATGGGCAAGGTATGGCACAATAGAGAATCGGAAGGAGACAAGCTACGAATTACGTAAATTTTACCTATTCTAGAAGTTGTTGTGAGTGCTAGAGGTGTTTCAATTCTTTTTGCTGATTTTCTCACAACCCACCTCTTCACGTTTTTTTTTTTTCATGCACCAACAAGCGTAATTATATTCACATGGATACTTTTTGTCTGTATCTGGTGACCGTATTTCACCGGCTAACAAATATTAAACGTTATCGGTCGGTGCAGGATGTGACTGCACGTATCAGAAGTTTCGCGAATGTTATCGATGGTTCTGTCGGTAGTCTGTCATCGACGAGCCTTGTATAATGTGATTGCATACGCGACACGAATTGTACAATAGTTTCTGGAAGGCGCGTGGACACCAGCGATTAAGCTGAACTTAAGTCACTGATGTAGGAAAGCCGACGCGCTTGACCCGCAGAGGAAATTTTCGATGGTTGCCGACTTTGCTTGCCACTATCATTGCAATTGTGTGTTGATCTTACTTGGCACAAGTTCACCCAATAAAGAGTTAAATTTGTAACTCCCAGTTTTTACTCTGCATCATTTTTAACCGTCACTACTGCGTGACAATATTTCTAACAGATTTTTCAATGACACTTTGCACACCTAATTCTTACAAATTTGGCTGTGCCAATAAGCTACCAAAAATGAAGTCTTGCCACAGCTTTTGATACGATGTGCCATGGCCGTGCAGGTGTTTGCCAAGCGATCTTCTAGGCAGACGACGCGCGAGCGCTGATGCCGATATTTCGTGAACTATTGTTACATTAAAGGTAGAAAGAAACTGTTTCGACAGGCGTACATTCTCATTAATCAAAAGTGTTTCTTTTTTGGATCCAAAGGATCATACATATCACTAACCTATTGCTTCAAGTTCAGTTTAGAGCAGGCTGTTTTAAGCCAGACATTGATGGTTGAATACAAAGTGTTCCAGCAACAGTGCGCCGCAGCCGAGGAGCGAGCGTCGGCGCGCGTTAGAGCTTGTGTCCAGTGGTTGCTCGCACTTTTCCCCCTATCGACGCGAAGCGACGCGTTCGCTTGTCGGCGCGTGCCGACGCGTGCTGACGCGTACCAGTGGTTGGGCCTTAATTATGTGCCTAGCCCGTTGGTCATTGCACACATCACGTCACGTCACAGCCATCTGCCTGCCTAAAGGTGTGGCCTAGTGCTTGCGTCATAGGGCGCATGCCGGCACAGCCAATGGGGAGGAGGTGGGGCCACGTCACGAGTGTATAAGATGAATGCACTGCCTCGGGCGTGTCACTTGCTCTTCGGATTTCATCGCCGCTCTCTCAACGGCGATGGACTCTCGACGCCACTTCATGAGTTTATAAAATGAGCCGGTCTGTGGCCAATATATACGCAAGGACACATACCGAATCAGCAAAAATATCCTTAATGCATGTGAACTACATCAATCGAAAACATTTCCCCAAAGAGACTCTAATGCTTTTGCATTCCGACGCGTAAGCAGTCTTAAGTGTCCATTGCATTTTTTTATGCAAAGCAGCTTCTCTAGAGGCGCGTTAAAGTCATGGCTATATGTGAAGCTCAGCTCATTTTCTTTCTAGGCAGAAAGCGCACAACTCACCTACGTTGGCTATCAAAACTGCGGTTTCTCTTATTTTACTGGCTGCATCGTGAAAGAGGTCAGATAAACTACGTATGACGAACACTAAGTTGACTTGAACTAGAACGCTTCGCATTATTATTCGCGAAACAGTGTCATACCGAGCTGTTCGCTCGACCACATGACCTAACCAGGAGATCAGCATACTGCAGAGCGAAGGCGAAATAATCATAAACTCGAAACAGGAGGACAATCAAAGGTTTTCATTTGCAGCAACATGCTACACTCCAGTTGGTGTCAGCTCTTCTTTCAGGAATCTTCCTCCACGCTTCCGCACAAATGATTTGTCTAATTATATTCCTATTCAATAAACTTGATCTCGCTTTTGTTTCGTTCAACTTATAACAAAGGCGCTTAATCACTCACTCACACAGCACAGTGTTTGCCCCGCACGTTATGCTGGAATTCCCTTGCAGTGTGACCTAGTCATGGACTTCGGCTATTCCTGCGAGACACTCGAGTACACCACAGAAGACGGATACGTCCTCGAAGCGGATCGGGTAGCCGCGCCAAAGAAAGGAATCGGAGCAAACCTATTTGCCCCGCATCACAACCCTATCCTACTAGTGCCGGGCATATTGTCCGAATGTGGCACGTGGTTCCTGAACTTCCCATCACAGAGCCCAGGTAAGTTCATGTTCCTGTAAGGGCTCCTCGGTCCTAAATAATGTGCAATGAGTGAAAACATGACGCCAGCAACATGCTAAAGATAAAATTCTGCATGAAAAAGTGCATACTCTTCCAATTAAACTGGCAATGCAGTATTGTATAGTCTTAAGAGGAACCTTTAGTTTGGGAGCTCTTATCTAAATACACGGGAACGAATAATCACCTTTGTCCCCGACTAATGCATTGAGTTTGGTGAGGTTTGTTGCATATAAAACAAAAATCTAGAAAGTCTAGAAAGAGAAGTTTCTATTCATATTATTCTTCTTTTAGAAAAATTTCTGAGAATTTCAAGAACTCAAGTGTCAAGTTTCCAATTTTTTAGCTGAGCAAATAAAAACAATATCTCAATTTTTAAACTGCGCATTATTAGTCATCTAATGCGGACAAAGATATTGCATTACGCAGCCCCCAGAAATATATCATTGCTTTGTGAGCACGCAAAACTTGTTAGCAATGTGGAAGCTTAAAGTAAGCTATAAACTCGCATATCGCATTTGGCTTTAGAATATCTAACATATGTAGCTTACAGAACTACGATATCTGTTTTCGTTACAAGGTTATGGATTCGTAAACGTCAAGTTGAATTTTTTTAGCATGTAAAGTTTTGGTACTTTTTGGAAACTTATTGAAGTCATATATCACAATTCTTCCTAGAGTTGCCATTTCTCATTTTTCTGTTTTATATGCGACAAATTTCATTTATGTTGGTCCAGTGGTTGTCTCACAAAAGCATTTCAGTATTTTACCTGTGTTACAATATGGACATCGGAGATGACCCCGAGCTAAAGCTTATTTTTCAAAGGGCCCTGAAACACTTCTCGAACATAATGACAAAACGTTGCCGATCTTTCGTAGAGGCTGCTGTGATTACGTGAGGCAAATCTTACTGCATTGCATGCAGGAAGAAATTTACACTGTCGTGTCAAAAACTGCAAAAAAATGCTCACTCTCACTTCCGCAATGACGTCATGCAGCGTCATCGAAAGCTGCTGGGCCCATCAACGCTAGTGGCTGATTTTATGGTCGCGAGAGCGTTCTCAGTAATTCATAATTGCTCATCTTGAGCTGAACAAACGAAAAATATATAGGTCTGTGGTCTTAATGGGACAGAAAATTCATTTCACCTTCGTACTGTGCGTAGCTGGCGTCAGCTGCGCGTGGTCTCTCAGATAGCAGCGTCGCCGTCGCCATAAGGTTCCGTATAAAGTCCAAGGGCACCCGCCGTGGTTGCTCAGTGGCTATGGTGTTAGGCTGCTGAGCACAAGGTCGCGGGATCGAATCCCGGCCACGGCGGCCGCATTTAGATGGGGGCGAAATGCGAAAACACCCGTGTACTTACATTTAGGTGCACGTTAAAGAACCCCAGGTGGTCAAAATTTCCGGAGTCCTCCACTACGGCGTGCCTCATAATCAGAAAGTGGTTTTGGCACGTAAAACCCCATCATTAATTAAAGTCGAAGGGCGATGACATCGCCGCCGCGCGCCGTATTGTGTAGGTGTAGTGACAGCGTGCAAGGGTGTGCCGACGTTGGCAGCTCTCGCGCGCAAAAGGAAGGAAAGCGGGGAGGAAGCGCACCGTCTTCCGTCGCGCGCAAGGCTACGAGGGAAGGGGAGGCAGGGGGGCGCGTTTTACTCCGGCAGCTGCTGCGGCGCGTGCGGCCGCGGATGCTCTTGAAAGCGACCTGCGACGGGGACAGAGTCCTGTATGCGCTGCTTAGTTCGCGTTGACGGCAGGCAGCACGAAGGTCAATTCGCTCGCTGCTGCAACCACGCTTCCTCACTCCAGTGTTTTGACAGCGAGTTTTCACGGTCATCGAGCGAGATGTGTTCATGTTTGTTTGTGCAAGCGTGACACAATGCTTCTTCATCTAGTTAGCAAGCGACTGCTTACAAGTTTATACGGCCGATAACGAAAGCATCCTTATTTCGTACAGCTGCCTACTAGTTTGTTATCACAATCGATGCTTCGCCGTTAGGTGGAAAGTGCGACTTTTTTCACTTCTTTGTGACAATGTTTTAGGTTTCATGACTTTTAGTCGACACCAACAGGATTGATCAATGATATCCTTGCTAACCTACTAATAGCAGCCATATCTTTAATAAATGTATACCTTCTTCACGTTTGCGACATTCACACTTTAAAGAGCAAATTCTTCACTTAAGTTCGAATTTATATGCATTTTTACGAAGCCCTGATAGGCATTATGCAGCCGTTACCTAGACTTCCGCCATGACAAGTTCAGAAGTTTGCATTTCTAAGTAGACGTCATTATGTGCCCATATCGGGCCTACTTACCTGATATATACCTGATACCTGATACCTGATACCTGATATACCTGATACCTGATATACTTACCCATATCGGCGTCTACTTACCTGATATGTATGTTTTGTATCCTTGTGCTGCTAATATTGTATAATTTTATTCTTTGTTATCCGTATGCTGCTAATATTGTACAATTTTATTCTTTTGGTTTATTCTTTTGATATATGTGTGCTGCTAACATTGTATAAATTTTATTCTCTTGGTTATGTAACAATGTAAATTCATTCCTGCTAGGGCCAAGCAATGGCCTGCAGTATTCTGAAATAAATAAAATAAATAAAAATAAATAAAATGACAGGGGAATTCTGAGCAAGGCTCTTCAGTGATCGTCACCAGCTTTTCGCATTTTTAAGAACGTTTTCTTCTGGAACCATCACGTGTATTCTTTTTTTTACATCAATAGCCTGTCATGGACGCACTGGTCTAGCGGTCCTAATGTCTGCCGAGGTACACTGGTCTGCGTTGCAGGAATCCCAAAATGTTTTCCAAGAAGTTAATAAAGAAAGAAAAGGGTAGAAACTTCATCGATTCCTTTGGCTCTAAACTCATTTATTACGACAGCAGCATTCTCCCTCAGTGAATACCAGCCTCTAATTTGTTGTAATTGTTCTGGTTGCTTGCTTCTTCCTCAAACAATATTGCGCTCACATATTTTGTTTTCTTCTCGGCGCATCAGCATTTGACTATGTAAATATATTTGATTCAGATAATCTTGATTCATCATTTTTATTATAGCTTCTGTAGTGTACAATTTTTTTTAACCGTTCAGTATGACAACTTCCAAACACGTACCTGCTCGGCGTGACTACCATGTGGCAGTTTAGATGACCATAAAATTTGACTTCTCCCTACGCCATTTCTAAATTCTTTTTTTTTTGTAAGTCAATATTTTGGCCGCAGGTAACGAGGCACCTTCTGTGTTAAAGCTTTTATCTCATTAAGGCTCGATGACTTGCTTCGAAGGTCCCGCCTGGCACTTTGAAATAGACTTTAGGCCCGAAACTCCTAATAAAGTTATCTTATGAGCTACATGTCACAGTGCAACGTACGAGAATTAAGAAATTTCATTTGCCCCATACATTTGCAGCCCTACGTACTACCTGCAGCACTACCTGTAAATTATGGGAGCTAATCTGTAAAAAACGGACCAAGTCGCTGTAACCTGTGATCTGCCAAGTCGCTGTTGGCAGCAGGAACCTTTTTCTGGGTGCATCCTTAACTGTGAGTACGTGTAATGTTTGAGGCTTACGATTATTATTCTAAAATACACTTCATGTCACCGACGCTTTTTCATGAGCATGGAAATGAAGACTTGCACCCAAATACACCGCCATCTTGTCAACGACAATTTTGATGGGCTACTCTTAAAACATTATCCTCCTCCACCACAGTGCTGCCCGTTCTGACCTCCCAAAATGCAAGCACAGATTGCACTGATCTAAGATCCGGCGTGTAGTGCAAAATGTTGCACAACAGTGTCAGCAACCTTGTGCGATAGCGCAGTGGTTTGCACTCTCGACTCCCTAATGCTTATTGCCCGAATCACATGGGCTCAAATTCTAGTGGAGGTGGTTGTGAAGAAGTTCATGTTTCTACGGACTGTGGATATGGCCGTGCTGGGCATGACAAGATATGGCCTGACGACGGCAAAAATTACCTTTCTGCGCCGTCAGCGGCGACATCGGTCGAAGAGATGGACAGACAAATGGGACGGATGGACAAGGTAAAACCTGCTGAGAGAACTTAACCGCTATCGCAGTAAGAAGCGTCACACGTTGCGAAGCAGTGACGCGATAGATTGTAAGATTGTGCGGATTTATTCTTGCACCAGCTCACGCGATATTATTGCTACAGCAGAGAATATGCTGAGCCCGGTGAGTGTGGGCGCGCCACCAACTGCCTTAATATCGGCGTGGAGAGGAGACTCAGGAGACACGAGGGATCATAATTTCATCGCAACCCTACCAAGTGACGAAAAACAACATGTAGAAACGATGCAATTGAAAACCATTCGTGGGCTTTGCGCTCTGGCATTACCCGTTCTACAGCAACCTTGCAAGATGAACTCGACGCTTGTAACGCACGCGAAAGTCCTGATCAGCATAGAAGCCAGATTGGCGGACAAAGAGGCGTCCACGGGAAGACGACTCGAGGCTTCAGTACGCTCTCGTCCACGCAGTTCCGTCACAAGTCAATGGCGCTGCGTAAACGTCGCGTCGCAGCTATCATACGCCATCAGCAATGCAGTCTACGCAAGGCTGCTAGCACATGCCCATCACCAGTCTGGCGGCTTCGGGCAGCAGACTATATGGCACAGGGTATCCAGGGGGCACCTGGGATCGTAGGACAGCACAGCCTCGACCACTTGGGCACGTCAACTGCCGATGACCTCAGATGGTAGGAGCACCATGGCCATTGGAGCTGTCTCTTGGTGTGTTATCAAAGCCTTCGTCAAACGAAGGTTGTTGTCTTTGGTCCAATATCGTCGCTTTCGCCTTACTCGGGCATCCTGTCTGCGTGATGCAGCGATCATTCGTTTGATACAATTTTCGGGACACTTGCGTTGCTACGCGCGTAAACATCTAACCACGTGATGCTATTTCTAGATATAGCGTGCTTTTTTTATAGTTCGCAGGTATGAAACCTGTAACGATTGTCTTAATGGAGAGAAAGCGTTTGAAATGTTTCTCAATGCAATCTCCAAATTTTCAATTGAAGGTTTTGTCTCTGAGTTAATAAATAATATGGCAAATAATCAATATTTCCGGTTTATAAATAACTCATTCCAAAAACTGTGTAAAATTTTAGAGAAATCACCACTTATACGCGTATCTACCAAGGGGCCGAGGACGCACCCCTCCCCCCACTTTCAAAAGCGGGAACCGTCGTCTGCACGGTGTAAAATCCAACAAAACAGCTAAAGCCCAGTGGACTTTTAAAACAGCGACCCCCTAAGTGTACGTATATTACTACGTATTCTCCGCTCAGGCAGCTAGGACTGTCTTCCAGGACTTGCCGCCACATTCTGTAGCAGATGACGCTAGGCCGGCAGCACTACGCATGACGTTTCTGCGTGTTTCGACCCGCCTGCGGGATGAGCCTTAAATAAATTATAGGGTTTTACGTGCCAAAACCACTTTCTGTTTATGAGGCACGCTGTAGTGGAGGACTCCGGAAATTTCGACCACCTGGGGTTCTTTAACGTGCACCTGAAGCTAAGTACACGGGTGTTTTCGCATTTCGCTCTCATCGAAATGCGGCCGCCGTGGCCGGGATGCGATCCCGCGACCTCGTGCTCCGCAGCCTAACACCATAGCCACTGAGCAACCGCGGCGTGTGCGGGAGGAGCCTTGAACGCTTGCATTGGGGAAGGAAGGCTGTCGCCGGGCAGTAGAAAACAAGCTTCGCCTTCCACCGCTCGCTTCGTCCCCTGTTTGTTGGAGCCGTTTAACCCAACCACCCTTGAGAGCACAAAATCAGCTTCGATTTTTATGTACTACCGGTCTGTAATCAGTGCTGCCATTATAGCACTTTTGTCGATATATTTGGCGACTGTCTTGTCCCTTTAGCGACAAAGTTTCCCATTCAGTGACCAGCGTCTTTTTCAGTGAATTGAATAAACAAGTGCTGATATTTGAGCGACCTAGAAGATAGAGAACTTGCTTCAAAAAATGACTTTCTAGAAAGTAGTTCATTATTCACAAGCTACATGCAAGTGACCGAGACTCGCTGTATGACGTATAGGTTTTCTGACCATGATGAAGCAACGGTTGCCTTCACATTGTAATTTTGCTTCCCAACACAATTGTCAATAATAGGCTTCAGATTGTGCTCACAAAATTTATGTTTTCTAATTCTCTGCAAAATCCACTTGAAAAGTTGAATCAGTTGAAGCACTGCGGATTCTGCGGCATCACTGCACTGCGGCAATTGCGGCATCACTGCGGCATCAACAAATAAATTCGATTAGTGAACGTTCACAAGCGCAGCAGTAAATTGTTTTCTCAAGACCAGTTGGAATGTCTTCTTAACACTAACAACACGGTAGGTGAATAATGCAGGCCAACTATAGAAAGGCACACAGAAAGACCTAGATATTGGAGCGGCTGAGCTTGCTAACATGACTCTAAACAAATTTCTTTCGCTGAGGAAAGTTAAATCTATCAAACCCTGCTGTTGGATTGCTAGCGTACAATATTGCTGTCTTACCAACAGTAGAATATGCTTCTGTAATCGGAGACCCGTTTACTGAAACTGAGAAAAGATACGGAATATGCCCCCGAACAAAAAGAAGGACAACTGTCCGCATTGCGTACAAAATTTCTTATAACGATCTCCACTTTGATCTTAGCCAAAAGGCCGAGACGGGCCTTTTGGTTAAGATATATGACATATGAAGGAGACGGGCTTGGACAAGCGGCTGTGACAGTGATGTCACGTACCGCGCAAGAGTGACAGACTGTAACTAACGATGTGTGTGCCGTGTTGTGTGCTCTCTATCTCTTGTCCACATCTTTCATCCCCCCCATCCGCTCCCATGTTTAGGGTAGCAAACCGGTTTAGCTAAACTGGTTAACCTCCTTGCCTTCCTTCTCCACTTTTGCCTTCCTTCCTTATAACGATCTCGTTAAGGCCTTTTGCCTCAGTCGCCGAACCTTCCCCCCGCCTCACCCCAAGTTCAACCGGGCGCAGGCTACCACCCTGCGTCTGCTACAAACAATCACGTACCCTTCACCCGCCCGCCTCCTCCTTATAATTCCAGACGTATACACTACCCCCAACTGCCGGTGATGTGGCATTCACCCGGCTACGCTTCCGCATATGCTGTGAGAGTGCCCAGCACAGTACACACAGGCTAACACCACGACTCTCTCGTCGAGGTTGCATGGGGCTCTGCGGAGCTCCGCCCTCGACGACCAAACCTGGGCGACTCAGCACGCCCGAGAGGCGGCGGCGAGGCAAGCCCTCGACGTCCCTTCGTGGGAGGCTTAGGCCCGGCCATGACGAAGTGCTGGTTGTACAATAAAGGTTTATTCCTCCTCCTCATCAATAACAACTCTTTGGACCAAGGCTAAAATTATCTATTTTCCAGAGTAATCGCTGTAGCGCTCTTAATTTTTTTTACCTACTAATTAATGGGCACTACAACAATGACACATCAAAGATATCGTATTTTTCATCCAGATAGGCTAGATACCAGACAAAGCCGTAATTTAATAGGAACGGCCTTTCCCGCATGCGAAAAAGAGTTCGGAAAAGAGTGCTTCAAGTACTCTTTTTTTCCTGGCGTCGTTAACGAGTGGAACAGCCTCACTAATGATGAAGTTCTTGAACCAAGTGTTGACACTTTTGCTTTGAAACTAGTGTCGTAAAACTGTGTTCTTTATCGTTTGTTTTGTATGCTGTAATTTGTATGTGCATTTCCTAAACATATGTAAATTATTAAATAAGTCTTATTTGATAACACACACTGCCAAAATCCCCAGTCTGGATTGCAGTATACATAAATAAATTAATGAAAGCCACCTACACCGTGTTCGTAAATTCATGTTTATCCGGCACCTACAAGCACAGACATTATTACTAACTTGAAACCTCTATGTAAATTATTTGCTTTACGTTAGCTTGTATTATGCGTTGCAACATGCGGGCGTAAAATTCCCTTGACAGTTTTAGTGGAAATTTCATCTACTTGTCTCACTTCAGCGACACGCTTCAAAAAAATAAAACGTGAGAAAATTTTGGGTCAGCATTCACAAAACTTTTCTTATGGAAACGCGGATATTTATTGGCCATTGACGAGACAATAATCTCATTACCACGTCTATCTCTACAGTTATTCGTTGGCTCCCGAATGGCAGCCAATCAGGAGAAGCTCTTACGTCAGGAACGTGCGGAACTTGGGGCCGATATCAGAACGTTTTTTTTTTGTTTTCTTCGCAAGCGATGTTTGCCCTTTGCCGGTGACCCTTTGTTAGATATACGAGACCTGCAACAAAAGAAACGAGGCTAGTGGTCCCTTGAAATCGATTTTTTTTTTTGCCAAACAGCGAACTACGTGGTCTACTACAATGTAGTCCTCATCAAGACACAGATTTTTCCATTGTACTCTACTCTTGTACGAACTGCTGCAGGGATTTTTCTGTTACGTCCTGCAGACCCGTCGTTACGGGCCCCAGCTTCCACGCCTTCACCGCATCTCCTTTGATGATCCCCTAAGATTGGGGAAATAAACAAAGTCATAACGGGTGACATCAAGAGAACAGAGAAAAATGTTCCAGGATGGCGATCTTCCTTTCATCAAACAACCGCCGGCTTCATTCGGTGTTCAGCATTCGACGTTCGCTGATCTGTTACAGCTCCCGTCTGTCCTCGCGAAATTAGAGAAGCAAGTGCTGAAGTATTTCTGTCTAGAATTACTGGTCATTTTTCGGGTCCTATGCTGAGAGCTCACTACGGACGATGCCTCTCGCACTGAAACACGGGATGTGCATGACTTTTTCTTTTCAGTTGAGTTAACTTGCCTTCTTTTACCTAAGCAAAGACGGAGACTTCCATTGACCACCCCGCAGCTTTCTGGCTCATGCGTGAAACCTGCCGTTTCGTGCATGTTATGGACGTGGGATGAAATGCATCTGCCACGGCCGCATTTTTATGGGCGTGAAATGCAAAAACAAACGCCCGCGTTACGTGCATTGGGTGCATGTTAAAGAACACCAGTGGTCTAAATTATTCCCGCAGTCACCCGCTACAGCATGCCTTATAATAATATTGTTTTGGCACGTAAAGCACCAGGCTTTCATCTTATTGACGTGCGTAAAAGTTTCTGCTTAAACGTTACGCTGAGTATTCCAAGTCTCATATTCGAAGTTAATGTGAATAGACGTCTGGAATGTCGACATGTCTGTTTATAAATTGCAGGATACATCCTGGCTGATCACGGTTTCGACGTGTGGGCCATGAACACGCGTGAGATTGCGGCCCGCTCCCGCAGCATCTACAATCTGCAGCAGAATGACGACCGGTACTGGCAGTGGAGGCAAGGGGCTTTCTTCTTATTACTCTCGCCATTGTAGAACAAAAGATCAACTCTGATGATCTGAGCTGGAGGAGAAGGACGGCGCTAGCCATGATTTGATCTAGCCTAGCTGGGGCATAATGACAATTCACTCCACCCGAGCGTCTGTTCATGTCAAAGAATCAATGGCAGCTGTTATCTAAATAGATTGCAACGGAAAAATCGTTTCTCTCTTCATTCACTGCACCGAATTTGATGTGGTCTGTTGTATTAAAAAAAGTCAGAATCTAAGATTATAGGCACCAGATTTTTTTTTCGCTTCGGCCCTCGATTCTCTTACCGCAATATTGTAAAAGAGAAAAATAAAAAAAGACTCAAGTGCAATAGAGAAATAGAAAAATTTTATTGGTTAATCAAGGGAAGGGAGAAGAGAATAACAGAAGGGGTAGGATGAGATGGAGAGGGTGGGTGGGTCCTTATTGCAGGACACCTGTTATCCTGGCTACCCTCTACGCTTGGTGCAAGAAGCCCCTTTGGGCCATAGCCCTTACCGGGTGAGGAGAATCTCGCACGGCTCCCTACTGCAGATATCGAACGTTATTTATCACTGAGTTACAGAGTTGAACACGTGGTGCTTGAGTTTCCAGGAAGCAAACTCAAGTACCACATTTTCAACTCTGTATGTAATTGACTGAGAAATAACGATATAATAATTATATAAAGTGCTCCCATTAAGATATCTAAGGCGCACAACATGTATATAATGTACGTGACTCTGAAGTATATCATAATTTGTGAGGCGCACTTTTGCCAAAACCTCCTCAACAATGCGACAATCCCAACCAAGCTGAAAAATCACACACCAAACTCGTCCGCCTTAGATGCCCTAACGGATGTAGCTTAGAGAACTGCAATATCTGCTTCAAGGCTTTTCAAGTTTACCGGTTTTAGGCACCTGTTGTAAAAAAATGAGCTCCTAAATCTAGGCACCGCTCCCTGCAGTAACTAAAATTTAGCTTTCTCTCACGAATGCAACACGCGACATTCAAAGTGGTCGAGCGGTTCTTTCGTCAGAGAATTTTTGAATCTCATATGTATTTGTACAGGAAAATCCAAGTCATCCCCGAGCTAAAGCTTCCCTGTTAAACGCAGTGCAAGCAGCATTCAGGCAACGCTGCTCCGTAGAGATCAATACTATTATATTTATCACACGTAAAATTCTACCCCTCCAACAAAATTGCCCCGTACCCAATTAGATGAGTTGGCGTTTATTAATACTTGCTATGCATTATCACTCGCTGAATAGATCGAGGCAGCTCAGAAACTTCACGAATAGGCGAAACACTTCTCTCCTGAAAATGTGGTGATCCCGCTGAAAGATTAAGGCCTCCACCGAAGCTCGCGGAGCCATTTTATTTTTCATTTTCTCAAGGAAAGTTCCTCGTTTTTCTGCCCCACTCATATTATCATGAGTGTGGCAGAAAGAACACTTTCAGCTCTGCTTATGGCATAGTGCTCTTTTTCTGGGCCAGAATGAAACCCGCTTCGGCCCTGAAAACATGCTTGGCAAAGGTTTTTAGGTGGATACATGAGTGTACCCAATGTTTTAAATTTCACGCGTGTGTCCATATTAACTTTCATACTATCCCTCGTTGCTTATATCAGCGCGACAGGAGTGAGAAGTTCCTTTCTGGCACGATGCATAGAACACATTTAACAGGGATAGGCGGGCTAGTTCGTGGTCGATATTGGAATGCATCATGTAACCGCGCAAACAACAAGGGACAAAGCAGGAAAAATCCGCGCCTGTCTTGTGTGTTTCCTTCTTTGGTCGTTGTTGTTTGCGTGGTTACATGATGCATAGAACACCTATACTCGAACCTTTCTATCTGTACTTCCGTAATTTCATGTGTGTTTAAATAATATTCATTGCGAATTACTTCTGCATTAGTCTCTTAGTAATATTTTTTGTTACAGTACTCTGAGATACAGCAGGTCATACCTGTTTTTTCGCCAAAGTGTTTACTATGAACCAGGCTAGCGTTAGCAAGCATTAAAATGTTGCTCACGTTATCAGTGTATTTAATTTAGGGTGCTAAATAAGAGAGCATAAACAACGTGATCAAAATTATTCCGCGGTGTAACAGAAACTCTGTGCAAAACAAAAGGTCAAACTACCGATGGTGAGTTTACATACTTTATTATATGCACTGAAAGAATTGTGTAGGGGTGTGCAGTAGACGCAGACACTCAAGTTCTTGTAATCAAGACTCTCGGATTGAATTACCATCCATGTCATTGTAATACTCAAGTTTGGCGTCAATTATGTAGCACACGATATGCAGGGTACTGCGTCAAGCGCACAACTGTCTAATTTTGGGTTAGCACATAGAGCTACGTGATGCCGACCATCTCTGTCGTACAGTCAAGAGGGTTGCAGGGGGCCCGCCATAGAAGTAGCTTCCTCCAACTTTTCCATCTTCCTCAAAGGAAAGTGTTTGTTGTATAATTTCCTTGTACCTGCAGTTTTAAAAAACACGCATCATCCCTCAGGACGAAAGAAGGCAGACAAAGGCGAAATGCTATCCCGCATCAGCGCTTACCCTGTGGTTGTCCTCTGTCTGCCTGAATTTGTCGTTTGTTATGTGATGTGCGCTTGTTAAACCCTCTTACTCGCTGGTCCTCGAGATGCATGGATGGTGTTTTCATCCATCTTCTTGCGTTCTTCCCAATATTGCGGTTGCTGCATTTTACATATCACAGTATCCTCGCACCGAACTATGACAGGGTAAGGACACGTGGAGGGAGATGGACGGCGAGGGCAAAAAAAGTGGTAGCGGAAAAAAAATGTGGGACGAGCAGGATAACACAAAAATCCAAAACAAGGAGCCCGTTCTCGAAACTATACCATGTTGATAATAAAAGGCCCCGGCGCGGCTGACTACGTACATGAAACATACAACAGCGCAACGAGCTCGACTCTAGTTACGAAGATCAACAAGAACTCAAGAGTCTCCGCAAAGATACGGAGTGCAAAATGCATCCGCGTTTCACTTTCACAAGAAGGATACTGATGAAATTCCTTTGGGTGCCGATGGTAATGTGAGCCATAAAAAAAATGGCTGTGGCTTAGGTAAGGTTAAGCCCAGGATGCGAAGCATACTAGCCTTTATTTTAGTTGTTGAACCACTGTTTAGCCTGGTGAACTGCTGTTGCTTGGCTATATTTGGTTCGGCTAGACGAAGAAACAACTCATGCATTACTGCTTCGCCTTCAAGAGTGGAACGCGACAGCGTTCCCGTCGCCCCGCCAAGGGGTGTAAGACAATGGGCTACAGGGCAGCGACTACGCGCCCCGCATTGGACGCGGTGAGCGTCGAGCAAAGCAGCGTTCGGCGCGGCAACGAAATGTGCGCCTGAGCAAGAGACGCACGCCTTAGAAACAGCTCGTTTCTAAGGCAACACCGCATTCACTAGAGGCGCTTTTGTACCGCTTTGAAGCATCGTACTCGTGGCTCAGTGGTAGCGTCTCCGTCCCACATTCCGGAGACCCTGGTTCGATTCCCACCCAGCCCGTCTTGCAAGAGTTGAGCCAAAGCCACTTCTCCTCTGTCGTGACGTCACGGTGTCACGTGGTTTCAAGGCGACACCGCCGCGCCTGAGGAGCTGGGTTGAGCTCTCGTAATATGCTTCGCATAAAATTGAGCTGTCAAAGCGTGCGGATAAAAAGCGGCAGAACCCATCTCACGATGACTGTCGACCGTAATGCGTCCGCATTGAATCAGCATAGCGACACACGTACTGGTACCGTTAAAACGATCGATGTTTGTATGAAAAGTGTACCGCAGCGAGACTCCTCTTTCGCGCGTCCTTAGTAACACTGGGTGCCATCTAGACCCGCAGCCACGAAGCCTGCGTTTGGCGCCAGCCCGTGCGAACGCTGAGAAACACGGCATGCACTAAAACGGCCTCCTCTGTCACGCTTCTTTCTGGACACGTTGCGCCATCTAGGGGCGCTACCGCGAAGTCTGCGTATGGTTCCCGTGACGTGTAGCATGGCGCCTCCGTCCCTGCGAACGCTGAGAAGTATTCCTCGTTGCCACACACTAAGCGACATATGATACCGCACACTATGACAACTCAGCACGCAACCTCCACAGCTTAGCATATTCAGTTTTATCGCATAGGAAAGCAAGCACAGCACGTGCCACACGCACAAACTGTGAAACGCTGCAGTATGGCGGCACCCGCCGGGATGGATGGATGAATGGATGGATGCTATCAGCGTCCTCTTTGGAAGAGAGTGGTGTGTCGCGCCACCAAGCTCTTGTTACGGATGGATAGATGCTATGAGCGTCCCCTCTGGAATGGGGCTGCAGGTTGGCGTGATGCGTAAAGCAGCGCACGCGAGCAATGGCACAGCAACAGCAGCGCCCGGGAATGCTGGAGAAGAGGCAAAGATAGCATCGCTTTAAAACACGCTACCAGATACAATCTGAAGACCTACGGTATTAGGTTGCCAGAGCTCTGACGAGCGAATACCGCAGGTTTTGTAGTTGTATCGTGCATCTTGTTTTTATAACCTTTTCGTGATCGCTGGTGTTGTTGAACAGCTTTGCTATAGCGTTAGTTGGGACACGCGGTATAGTGAAAACCGAGTACTCATCGCCCCTAAAGGCCGAAATTGCACAGAGCTCGAGAAAAAACACTTTCATTTGAAGCAAGCATGCGTATTCAGTCTTGTTCACGATTTACGGTAAATGGCCACTGAGGTAACAAAGGTCTCTAGGTTAATACATGAGGGGTCTTCACGCTACTAGAGGAAAATATGGGACAGTTACAGAGGCCTGCGAATATGTGTGCCATTAATGCGAAATACCTCCAAAATAATGGTGCTTCACGAAGTGACGAGTAATGAATTAGTGGCAATTCAACAAGTCAAACCTGTACCTACATAAAGGAAGGAAAGACCGAGAAATGCTGAGAATGAAACGAATGCGGAGTGTTGCCGTAATGAAATTTAGTGCAATTTGTGGCTAAAGAAATAGTAGGTGGTGGAAGGAACCTCGCAACTAGTAGTGGTGCCAGCATTAATGTTTCGCAAACGCCATTACGTGCTTGACACTTGAGGTCTACTCAGTGTTGACATTTAGCTAGAGGGCAGCGGGTCGAGTAGCAGTGGGTGTTCACGATAGAACCACGTACTATTCAGTCCGTGCAGGGGGAAATAGGAAAACAAGGTTAGCACGGAAGGCGAGGGCACAGAAAGGCGCACAGACACGCCGACGCACACACTCAAAAAGCCCAAGTGCAAATTGTGCATTTTGGATTTTTTTAGGCTTTCCTCAGCTTTCTCACGCTCCGTATTTCTAAAATTCCATGGTGTCGTTTCATCTCGGTTCAACATGATGTCGCCCCATTGGTGGAATTAGCTAGTGGTCCTAGACGATAGCTTCTCTTAGGTGCCCGGTTACTTATCAAGCCGTGCGTTTCATTTCGGAATATAATAACAACGCTTGATTGCCCCTACCTCTTCAGGTAGAGGCTATCTACCTTGCAACGAATAGCGTAGATGCAATCTATTTAGATCGCCTCTACCTAGCAGGGATTAATAACTCCAGTCGTTCAATCTGTGATTTCCCTGGCTTTGCCTGGTTGCCAATTTCGCTAATTTTCGGGATTCGTGAGGTGCCATGCTTTAACTTTTCATGAGTCACCCAAGGTGGCAAAGTTTCGTAGTTTCACTTTCTTCTCGAGCAATGACATCTTCTTATTCCTAGATCTCTGCAATGACATTTCACACCGTGTTTGTCGCATACAATCTCATCTTCGTCAGAGTATGCACGAAATGAGCTGACACGTAAGTGCGCTTACTTTTGAAGCCAAAATACACAAATGCCTAATGCCAATCATCTCTGTTAACAATCCTGAAGTAAAGGCTCATGAACTTGCGTTCTATGTGGCCATAATCTTTAAGTTATACGTAATTTTTGAAAGTTCTTGTTGGAGACAACATACTTCTAGTCCTTGAGCTGGATTATTAAGAGAGGCGGCATTGCTGCATGAGAAATTGAAACACATCTTTCAATCATTTTTAGATATCTAATTAAATTCCTAATTTATTCATTTACAGCATAGACTGCAATTTACGATTTGTAACCGGTGAGCTTTCCAGGTGTATCCAATTGGAGTGAATTTCCAGAATGACACCAGTCTGAACACGTGCGCCATCGATTTCACCGTAAAAATGCACTGTTGTTCTACCTATATTCTCGCAAAACCATGTTTTACGCATGTAAGCACAACAGTAACTAGAACGCCAATGTATTGCGTCGCACACTTTGGGAAACAATATCTCGAAGCTGCTTTCATCCTGGAAATTCATTTCAACTGGATACGTCTTGTAAGCTCACCGGCTACGATTCGTAAATTGCGAAATGTGCCGTGAAGTAAATATTTAAGTAGTTAGTTAGTGAGTTTCGGTTAACTGGATGAATACGCGTTTCGATGTATCGTGATTGTAACGTCGGCATCTTCAAATAATTCAGCACAAGGACAATAATTACGCTATCTTCCACAGGCGATTTTGTTTTTAAATGCCCCAAAACTTCAAGATAATAATTAACCTTGTTTAATAGTAAAAGACGGCTGCAGGAATGATTAAGTTAAAGTAGGCAATACACAATTTTCAAAGACGTACTCAGTGTCATCAGGACGACAAGTTACTTCAATATTAGATCTTTTGTTAACACGAAACACTGATCTCAAAAGACAAAAACTATTGCAGCGGAAAAGTAAAAACATTCGGACCTGTGGCGCTAGCCGCCACGCCGTTACAGTGGGAGCAGGGGGGGGGGGGGGTAAGTTCGTGACGTGGATCGCCCATATATCCTTATATTTATCGAGTCAGCACACACCTTCGAATCGAATCCAACGTGTGAAAATGCGGCCTACTGCGCTTTGGACTTTGAACTTTAAACATTCGTCTTGCATGTCTGAAACAGTGCTCTCGAATAAATCATCGCACTTCTGAATCCAAGCAACTCAGTGCGGCACCTTCGAAAAGAACTGCTCTAAAGGCGAGACAAGCAAGTGGGTGTGTTTGTTTCTCACTGGCCTCTACCACGTTTTGCGCGGTCCCCTTCAAACATGCTAATCTCAGATTCTATCTAATCCAGCTTTGCCCACTTTAATTGTAATGGCAAATATATGGACACTCGAGACTCGTTTGCAGCGCCGTGGTCGTGCTGTCCTGGTATCAACGACGCATGCGCGGCCAGATGGTTACGGCTCCGGGCCGCGCAGTGCCTTAAAATGCAAACACCACGAAGCCAACTGGACGCTGCGTCCCGCTCCTCTCCGTCTGCTCTGCCGAAGCCAAGCCAAGCCGTGTCGCTCCCTCGTGGTGTTAAAACACCGTGGAAGGGGTCCAGGCACAACTTTGCTATTCTTGCAACGTTGCAGAAGCTCGTTGTGGCTTTCGATCTTTGGCCCTTCAGGCGAAAGTGCCTAATTTATTTTTTCCTTATTTCGTGATTATGCTATCTTCTTTTCAGCTTTAACGAGATCGGCCGTTACGACGTCGCCGCTGCCATTGACCTCGTTCTAAACACCACGGGCGCCACCAAAGTGACGTTGCTGGCATTCTCGCAAGGATTCACTTCTAGCCTCGTCCTCCTTTCCACAAGGCCGGAATACAATGACAAGGTACGCTGCTCGTGACAGAGAGGGGGCTATATAGTTTAAATTGTCAGAGAGGTCAAACCGGGCATTGTTGCCTTCTGCTTTGCACTGTACTACCTTGAAAATAAAGTACGCAGTTGCAACGCACTCTACGGAATATATTGACACGCGCACATTTTTATATTTTTCTGGTGACCGCTTCCCACCAGCTAAAAATGCTAAACGTTACCCGCCGTGGTTGCTCAGTGGCTATGGTGTTAGGCTGCTGAGCACGAGGTCGCGGGATCGAATCCTGGCCACGGCGGCCGCATTTCGGTGGGGGCGAAATGCGAAAACACCCGTGTACTTAGATTTAGGTGCACGTTAAAGAACCCCAGGTGGTCAAAATTTCCGGAGTCCCCCACTACGGCGTGCCTCATAATCAGAAAGTGGTTTTGGCACGTAAAACCCCATATATTATTATTATTATTAAAATGCTAAACGTTATCTCTCGGCGCACGCCGCGCCTGCATGTATTAGATTTTCTCGAATGTTACCGATGGTTCCATCCGTTGTCTCTCCTCACCAAACCTTGTTAGATTTAATCTGATTGTATGGGCTACGCAAATTCTGTAGGCACGCGGGCACGACAGATTACGCTGCAACCTTGGAGGGTCATCTGTAGAAGCCGACATGCTTGATACACTGAGCAGATTTCGACGATCATCGACAGTGCTCCCCGCTATCGCTGTGCTTGAGTATAGCTCGTATTTTAATAAAACCTTCCTTCGTGATTCACAGTTTTTACTGCTGTGTTCTTCATAGTCACCACAATGTCCCAATATGTGAGGCGAAGCTTTCTTGAAAGGTTACGGGTCCATGCTTTGCAAAGAGACACATGATACGGGCAGATTTATTTCAGTTTCAGTTTATTATACTTTCAAGATACATAGTTGGTTGTTTATAGTATACAGACAAGGTTCCCAAAATCAAACGACTGCAGCGGGACCCTCAGTTACCAAGATTGAAAAAAAATGATTAGTTAATACAGCAGTGTAAAATTATGCAATAGATAAGTAAATAAAAAGTGAACGAAGTAGTGAAAAGGAATACATTCAATTTTTATACAAGGAGTCATACATGACAAAAAAAATTCGCACATTACCGATCTAAATTGTTATAACCTATTTAATAAATGAAGTACACACTTTAGGTACGAAGTAATTAATCAGGACTACTAATTATACAAAATGAAATTTTTAAGTTCATATCTGAATGCATGCAAGGATGATGATTATTTAAGAGCATGGGGTAAGTCATTCCATAGTTGAATCGCTGAGAGGGAGAAAGTCATTTTGCCGTGATTCGTGTTGCATTTAGGTAATAGAAAGTTGCGATTATGTGCAAACCTACTGCTCTTGGTATTAGTGAGCAACCTAGGATCAATTAATTGAAACGCGAGCTGTTTGTTAAGTAATCTACCTAGAGTGATAAGTTAATTAAGTTTAAACAAGCCAGATATGGAAAGAATGAAGTTAGCCTGAAGGAGCGGAGCAGCATTAGAGTGAAAAGAAATGTTGGTAATAATGCAGCAATAATATTTTAACAGCAACAACAATGTAACATTTGCAACAATTCGCAAGCGTCTCCCGGACTTCTCACGAAATGTTCGCGTTTGTTACCCATAGCAGATCTACGTCATCTGGCTTGGCAGGTAATGTGAATGTCATTATATCCGGGTTCTGCACCCCTTTTTTGCTGCGTAGCGAAATCTTGCCAAGTCTTCAAGACGGTTTCTTTCGGCTTACAGAATACGCTTCGTTCCCGTGACACATGTTTAGTGCGACACACTGCCACAGTGCTGAGTGTTTATTCACGCATATTTGCCCAGGCATCGAACTGACCAGGTGTAACCCTCCACAACGCGACCCAATTGACCCGCAGACTGCAGATTGCATAGTTTCAAAGATGGGGCCACTTTTGATTACACTATCTCCGGGATCGAATCGCTTTAATAATAAGCCGTGACCGCGGTTGGCCCAGTTCCAAATATATAGCGCAGCGCAGGCACTGATCTATGTCTTACATCCCTAACATTTCCCTGAAGTTAATGCTAGGTACCTTCGGCCATGGCAAACACGATGGATCATTTTAAGGACGCGCGGTTGTAACCATCATTTAAAATAAGCAAACGTAGGCTGCCTGGAAACTGTCAAAATAAACAAGCTTGCAAACTTTGCCACCTTTATATATTAAGACCCGTTATGTCTAGAATCCCCAGAAAACTTAAACAATTCCAGCATTATTGCGATGAGATAAATTTGCAGCCATTTTATTTCCTAAAAATTTGCGTCACTAGCCGCTAACCGTCGGTAGCATTTACGTTTGCGGTAACCATCACCGGTACACTCTGTATTGAAGAACGGACCCAGCGCACTAATGCCTTTGTGAGTAAAGCATCCGATACTGTTTAAATACGTCTACCGCTACAAACAAGAAGCGAACGGTGCGATGCTACCGAACGAGAAAGATTTGCGGCATAATACATAGCCGAGTTGTGATGTGTAGCATTGCTCCAAAGGATAAGCACATGGTGCACCGTCGTACAAGTGCTCCTTAGCAATCAATGGTCACGTGAAATGGATAAGAGCGAGACATACTTCAAGACACCTCAAGACGGCTTGTAAAATTTGTTAACCGTTTTTCGTTGTAGGTCGACCTCCTTATGGGCTATGGTCCAGTGGCAAACTTATCGGGAATCCAATTCCCTTTTCCCGAGATCATCGCATTCTCTGATCCAATCTTCGTAAGTAGCAGTTATGTCTGGCCGTTTGGATATTCTACATTGGCTGACTAATCTGGCCATTTCCTTTAGCAACCGCATAGTAGGAAAATATGCGCACGAAATTCTCTGCCAACCAACCAGAAGAGCAGTTGAACAGTTCATGCATCGGAAGTTGATTATTGTGTAAGCAGCGCCTAAGTAGCCAAAGAACAGAGTTCAATACGCATCTAACCTGAGGACATGCTTCGTAAGCTTCAACATCAACAACAGATGACAAGAGCCTAACTGTGCCAGCAACTGCAATGTAAAAGTGTGGAAAACTATTTCAATATTCCGCGCGCTTTGCAACCATCTTTCTTGTTTTCCTTATGTCTATAATAACGATGTTCTTTCTCTTACGTCTAGCGCTTTAAAAAAATTACCGTATGGAGACACATGTGGTTTTCGCAGAGAGACTACGTGTCTAAGCAAACATAAGCAGAAACAAGAAATTTCAGCGATAATTTTGCCAATTACCCAAATGTGCGCATAACTTTCTAATTTCAGGTTTCGTAGCACGTGTCGCAATTACAGATTAAAGCAGAGCAGTTGTGAAGTCATTCCTGCAGAAGCCTAGCGTGACTTTCAAGATATGCGATCTCAGAATGCGCTAGAAATACATTAATCTCCCAGGCAACATTTTCCCAAAAGTGTCCCTTTAAAATTTCGAGATAGTCTGAAGCACAATGCCGTCGCATTTTGTTAGTAAATTTTGAGGTAGGATACTTAGAAAGTGGTACTTGTCTTAGCACTTCTAAGGGTTTCCCCACTACTGCTCTCCTTCAATTTCTCAATGGCGACATGCATCCTAAGCGGCGTAATTAAAGTGGAAATTACCTCATTGAAGTATTAAGGAAAATTATGGTTGCCATTTATCTTGCTGCTATTGTCCACGTAGCCACGTTGCCTACCTGCGGGAAACGCAAGGGTCTAGACATTCGCTTTTTTAAGCGTTCTGCAAAAGAAAGAAAACGTGCTTAGAGAAGTCTTTAGAAAGCCAGAAAAGTTCAGTCGCCATTTACCGGCAAATATGGGAGAAATACTTTAGACATTACGTCACATCTCTTTAAGGTCCTGGATCCATGACTTGACCCACGCTCACCACATTCCATAGTGTTGTGCAGGAGCTCGCTCGACACATGTCTAGGAGCAAGTGCAACTGACGGTGGTCTGGTGAAGAGCACCGTGAAATGCACCATATATATATCTATATATATATATATATATATATATATATAAAACTAGTTTTGTGCGAAAGCGATATCAAGGAATTGCACAACTACATGATGTTAGCTTCGTAGTTCTTGTGGGCCGTAATATGTAGTAAAGACTCGTTTAAGTCAGTCAGTCAACAAACTCTGTTCACCTCCTAAGGAACTACTAAGTCGTAATCGGATCCCGGCCACGGCGGCCGCATTTCGATGGGGGCGAAATGCGAAAACACCCGTGTGCTTAGATTTAGGTGCACGTTAAAGAACCCCAGGTGGTCAAAATTTCCGGAGTCCTCCACTACGGCGTGCCTCATAATCAGAAAGTGGTTTTGGCACGTAAAACCCCAAATATTATTATTATTATTATTACTAAGTCGTAGTTGCTGTGTCGCGCAAGTAAATGCAAACATTAACCAACCTTATTGCAAGACCGCAAACACTCACTGTCATAATGATGGCGTAATGAAGAGCGCCTGCGGCAGGTACCGAGTGCTCCGTGCTGCTTCTCGGGACTTTAATGCGAAAAGTCCGAACTGGGGCTACCAGAAGGCAGAACGAAAAGGACAAAAGATAAGTGATGCGGCGGAAAGGATAAGATGTGAGCTACTCACAGACGAAAACCAACCTACGCGACTAGGGAATAGCGTATGCCCAGATACCTGCCCAGATCTAACCTTTGTGAAAGGAGCAAGCCAGGTCGAATGGGAGAACACGCTAGAAAACCTAGGCAGCGATCACTACATCATAAAAACGTCAATAGAGGCAGGAACAATCAAGAGAAAGATAGGATTGGCCCATTTAACAAATTGGGACGCGTTCAGACAAGGAAGTCAACAACTAAAGGGAGAGATCACATCCATCAAGGAATGGTGTCGGCAGCTCAAACAAATACAGGAAAGATATACGCATGAAATAGATAGGACCGAGCAAGTACCGGAGGTGGACAAACGTCTGCTTGGGCTATGGGAAGCGAGACGTGGGCTCACTAAAATATGGAAAAGACAAAAGCTTAACAAGAAACTCAAAAAGAAAATAGCAGAAATCACAGCAAAAGCAGAGGAATATGCAACGCAACTGGCCAGGCATAGCTGGCAACAGTTTAGCCGTTCGCTACAAGGTACGCTCAACACGGCCAAAACGTGGCGCATTCTGAAAGCATTTATGGATGGATGGATGAAAAACTTTATTAGATGGATGAAAAACTTTATTATGAAAGCATTTATGGACCCAGGGAAAACAAAGGCAGAGAGCAACAAGGCAATCCAGAGGCTGATTCACCAGTACGATGGTACCGAAGAGCAGCTAATGGAGGCCTTGAAAAACAAATGCTACGGACAGGAAAGACCCGAAGAATATAAAGCGGAATACCAGGGGGAAGAAAACGCAAATATGGACAGGCCAATCACACGAGAAGAAGTGAACGCAGCTCTGGGGTCCCTAACCAAAAACACAGCACCGGGAGCAGACAAAATTAACAACTCCCTCATTCGCAACCTAAGCGATGAGGCGATAGATCAATTAACAATCTACTTAAACAAATTGTGGAACGAGGGAACGATCCCGGAGGAATGGAAACACGCCGAGGTCGTAATGATCCCGAAGCCAGGAAAGAAACTACAGATAGAAAACCTAAGACCAATCTCCCTCACCTCGTGCTTGGGAAAGTTATACGAAAGAATAATCACAAAGAGAATACAGCAACTCATGGAAGGGAAGGAACTGTATCCGCACAGTATGTTTGGCTTCCGAGCAAAGCTATCAACACAGGATGTCCTCCTACAGATTAAGGAAGAGGTCCTAAGGAAAGCACCCAAGACAGGAGAAAACATCATAATGGCACTAGACATCAAGGGAGCCTTCGATAATGTCAGCCACACGGCAATAATGGAAGGGCTTCAAAACATAAATTCTGGGAAGAGGACTCATGACTACGTGAGAGCCTTCCTAGCAAAAAGAACGGCCACAATAGGACTAGGGGATATAAGAAGCGAAACCTTTGTCACCCCAAGCAAAGGTACGCCGCAGGGCTCAGTCATTTCACCCATACTGTTTAACATTGCGATGCTTGGCCTGGCCAGGGAACTAGGTGAAATCGAGGGCATACGACATGCAATGTGTGCGGACGATATCACAATATGGGCCAACCAAGGAACGCTAGGACAAAAGCAAGAGAAACTGCAAGAGGCAGCAAACCGCGTAGAAAACTATGTTAAGGCAAGAGGCCTGGCTTGCTCCACAGAGAAATCGGAAATACTCAGAATTGGAAAGAACCCCACCAAGGCCGAAATAGAAATAAACTTAGAGGGCCAGCGTATAGCGGAAAAGAACATGATAAGAATTCTAGGAATGTGGCTGCAAAGCAGCGGAAACTGCAGTCACACCATTAGCTTACTCCAAAAATCGACAGATCAAGTAAGCAGGATGATTACGACAGTTTCAAATAGAAGACATGGCATGAAAGAGGCAGACACGATCAAGTTGGTTAAAAGTTTAGTGGTCAGCAGATTCACATACTCGCTACCTTACCACCTTACCACTTGATGAACAAGCTAGAAAGAGAACAAGCAGAAACCATACTAAGGAAGGCGTACAAAACGGGACTACACCTACCAAGGAATACTTCAAACGACAAGCTACTGCAGCTAGGAATACACAACACGTTCAGCGAGCTGGCAGAAGCGCAACTAAGCACACAAATAGCGAGACTTTGGCAGTCGGCTACAGGAAGAATGCTTCTAAAGAGACTAGGATACGATACGAAAGGGGCAATAGATCGAGAGGCAGACATCCCAGACAACGTCAGACAAACCCTTAGAATAAGTCCAATTCCACGCAACATGGATGCGAACCTACACGCAGCCAGAAGGCAGGCAAGGGCAGATTACGTGGAAGGCCACCTGGCAACACAGGAAAAGACGGTGTACACGGATGCAGGGCTATACCCGTGGGACAAGCACACTAGAACACACAGAGTAGCTACGGCTGTAGTAGACTACATGGGAGAGAGAATCAGCTGCGCAACCATAAGGAATTGCACGGTAGCGGAGGGGGAAGATCGAGGTCGCCATAGCGCTTGCAGCGACCGAAGGTTACCGAAGTAACAGATCACTAACCATATTAACAGACTCCAAAGCTGCATGCAGACATTACGTGCAGGGGAGAGTCTCTAAAGAGGCCCTGCGAATCGTCCTCGGAGCAGGAACCCTCGGAAATGAAGTCAAACACAAACTTTTCTGGATACCGGCCCATACCGGGATAGAAGGGAACGTGAGAGCAGACAGTCTAGTTCGCGAGATCACGTACCGAGCTGGACAGATAGAGCCTCTCGAGAACCCTACAACGGTGGAGCCGACGTGTGCGGAAATATTAAACTATTATAGAGGGCAGAGAATCAAATATCCTCCGCCACACACACTATTTACACTACAGGAAGCAGCCGACTGGAGGAGGCTACAAACCGGAACTTTCTATAATCTACACATACTAAGTAAAATGTACCCGACACAATACAGAAACTCCTGCCCATGGTGCGGAGAAATACCAACTCTTTACCACATAACATGGGAATGTAAGCATAACTACACATTCATAAACATAAAAGCCCGAGTGCGGAGCAATGGGAGGGCCTGCTCACCAGCAGCGAGCTCACCGCCCAAAGGGCAATGGTGCACTGGCCACTTCGCACGCGTGCGAAGTGGCCAGGCTCAGTGGAGCCCTGGAATAGGGGCACACCCGTGCTGAAGAGCCAGGCAGCAAGCGCAAGATGGCTCACCGCTAAACCCCTTGATAGAATCAATAAAGTTTTTCTCTCTCTCTCTCTCGCTTCAACGCGTCTCCGAAACTTGAAATTACGTGAGCTCCTACACTAGGCGTGCTGTAACACCGTAGACATGATGCCACCAGCCATATCACCACGTCCAAGCTCTGCACCCGCCGCATATTACCTCCGAGACACGCGCAAAAGCGTATGTGCTTAGCCCCGTGGACAGCCATGCGCAGCCACGGTCAGGCTAGAGGAAGAGATGCGCTCTCACTTTGCCCCCCTATGTTACTTTGGTGGGCGCGTTCATTATGTCTAATACATCAGTGGCATAAAGTAAAATGAAAGCTTTATTTTAGTTTTTTACCTAAGATACTGGATTTGATGAGAAAAAAAGCTATTAACAGTTTCGGAGGCCTCACCAATCTACAAAAACAGCGGCGACGCAGTGTCGCTTCTCGAAGGAAAACAATAGGCAGTGACCAAATTAAAGCTCTTGATGACACCACAGCAGCATAAAAAGATACGTTCAACTTAACCGAGGCACAGAATACCACGCACCGCAATGATGGCACCTCATACCAGAGAAGCCATTGCTGAGGGTGCTGGGCATGTGGTTGCAGTCCAACCAGCGCGCTACACACACCCTTACACTCCTCAAAACCAGTGTAAAGGCGATATCACGCATGATCTCCCGCGTAACATCCAAGAACAGAGGAATGAAGGAAAGGGACACGTCAGTAGTCTGGTGGTGAGCAGAATGACATACAGCCTGCCTTACTACCACCTCACACAGTCCGAGACGAAGCAGGCCGACACACTTTTGAGGATGGCATTCAAGACCGCTCTCCGCCTGCCGATGAGTACATCGACTGAAAAATTATTGGCGCTAGGGTTGCACAACACCCTCAGCGAACTGACAGAAGCCCATTACGTCTCGCAACAACAGAGACTAGCGCGGACTCACACGGGCCGGCAGGTCCTACAAACCTTGGGGTTCCCAGCAATAACAACACGAACCCAAGAAACCTGCTTAATACCTCGTCACGTCCAGGACAGGTTTCACGTTGCCCCGATACCACGCAACATGGACCCTAACCTACACTCCGGCAGGAGGAGAGCAAGGGCCCAGTACATGGAGAAAGCGTTCAGGTTCAATACCACGGCCCGTTTTACGGACGCCGCCATGTATGGGACGAACAACAAGGGCGCAGTGGCAGTGGCATGCGACCACCGAGGCAACGTTACCTCCGCTGCATCGACCCGCCCCTGCACGATCACGGAAGCCGAAGAGATGGCCATCGCGTTAGCCATCCGCGAGGGCCTACGCGCAAACCAACCACTGACGATCCTTACGGATTCCCAGCAGGCCTGCCGCAACTTCCTACAGGGAAGAATTGGAAGACCTGCAGCACAAATCCTAGCACGAATACTTAAGGAGGACCCTGAGGACTTCACCACCCAAACCATCATCTGGATACCGGGCCACACTGGCATCACGGGCAACCTGCAGGCCGACAGAGCAGCTCGAGGATTCGTACATAACCGAGCACTCATCACGCCGGCTGCAGAAGACCCGGACCCTGTCGACCTCGAGTATTCAGCCATCGTTAACTACCACAGAGGGCGTCGCTTGCGATATCCACCACCCCATCGAAATCTAAAGACAGAAGATGCCGCTGCCTGGCGTAGGCTCCAGACAGGCACTTACACGAACTACACATATTACATCGGATACACCCCACAGCCTACACAGACGAATGCCCATGGTGTGGGGCCACGCCAACCCTATACCACATTACGTGGGAGTGCACACTACAAAACATAGAACACCTAGACACGAACACCACGAGGGAGCAATGGGAGGCACTGCTGTCCAGCTCGGCCCTCGACGACCAGCTCAAGCTGATAAAGAGAGCGGAGAAGATGGCAAGAGCCAGCGGAGCCCTGGACTAAGGGCCCCGACCATTAGCGGTTTTCTGATTATTCTTTTTATAAAGTTTATCTATCTATCTATATAGAGCACACAACATTAAGCAATATGGAAATCTAGTCAAGCTGACAAAACTCTCGCGGAGCACGGAAAAGGGCAAATTATGCAAGCGTTCGTACAATTCTGTATTCAAACACTTGAGAAAGGTGTATTTCAACATCTGGCGACAATTATATATACGGTCTGCACCTTGGTAAGACAAATCAAAGAAATATTTCAGGGACGTCAGAAAAACTGGAGTGCTTCCACAGCTTTTTCTCCTGCCAAACACACATTTAAGCGGAATAACATGATGGTGATTAGTATCGAAATACCTCACATCGCACAGGATATTTTATATGCCCGATACAGCCTTCGTGTGCTTGATCGATTAGTACCCCTTTCGGAATATGTGAACTTAAGGTAAGCTACAAAATTCATTGATGTTCCTGCCAAGTGTCTCCGAAAAGCGTGCGCCAAAGAGTATGGTGTGATGCTAACAGTAACCCCCAACGCAATTTTAGCCAACATTCTGGACAGGTATCTCGAAAGTGCTGTTGGTATTGCTATTTCTGCTAGGCAGAGGCGAATTCGATAATCCTCGTCTTCAATTTCTCAAATGGCACCAACTGGCACCAAATGGCACCAAATGGCACCAAGCACCAACGATTCCTTCTTGTTTTGGAACGCATACGTAGCATACCATGCCGTAATCGCCTGAGTTCATTTAACGTTTTAAGAAGACGCACAGTCATCGCATTCCACCAGTGCTAACATATAGGGCAGAAACCTGGAGATTAACTGAGAAGCTTGAAAAGCAAAGGGCAGTCAGCTATTGAAGTAAAGGTTTTACGCTTATTGATAGGAGAGATAAAGACAGCGGTGTGGATAAGAGTGGAAATGGGGTTAGCGATATTGAGGCAAAAAAATGGAGTGGGGCATGCCATGAATGCGTAAGGCCAATAACGATTGGTCTATTGCGATTTCAGGATGGGTGCCAAGAGAAGGGAAGTGCAGTCAAGCAAGGCAGATAATTAGATGGTGTGATGAAGTTAGGAAATGTGCAGGCATACGACTGGGTCAGCTGACGCAACACATGGGTAATTGGGGATCGCTGGGAGAAGTCTTCGTCCAGCAGTGGACATAAATGAACGATGTTGATGATGATGAACAATGTCTCCTTTGATGCAGATGCTCCTCGATCCAATAGGCGACAGCGGATATTTCTTCCTTCCCGATGCACCCCGAGATGCGATGCAGGCAATCTGCGACAACTACAAGGGAGAGCTGTGCTCCACTTCCCTAGTCGTCACAATGGTCAGCAGCCCGGAGGAGGTGAACAAGGTAAGACTCAGCGACGTCCTAAAATTGAAAGGTGCTTTAGCAACGTTGACACGCATGTGAGTACTCCGTTAAAAAGGTCAGTGCTGTAAAATTAACGCGCCGATGCTTTCTCACTTTCACTAAACAGTGTGTCATTGGACACAACCAAAGTTATAATAGTAAGCTACCATTTCACATAGTAAATTGCATAGCTTATCGTTAAGTACTGTCATATGCAATATTTGTACGCTCACAATGTTCTCCTTTCTTGGGTAGTAATTTTCGTCGCGTCCACGCTACTTTGTACGAGATATTTTGGCAGTGCCCTGCCTTTACTGCATATGCTACTCACTTAAGGAGTATCTCTAAAAGGGGCCTCTAGGGGTTAAATAGCTTAAGATGATGATCACGACGATGATGATGATCATGACGATGATCATGTCGTCGCAGTCGCCGTGATGTTCTGTGTAAAGTCCAAGGGCGATTACAGCATCGCCGCGCGCTCTATTCGGTATGTTGTAAGAGTTGGGGTCGGACATGTAAAGAGGTGCAGCTGGTCCATGCCATCGTCCGGCTCATCTGAGCTAAGGACGTTGTTGAAGGGAGGAACGTGGTCTCATCGAAAACGAGGAGTACTGGGTTTATTTACAATATCTACATGAAGAGTGGAGAACGGTACATCTCATCAGTCTAGCACGACCTAAGTGAAGCACACTGAGGAGCCGGAAAAGTTCGCTTAAGACCCTTCTGTTCTCCCTAGATCAATAGGCCAGGGAAATCTGCCGCCCCACCTTCCTCCACTCGGGACGTCCAAAATCGCCGAAGGTCCCGCGTTGTGAGCGAGGGTTCCCACAATTATTCAAGCACCTTTGTTCAGTGAACACACAGAAAAGAGGGGAGCTTCGTAGACATAGATTATCACGCTTGACTCACGCTAGCGCGTCTTGGTGCCTGGGATGACACAGCAGTTTGCTGGAGCGTCTGTCAAACGACCGCGTCGGTTACCGGAGTCCGTTAGGGAACGCCGAACACCCTCTTCCAGGAGTTTTTTGCTCCTATTGACCCGTGACGCGACCGTGAACCAACGAACAACACTCGATCCGCCTAGCGTGTCGTGCCCCGCTAACGCCGCAAGTCTGTCCGAGGGGTATGCACTGTTAGCATCACGACGCGATTCGTCGCAGTGTTGCAGGAGGCGCTAGAAGGTCGCTATCCCCACCGGCCGATCGTAGCATTGTGCGAGCGAAAGCACGTGAGGGGAGGGGATGATCGCGGCTCAATCTGGCGTACGCTAGGGAGGAAAGCGGAGAGCAAACGCGCCGTCTTCCGTCGCGCGAATTGCCGTGGGGGACGGGAGGGAGTGGGACGGCGTTGGGCTTCGGCAGCAACAGTGTATTTTGCGACCGGGCGCAAGGGGAACTGACGATCGCGGCTCAATCTTGCTCGCGAAACGGAGTAGAGCGGGGAAGCAACGCGTGAGGAGGGCTTCTACTCTGCCAGCAGCTGCGTACTTCGCGCGGCGGTGCGCTGTCGCGCAGGCCGTATTTTCAAAGCGGTCTGCAGGCGGCTCATACCTAGCTTTGTACGTGCTGTTCTCGACATTCAGTTTGCGTTGAAGCGATAAACAGCACGAAGGTCACTTCGCTCGCTGGTGCTGCCGCGCTTGCTCACGACAGCGTTTTCACAGCGAGTGTCTGCCGCTGTCGAGTGCGATGTGTTCAAGTTTGCCTGTGAGCGCTGACACAATGCTTGTTAATTAAGTTAGTAAGCGAATATTTCCAACTTTATACGGCCGATAATGCTACTATCCTTACTTCGTACAGCTCTCTGCTAATTTGCTTTCGCAATCGATGCTTCGCCTTTCGAAACTTTGTTTTTAATGCACTTACATTCTTCGAATACTTGGCGCACTTTCCACTGTGTTTGTACGTTTGTTTCTCATGTCTCTAACCTCTTTCCCGTGAACTCTGCCTCAGCATCAGGCTGCTGAGCTGACGGAAGGGTGTTCGAAACCAACTGATGGACCAGCCTCGCTCACTAATTATATGACACACACATATATATATATATATATATATATATATGTGTGTATATATATATATATATATATATATATATATATATATATATATATATATATATATATATATATATATATATATATATATATATATATATATATATCTTCAATGAACCTCTTTGGCACCAACTTGGGTGACAGGGTATGTGTCACTGATATCTACCGCTCTTCAATAAACCTCTCTGACTCTCCCTTGGATAGGTGGGCGGCATCGAAGACGTGTACTCGCACACACACAATGCACGGGAATCAAGGTAGAAACGCTAGATGGAGCAGTTTGTCTAAAGGGAAGCGTGGGACAGGAGTCTGGCTGTATACGCGCCTTATACACGACGTGTTTTGATCGCAGTACGGTGCATGGCTACATTCCGTCAATGTTATTCTCATCAACGTCGAAATTGATCGGGTTCTGCCGGAATTTTTTCCGCTTCTTTTTTACGGCCATAGTTTCGGCAGCCGCTTTTATATTTGCTTTTAAGTTGCCCTGTATACCAACATGGCAACTTAAAGCTTCTTAACTTCTTTGTAAGCATTGTGTATATGTTAACAAAGAAGAAAAAAAATCCAGACGAAACCGACCGTTGAGCGTAGTTAGGCCTTGTTGTGTTTGCATAGTGTTTCTGTCACAGTAAGTGGTCTCATTAAATTTTCCGCTAGATAGCTTCATAACTGTACTTGACGATTTTTCAACTCTCGGCTTCACGACTGATTTTCTTTTCCGCACGGCATTGCCATGATAAACCCATGAAACTTTTGGCGTGAATAGAACACATGAATAAAACATCGTGAATGCTTTGCCGCTTCCAATAAGTTTTGTTTTATTCGTTTCAGACGCGAATGTCAGTCATCCTGGCTCACTACCCTATCGGAACGTCTTATCAGAACCTCCGCCACTTTGCACAGGTGAGTAAAAGACAGCAGAGTCCCGAGTTTTACTAAAGGAGGGTGCGAACATTAGAAATGTCGAATGCTAATCGAAGTCCCTGCTATTCGATTTGTATTCGACTGCACAACTCGCTTTTAGAATTGGTCGAATATTCACTTCCTTCGAATATGTATGGAATATGAACTCTTACGGAGAGCTAACAGGAGACAGACAGTGCTGGAAGTGAGGAAATTCTAGATGATTCTGCGGCAGAGAAGCTGCGGTTGCTGCGCAGGGGCACCCATTCCTGAGTGAGCGCACAAAGGATATTCTCAATAACTTTCAGTCATTTGTTATGAACGTCTCACTTACCGGCACCCCATATCTCAGTTTATTGTCTCAATTTAGGCAAATCAATTATTGGCCAATTGTGCCGTGGCCTCTACACCCCCAACTTCTGATTAAAAATGTAAAACACATCTGCACTATGTGCTATGGTCTCGCACTTCTCTCATTTAACGAAGTCAACACTCAACGCGCATCTTGTGCAGTGCCTGTTCCTTTCCTTCGTTACAATCATTGTAACGGCGCACCAGCTAACTTGAGTCATTTGTTGCTTATTGGACTGTTCGCAAATGTACATCCGGCCCACGTAACCACCTGACTTGTTTTATCATGAGAACTTGACGGAAACTTCATATTTCCTTGTGTTTAGAAGAAACATACTTGATAACTTATTCGATATTCAAAGATCGGTTTTCCCGGATATTCTTATTCGATCCGAGATATAAATTTCACTTTTCTATCACGTCTACTAAAATGCATTCTAGACTTTTCCTTGAGCAGCGTCCCTGGCCTACATACGAGGCAATTTCCCTGAAATGGAAGGAGAAAGTGATCACACTTCTTGTCACTGATTTAAGATATCAGGCACAAATAAACCCACAAGAAGGAAGCGGAAGAAGAAGTGTATCTGTTTGGTCGTTGTCTTTATGTGGTGCTCTGATTTTTTCTGGTACTTTGCACATTTACGGTTACCATTGACGACGATTGACTAAACAAGACGTCGGGTGAAGATCCAGCGAGGCAGGCGCCTTACAAGTACCCAATTTCTTTTTGGATGGACCTGGCTATTACCCTTCCACTACGGTGGTCGGAAGCCGAGAACATCGTCACGAGCCTTAGGCTCGTAAAAGTGTAGCGAGCCATATGAATGATGCTACAGGCCGTAATGAAAAGCCTGGGGCCTTGCAAGCGTCACAAAGCTTCATAAAGCCGGCACGTTTGGTTCTCCACAACTCGGAATCAAATTCGGCGAATTCAGGAATAATGGCTGACGGTGAAGCCGAGAGCAAGAAACCTCGCCTAGAAGACAGCAAGTATGATGGTACAACATCGAATTATGAGCTAAGTGATGAAGAAGAGATGGGCGAAGATGCACCATTTACTTTGGTCATGTATAAGAAAAAGCGAGCCGAAGGCATTCCAGTTGACTTTCGCCCAACAAGTGAAAGTACTACTTTTTGGCAAGTAAATCCGAGCCAAGTGCCTGCCGAAATAGCTTCCGCTGGCAAATTGCAATGCATGCTCACTGACCTGGAGAGGCAAAGCAGAACGGTGGGTCTAAAAATTAATCTGCAGAAATCTAAAGTAATGTTTAACAGTCTCGGAAGAGAACAGCAGTTTACGTTAGGTAGCGAGGCACTGAAAGTGGTAAGGGAATACATCTACTAAGGGCAGCTAGCGACCGCGGATCCGGATTATGAGACTGAAATTATCGGAAGAATAGGAATGGGCTGGGGTGCATTTGGCAGGCATTCTCAGATCATGAACAGCAGGTTGCCATTATCCCTCAAGAGAAAAGTGTACAACAGCTGTGTCTTACCAGTACTCACCTACGGGGCAGAAACCTGGAGGCTTACGAAAAGGGTTCTACTTAAATTGACGATGCAACGAGCTATGGAAAGAAGAATGATTGGTGTAACATTAAGCGATAAGAAAAGAGCAGATTGGGTTAGGGAACACACGCGAGGTAATGACATCTTAGTTGAAATCAAGAAAAAGAAATGGGCAGTGACAATCGGGACTCTCCTTCCTCCTACACCGAAATTACTAAGCACTTTTATTTGGCTCGGAGGATCTACCCCCTCCCACATTGCAAACTCAACAGACCTCAAGCTTTGACACTCAGGCTTCTACAGACGGGGGCTTACCCAAACCCCCTACTTCTTCACAAGGTGTACCCCGAAATTCAGACAACAAATGCATGTGCACTATGCAATGATTTAGCGAATTTACCTCACATGCTCTGGCGATGTCCCACGTTACACAGCGATAAAAACAACACTTCTTCACGTTGGGATGCGGTCCTACACAGCCCCAACCTTGAAGAGCAGTTATGGGCTGTCCAACGGGCCCGCGACGCGGTGGAGAGACTCGGCCTCTCTGTCCCGACGTGGGAGCGGCCCGCTGCGCGCTAGTGCGCGTCCTAAAGGACATTAATAAAGTTTTTCATCCATCCATCCATCCGTGGGCAGGACATGTAATGAGGAGGGAAGATAACCGATGGTCATTAAGGGTTACGGACTGGATTCCAAGAGAAGGAAAGCGTAGCAGGGGGCGACAGAAAGTTAGGTGGGTGGATGAGATTAAGAAGTTTGCAGGGACAACATGGCCACAATTAGCACATGACCGGAGTAGTTGGAGATGTATGAAAGGCGTTTGCCCTGCAGTGGGCGTAGCCCGGTTGATAATGATGATGATGATGATGATGATGATGATGATGATGATGATGATGATTCTGGTGATGATGATGATGAACGGGGCTGAGTGCAGCGACTTGCTTGTTCGCGAAAGCGACGGAGCCGAATGGTTGCGTCAAAGTTGGTCGTCAGTGCTGCTGCCTGTCGTCAGCTTCTCCAAAGCACTGGTAAAGCCTATTTATGGTAAAGCCTATGGTAAAGTCCACTATTCCCTCCAGGTGAGTCGGCCTCCTGGCCCTGAGGCTCTCGCAGCGGCGATAGGTATCTGTGCCGAAGACGAGCAATCACATGTGCAGTCAGCGAGTGCAGCTAGCCAATCGAGATTCACCTCGTCGGAACCCACCCGTACCACGCGTGCGGACTGTGGGAGGCGTTGCAAGAACAACTCGCGCAAAACTGGAAGCTGGCTCTCGTTAGCGGAGTGCTCACCCAGTAACTGGTGGAACCGATGCAGCAGTTGTGGCGGTCGTTGGTCGCCGAGTTCATCGGCGGTGAGCTGTTGGAGTCTACTTCGTTGCGATGGCTCGACGCGCTGCACGACCCTGCGTTTCAGGTCGTCGTATGCGGTGGCCGAAGGCATGCCTGCCAGCAAGTCTTCTATGGCATTGGTGGTTTTGGAAGCTTGTAGCGCGGCGACGACGTCCAGGTAGTTCGTTGGGTGAACTGATGCGCCGGGGTTGAAAACGGGCCTGTACTTGCATAAACCAAACTCGTTAATTCTTGGGCCAAATGTTGGGAAGCTGAAGCTCTGCGGCGGTGACAAGAGACGTAATAATCGTGGCGTCGTCTCTGTCAACAGGAGTACGAACAGCGCCATCGATGGCTATAGTGTACGAAAATAACGTAAATGTCCTAGGTCACCACTTGTTGTGAGTTCGGCTTATTGGGGGCAAGGATTCCCCATTTTGACAGGTCGAGAAGGGAGAGTCCACTGGCTTTATTCAAAAGTAAATGCAGGTTTGCTGGGTGGCAGTGGAGGAGCCCCACTCGGGCAGTCGCTTCGCTTCCAAGAGCAGGCGGCAGCGACCCCCACGGGGAGACAAGCTGGATTTCAGGAGCAAGGGGCAATGACCCTCACGATAATGGCAACGAAGCGACGGACGGTCGCTGCATTGTCAAAGTGGCAAATGTTCGCCAAAAAATGCTTCGTATTTAAAACAGTGGCACAATAACAACGTTTACCATCGTCGCGACAACGTGTGAATGGTTATTTCTCTCCCTGTGATTTAAGATACGCCAAGGATGCACTTTAAGACGTGTAATAACACACCGACCACCTTGATCTATGCAACCTTGGCCCCATGTTAATAGCAACAAGTGCGCTACAGCTGTTTTACATTTAACGAACTTTAAGTTTTCTTTCAAAGTAAAGACACATTTACTTTATGCTGTGTCCCTCTTTCCTTGACTCAGACTGCCAGAGTCCTCGTAGCTTGTTAGGGGCGCTGAAATCAGCATTGACACCAAACCGGCTTGCAACGTTCTTTAGTTCATGAGAAAAACGACTGACGTAAGGCACGTTTGCGAACGCTTTCGCTCTGTGCCTTCTCTCCTCCTTCTTGAAGAGGAGAAGACTGATTAATGCTTAACCCACACAGCTTTCAATTCTTCTGTTTAGAGCTGTTAGTACGCACAGAAAAGGACTGAGACAGAGACCGTACGTTCATCTGGCAGAAATCAAAAGGAACGTACAAGAAAATGTCCTGAAATTTTAGACCATTTGTTTCAAAGCAGTATAGTTGCTATTGAGAGAGAACCAAATCCAGAAGTAGAAACAAAGGAACGGCAAGAGGGTTAACCAGAACATGTCGGTCTGCCACCCTGAAACAACAAATCACTCAAGGGAGCCATTCGAGTGCTCTGAATTATTTTATTTTTATCTTTCAGACCTTCCAAATGTTCCAACGCTTTTCGTTTCAGGTGCACAGATCCAAAAGATTCGCCATGTATGACTATGGAATGATACAAAATTTGCAAGAGTATGGACAGGTGACGTAACATTTCTTTTTTTTTCGCTATTTCTTCAATGCTGCTTGCATACCGTTCGATGTGTAGACGTAAACAAACCTTCATTCTCCTATGAAGGATGACCATTCGACAGGACCAGTCGCTTTGCTGCGCAAAGCAGCAATGATATAGCGAATAAAATTTGAGAGAGAAGTATTCTACTTGACCTCCTTGACGTAACAGTAGTTAGCTGCAGCAGAACCGAGTTACGGGAAAATAATATGCAAAATAATAAAAAAGAAATGTAAGGTCTACGGCAGCCATTGCCAAGTCATGGCCGGCAGCTTACCGTCGTCCTTAGAGAGAAAAATCTCAACTCGTGGCATGCTACCGGTACTAAAATATGCAGAAGAAACTTCAAGGTCAGCAAAGAAGCTACTGAATAGGTTGAGGAGTGCGAAACGATCGGCGGAACAAAAGATGTTAGGCGTATCTTTGGGAGACAGAACGACAGGTGTTTGTACCAGAAATCAAACGCCTGCTATCGATGTTCTAGTTAGAATTAAGAAATAGAAATGAAGTATAGCAGGCCATATGTAATCGTGCAGGGAGGATAATCGGTGGTCTCTTCGATAGTGAGGAAAGGGTGTCAAGAGAAAGAGCATTCGATGACAGCTGACAACTATGTGGTGTGATGAAGTTGGGTCCACTGGCGCGGAATGCTTGTAATTGGAGTTCGCTGGGAGAGGCCGTCGTCCTGCAGTGGAAGTGACATAGGCGGAGGATGATGATGATGTTACAATCAATTTTGTACACATGAGCCTCACGAAACTTGCAACCACGGACAGCAGCAGTGTCACACCATTCAAAAAAGTTATTTTGCTGTATTTAAAGCGATGGGGATGTTAGGGGATCCTATTCGCAGCATATGTCACTTGCTGTCCGCATTACCGCGCATCGCTGCTTTCACAACACAGTGCCATTTCAAAACGGTGCTATCAATGTTCGGGCTTACTCACACACTCGCGCATGTGCTTGCTCGTACAGGTGATCGCGTGCTCGAGCCCGGTCGTCCTCTAAACACTTGTGAGACTGGCCTCCATGCGTCAGCCGCAGTATCGTGAAAAGCTTCGGTTGAAACGCTGTGTAGAAAGGCGGATACTGAAATATTTGCACTTGTTTGCCTAGTCGCATTACTCGTGTTGGGAATCGTAAAACCTGCAACACGTGTAAGACGCAATGTCAGCTAATTATCAGTCTCTTTCACAGCCTAGCATAGCGTTTACGTTGTGTAAAGGTCGCCAGCGCTTTCTGAAGTACTTGTACAAACGCATTTACCAGAGCCAACATGTTTATTTCTCGGCTGCTGCTATCACGTCTCGCTCGCTCTCAAAAGCTAAGAAACTTCGCGTGTTTTCATTCCCGTAGAACCTTACACGATCTTCTCCAAACTTCTATGTTGCTAGGCTCGAAGTTTAAGAGCGCAACACAATGCTTGTATCATTTGTACTCCACAGAAAACGATGTGCAAAATCATCAGGCTCTTCTTTCGTGCCGTAGCTCTAAAGTATGCTATTTCTCTCCCAATTGGCTTCAATTTTAAATTGACTGCGAGTATGCCATTATACTGCGGACGACTTCACGTTATACCTTGCCACTTACCACAGATGGTGCCTCCCGACTACCCCGTGGAACAGATCACAGTTCCCGTGGCGCTGTTCTCGTCAGAGGGCGACACCGTAGCCGACCCGGACGACGTCGCAGCCCTCGCCGAAGCACTCGATCCAACGCTACTCTTCCACCACATTGTGCCTCCAAAAGACTTTCGCCACATGGACTTCGTGCTGGGCCATCGGTGCACAGATTTCCTTCACGAACAAATGCTTGGCACCATCGACGGCAAGATTCCGACAAGATAATGGAGAGTTTTCGCCGAGCGTTTGCCGTCCGCTCCGCTCAGACCAGTTTACGCTAGTAACTTTGAGAACAGCTTAGCGGGAACGCCATTTCACTCGCGCACAACGCTGATGCCGGCAGCGTAACGATGTTCGCCTCCTTCGCTTCGCTTACGAAGGCGATTGAGCGGAGCGTGAGAGTGCGGCCAGGTGCGGCTGCTTGGCTTCTCGGTCGTTTTGCAGGCGAGCAGATGAAGCGTCGCTCTCGCGTTTCGCTAAGACGCACTTATCAAATGCGAAATCTACGCAGTTCCCTGCAGTGACTCAGCGTGTGAAATCTGAGCGGAGCGAATAGCAAGCGGCACTAAAACTCTCTAATAACGGAAACGACATCGTCGTTTTCGCACAGAGCTCACATTTTGCCCAAGACTTTGTGATGCATAATGTCATGAGCTTTAAAAATGCTTAGAGGTGAAAATAAAGTCCAGCAGTTTTGCAAATATACGTCTGAGCTTTCTGTAATTTGCGGCTGCCGTAAAGTAGAAAGCTGGCTAGTTGGTTTTGTTGCATAACCTGAAATCGACTGGAAAAAGTACAATAACAAACTTGCAGCTACTTATCTTTATTTCGTTTATGGTGCCGAATTCTCCGACATAGGTGTACGAGCGAAGTGAAGATGCGCTATATAAGATACATTTCTTAAAAGCGAGAGTCAATCGATCGGAGTTAAAAGTGCCGGCGTAGTGATACCAGCTAATATACATCATAGCTTACACCTTCATATGTAACGCACAAATTTATTTGAAATCCATAATGTAATTCGCACGCTCCTGATTATGACAACTGGACAAACTATACAGTAAGGACCGCGAGTTATTATGAATAATGTAACATACGCGTCCAACTCATCTGCAAAAAGTTGTGTAGGTAACTTACCAGGGCAAAGGCTAAGCTTTAGTGGGAGTATACATAGAACGTCAGGTAAAACAATTAGTCCTTGAGAAATAGTATAAATGGTTCCAGTCGGTATGAGCCACTGTTGCACCTCGGGGCAGCGCTTAGGCAAGGAATCCTCCAGGCATAGGTATGAGTACGTCCGGGAGTAGGGGCGAAAGGGAAATGTTTATTTACATATTAGTCAGATTTTATTCAGAGCTCTCTCGGTCACACTCGAGAGGCACTTTTCAAGCAGTTCTTTTTCCATAGTTCCCTACAGAAGGGACTTCGATGACCTTGTGGCTCCCAATCAGAGGGGCTATACTATTCACAGATCTCCGCCTCTTATGTCCAACCTTCGAAGCGAGGACGAGGCACTCTGCAAATAGGGGTTCACGCTCCTTCCCCGAAAGTGACGGACACCGTGACGGACAGGGGACTGGCCTTCGCGGTCGTTAGCGCTTCCACGGAGAGGGCGGCGGTTGTTGCCGCCTCGAAGTGAGCTTTTTTTGTTTGCCCGTCACAGTCGGTGTCGGGCCTCGTTGCCTTCTAGGCAGGCGCTGATGAAGGGGCTGCCAGGTGAAGCACCCAAGGAATGCGCACTACCAATTTGGGTCGCAACACCACTAACACACCAAGCAACTAACCAACGAACCAGAAAAACATCCTGTTGGCTACGTTAGGCTGGGGAAAGGGTATATGAATATGAAAATGAAAGAGACGGAATGTTACGGTGACTTTGTGCACATTCACAGACGGTGACACGAAGTCAAAGGCGTTCACATAGGCCAGTCACCCTCGAGAAGCCCTGAACTGTCCTCAGCGCCTTGTGGGCCGGCGAGCGATGGTCGAGTAGCGCCGCGTCCTCGTAGACAGCTGCCGATCGTCATGCCATCGCATTGCATTGGAGATCGAGCGTCTGTCTTTATTACAGAAATCTGGAACGGTGGCACCGTTCCCTCTTTCGCAGGTATGGGCATCGCAGGTTACACAGTCAGTCATTCCGATTGGTGAAGGCCACAACTAACATAGATAACCACACAAGCCTGCATGCACGTGGGCTCGCAGAGGGCTCGCTGGCTCGAGCCCTCTCGGAAGTTTTCCGGAGGGGTGCAGAGCTCTCCTCCTCCTGGCAATGCCAATGCTTGCACTTTCCTCCCATGGCTCTCTGCGCCTTGATTTGTCATTGCCAGACCACTATCACCCCCATTTGAAATTTCTTTTAAGTTATTCCTAACCTTTCGCTTCTTAATATATTTTGTTTCAATTGAGTAAACGCTTGTTACTGTTTTCAGGCTAGACGTGCACCGCTTCTTCACTACTTCTTCACTCGCCTTGGCACCTAATACACCGTTGTGGCCTTCACGGACAAGCGTCACGTAACATCACTCCCCGACAGACTGAACGCCATCACGGCGGTTGCTAAGTTTGCGGTGCACTGAGGGCAAGGCTTTAGCCAGCACACATGCACTACGTCACTCGGAAGTGAAGTAGGAGATGACGTTCGAGGATAGAGCAGCGCGATCACTTAGTTGACGACATTGACCTTGTGAACAACCTCGTAAAGCACCGTGTGGCACTTGAGTACCTCCTCGCGCAAGCCTTGAGGGCAACAGGGCTCCAGAAGGATAGTCGCCGTCGCGGTACCGTTTGTCGTATAGTAATTCTTCCCTAGACACTTCCCAGACCTGATTTGGGCTCGCGCAACGATGTCGCGGCCATGTGTAGTGAGCAAAAAATGGTGAATAGCCGGCGGTGTCGTGACGGGACAAACTGTATGCAAATGTAACGTAAGGTACGCTGGTATTCCATTCGCGGTGATTGAAAGCAACATACATGAACAGCACATATCCGTCAGTGTTCTGTTGAGCGGCTCGGTAAGGCAGTTCGTTTGTGGACGGCACGCAGTCGCCAGCTGACGCGTTGTAGAGCAACTGCAAAGAGTGCATTCGACAACTTTGAATAGGAGGAAGCGGCCGCGATCATTATCCAGCTGGCGCGGAGCACCGTGACAAAGAATGACGTCGTTAAGCGTAAAGCAGGCGACATCTGCAGCGCAGCTACTTGCATGGCGCGCGTGATGGCAAATCTGGTCGCGTAGTCGGCCGCTACGGCAGTCCACTTATTGCCGGAGTCGGATGTAGGAAAACGCCCCAGCAGATCAAGGCCGACACGATAGAATGGCTCTGGTTGAATCATCTGTTTGAAGCTGCCTAGCGCGTGTGAGAGAAGGACGTTTGCGACGCTGTTATGCCCCACCACTGGCACGCGCCGGAAAGCTTCGGCGCGCGCCGAAGGGTCAAATGCGTCAACGCGTCGGTCGGGAACTCGGCGAAGCGGAACGTCGCGCAGCGATTATGTCTACTGCCGATGCTAGAAGTTTGCCGACGCGCGGCGAAGCTGCGCCGGCGTGCACCAATGAGAGGCTGCGACGAGTCGCAGGCGTCAACCAATCGGAGGCTGCGGAGCCTCCGGCTGCTAGGCCTGTAATGGCCGACGATGCAAAGTGCGCCGGCACCAACGATCGTCCGAGTTTTTTGGACGCACGACGCGCGCGACAGTGTTCCTGAAAGACAGTGTTGCAATAGTAGGCCGACAACGACACGACCGACCGACCGACCGACGACCGTGGGTTGTGGCAGTGCGACGTGGATCCGAAGCGACTTCGAACGACGCGATCACAGGCGTCGACGTAGGGGCGCACGTAACGGTAAAGGCCAGGTCAAAAGAGTTGCCGCGGCACGCCGTCATAGGTGCGGGAGACGCCAAAATGCACAGCTGTTCGTGCGTCTTGAAGATACAGGTTATTATTATTATCCAGGTTATCAGCTGGGTTTATTTCCTTGAGTCCTGAAAGAATTCTACGTCGTACTGAACTCACATTTGGTGAAAACAAAGCGTCTTGTTAAATTCTATGTGTAGTGAAACTTCGGCGCGTCTGGCTTGATTAAGAGTTTTGCGAATGAATACTTAATCTATTTTTTTTCATGCGTTATATGGCGCTCGCAGGCGGTTCTCCCGATGTATTCGGTGAATTGAGTTACATTGTTTATATTCTACGAAAATAAGTGGAATGCTATGTATTATGTGTAGGCGACCTGCGAAGTTGACAACATGCCAGACACATCTGCAACATTCGGCGCTCCGAGATTTCGTGCCGAGTGCCTTTACCAGGACAGGCTGCGTGCTATTTGCTTTAGCTGTGACCCTTTCTAGAATGCGACACAAAAGTTGCAGCATCACGTCTTTGTCAGCTACGGCGAGAGAAAACCCGCAGTTTCCCCTGAAAGGAGAAGCATCGATTGCGATAGCAAATCTAAATAAGAACTAAAGGACGTAAGCGTAGTAGTTCCGGCCGTACAAACCTGTAACCATTTCCTAGCTAAATAAATTAAGAAACGCGCGCACAAGGCAAACATGAACGCATCACCATCGATGACCGCTGTCGGGAGGAAGTGCGGCAGCAGCAGCAAGCGAAGTGACATTCGTGCTGCATATATCGCTTCAACGCAAACTCAACGGCGAGGGCATAGCGCACACGAAGCGATGAGCCGTCGGCGCGTCTAGACTTTGACCATCGCAGATCGCTTCTAAGATAGGTCCGCGCCATACGCAGCTGCCGCCAGAGTAAAGGAGGAGGAGGAGAAAGTAAACTTTATTGCTCTAGAAAGAGTAATTCAGCGGTCAGGCCGGATTTCCTCATCTTCTATTGGTTGATGGCGATCTCCGGCCTGCATGGTTGGCGCCCCTATTCCAGGGCACCACTGAGCGTGGCTGCTCGTCGGGCGTGATCCACCAGCCTCCGTTGGTGGCTAGGGTCGCCGCTGAAGAGCACGCTCTCCCACTGCTCCGCACTCGGATTTTCTATTTTGTGGAATGCCTTATTCGTATTGCACTCCCATGTGATGTGATATAAAGTGTGGGTATGGCGCCACACCACGGGCATGTGTCCCTGTATTGACTTGGGAACATTTTGCGTAGTATATGTAAATTTGGGGAAGTTTCTGTCTGCAGCTTTCGCCAGTAAACTGCCTGTTGTTGAGTGAGTGTATTATGGGGCCGGGGATATCTGAACGCCGCCCCTCCTCGCTCCTCTCTCCCCGATGCCTTGAGAGCGATGGGAAATGGCGCACAACCTCCCCGATTTCCTCTCTCTTGCACGCGCTAGAATGAGCCACCATTGTAGGCTCGCAATGTTATCGCCCTTGTATTTTATACAGAACATCACGGTGATGGTGATGGCAGAAATGAGCATTCAGTGTTCATGTAATTGCTGTCGCAATAAAACGTCACGGCAAGGAATGCTTTGCGCTTTGCTCCACTCGTCAGAAACGATTACTAATACTCAAGCAGACAGGGCTGATAGCGTCGACTTACTTGGCGGCGTAAATATTTTAGAAGTCGTTACGCAAGTACTGGAGATCAAGGTTTGGCACCGCACCTAACGTTCAAGCACAAGAGCACCTGGCAATCAATAAGGCAATAACAAATAAAGCCGGCCTAGCATCTACTGAAAGCAATTTTCTTCTGCCGGGTGTTGGTGGCCTTGTGAAGTCAGGGTACCCATGCCTGTCCATACGGGAAAATGTGGCGATGGGGCAAGTTTCTCAGTTCCGTGAAAATGATTTGTGCCTGCTTCAGGCCGACAATGAAGGTGGACTGTCACTCCTGCCAACTCAAGAGTTCAAAGAGAAAACGTAACAAACAGTTCACAAGAATGTCAAGGAAGTCTATGTAAAGGGAATGCGGGTTAAGAAGGACTTCAAAATGCTGTGTAAGGACTTTGACTTTACTTAGGTGGCTAGTAGTATAAGCAAATGTTCTATAAGCGCGCTTCAAGTATTTCCTTATGGAAAAGCTCACAAGGAGAACGTTCCCTGCCGTTCTATTATGAGCGAGAAGAGCTGGTGGCAGCACTGCGCTGGTCAATTTCGGTTAAAACATTAGAAACTGAAGGTCGCAGATCATTTCAGTATAAGAAATTCGGATGGATTAGTTCATTTTAAAAAATCCAGCGGTTGGGATATTTCAAAGCTGAATGCGCCTTTTTTCACGGCACAATGGCGCATGCGCCCTCCCCTAGCGGATTAGTCGCCCACGTAAAGTACCCACGAAATAAAGTAAAGTACCCGAAATAGTAAAGTACCCCACGAAATAAAGAAAAGCGCCTGGACTCCCACTGCAGCAAACACTCGCGCCGTGTACCGAGTTGTAACTCCACTGCTAATTCGATCTACGTCAGTGCTATGATGAAAACGTGCGTAGCGTAAGACTGCAACGCCACTTTAAAGCAGAAAGTGGCCGGGGCTTCGTCCGGGCAGCACCATGAACCATGTACTTGCCACCTTGCATTGATGGCCAGCAAATTATTGAAAAGCCTCTGCTTTGCACTCGGGTGACACTTCAAAAACATCACGTTGCAGATGAAGTGTGCTTGACTTCACGTACAACGCGGGAGCACTGGTTCGATACGAGACCAAGAAGACGCTGACGCCAACGATTGGCCAACTATTCAGCACAGTGTGTTGCTGAGTTACGGAATGGATTCCAAGGGAAGGGAAGCGTAGCAGAGGGCGGCAGAAAGTTAGGTGGGCGGATGAGATTAAGAAGTTTGCAGGGACATGGCCACAATTAGTACATGACCGGGGTAGTTGGTGAAACATGGGAGAGGCCTTTGCCCTGCAGTGGGCATAACCAGGCTGATGTTGATGATGATGTTGCTGAGACCATTTTATCATAACAAGTCGACAATGACACAATTGACGGGCACGAGTTGTCGTAGCGCGACGGGCTTTCTTGTCGACGACACCGACAAAATCAATGTGCGGATCATGATCGTTCGACCGAACCCCACGTGATCGGCCGTCGTACCGATAACGTGATAGCCGCTACCCATTGGCTTGTATATATAATTATCCGCACCGTAAATGTCAAAACTTGACTTCAAAATTGAAATGGGTTAGCTTAAGTCATCTCAAGCTGTGCACATGAAGTTGGAGCCCATGTTTATCCTGTTTAGTGAAGGGTGGGTTCGGCCTGGCCTCGTCGAGTTCCTGCACCCGCTACCGGTGGGTCTGAAGTGAAAAATAAGCAGTTACGAAGGAAACTGTTTTTACAGTCCAGTCGTGGCCCTGTAGCGATTTTATATCAACTACTCTTTACATCACACGGCGCGTACAGACATGGCAACTCCAGAATCAACTACTTGAGCTGGCAACACTGTCCAAGTAAACAAAGAGAGGTACGACGTCCAGGTTCATGGCGGTTATTTAGCTTGGTGCTGCGGTCACCTTCCTCTTTCATGGCGTCAAATCGAGGTGTTTCGTGGAAGCCGGAGGCTCCTTGCTGCCGATCACCTTATTTTGATCGATGTCAAGGATTTTAGTGACAAAATCGCGGACATGGTTGCGCTGTGCATGCAAACGAGCGGCCTGTCGAGCGAGCCGCGTCAGATCTTTTTTTTAAAGGCAAATAGCATTCGAAGCGAGCTGAAGGTTTAAAAAAGAAGTGTTCGCGCGCAGCAGGCCTCCGAAAGGTGCAAGCATTTGTTCGCGGGCTTGCTCCACTGCTAGAGGTAGGATACTCGACTGTTTTCAGTCTTCATAGACAACATACTGCGACTCGTGTGGCTGTACATCACAGATTGACCATTTTCGCGGCGAATCCGTGGGCGCTGCCATGTTTGATCACGTGCTGACGCGTCCATTGCTTGCCTCAACTGCCTCCGTTGCCTCATTGTTTCCAATGGATTTGTATGACGCCGGTGCAGCTTAGCAAACCTCTGTTTCGAGAGATATCGCAGACGGTGACTGGGTAGATAAGAAGTTTTGGCCACAGCTTCAGATTACATGCAAAAAAGGTTTCTGAGCTCATTAAGCTGTGTCCAAATGGCGCGAGCACCATATATGGTGCTTGTTCTAAAGGTGGGGCTAAAATATCTATTCCAAGCTACTCAAACTTTCGCTCATGAATTGAATCAGGATTAGTATGTTTTGATCTTCGTTCTTTATTTGGCAAATATTTTGAAGCAGCGGTTTGCCCCCTTTCTGACTAAGTAAGGAGAAAGCAAGGAAGGAAGGAGAACAAGGGAGGTGGAAGGCAGTGAGGTTAACCAGATTAAGTGTCCGGTGGGCTATTCTGCACAGGGGAATGGGGTAAGGGCAGAAAGTATAACAAAACAAGAGAAAACGAAAGCAAAAGTAACGCGTCAGTTCGCACATTCTATAGTTTTTCTGAGTCCCGTTTCTTCTAAAAAGCACACTAGCGCTTTTAAAGCACTTCGTGCCGACGTCAGCTGGAACCAGGGTCCAAGAATTCTGACTTCCGTACGGGGACGGTTGTCAATCATCTTGAGCGTAAAGTCTGTGGGTGCAAAGAGACGACAGCACACCTTCTGCGTGACTGTCGTCGTTTCAATGCATAATGCACAAAGTCCTCAACACCACGTTGACTCAGTACAGTTCCTCGTTGCGGTAACCATCTGATTATTTTCTGCTTAATAGCTCGCGGGTGTGCTCCCTTCCGATAGATTTGTTCTTGCTGCGCACAAGGCTTGAAACGTAGCCGTATTGTACATTGTAATACCGCATAGCAAAGATGTATTATCGCTAGTAACTCGCTTTCTAATATGGTGCGAGCGGTGCTTACTTTTCCGGGGCTTCCGGGACGTTCCGTGGCTGAAGCCCTTTCTTTGAAGGCGGATGAGCAAATTTCTGTATCCTCGAGGAAAGCCGTGCACCTAACGTGCCGGTAATACGCACGGACATTTGCAGCAGCGGTTCGCAAGCTTAGCCACCCATATTCATTCCATTCCTTAATATGCCCGTCACTTTTCTTGCAGCCAACTACTGCACACGTCTTCAGCCCACGTGATTCAAACCCTGCATGATTGGAGCACAGTACGTCAGCGCAAACTAAATTGCACTTCCGGCACACAGAAGCAAGGTAGGAGCGGTAATGGTTTCGTATTCGTGCGCTGTCGCTGAGGCCACATGCGGCGTGCCGCCGAAAGCGCCACCTCGTTTCTCTAGAACAAACTGATCCGCGAAGGTGGTCATAGTATCGCACAATATATAGGCAGTAAGGTCTGCCGTACTTTCAGAAGCTATACACGGATGTTCTGCACTGATAGAACGAGGCTGAAAACTGTAAAGTTTTCTGGCAAATGAGTCTTGGCATAAAAACAAATGACAGTTCCGCTTGTAAGTGGGGATGCATCCTCTTTGTGTAGTGGGCTAATACGTGTGGTAAGGTTGTCGGCGTCCGATGACTGGCGCTTGTTCGTGCTCTCAGAACACAGTGTTCGAAGGAACACTGTTGTTGGGAACACAGCAGACACCTGCCGCCAGTGAAAATTCTCAAACCCTGTGAAACGTCAAAAGTGAATGACAACCAATCGGACCAAGCTGACTTTCTTCCAAGAGGTTTCCAAAATTTAACGAGGGTTTTCATTTGGCAAAGTCACTTGTATTAGTGTAAATGCATGACATGGGGGAAACGAATTGAACCACTTATAATTGAATTTAGCTGCGTGCGCAGTGTTGGAAGACACGGCACTGTTCGCAGGTGGAACGCTCCAAAGCTGGATCGAGCGTTGCACTTGCTTCTAAATTCCTTGCGAGCACGCAAACTGGCAACTCACCCCGTTTAATGAGAAAACAGCACCTTCTGCTTGTACCGTTAAACTAAAGCATGCTATGAAAACAGTATGTCGCATTCGCGGCACAACAAGTATTATGATCACAACCTTCAAAGCAGTTCTCATTCCTGCTACCGTGCCTGCAGACAAAAGTACATTTGCGAGAATATTCCTGCTGCTTAAAGCATTAGTACCACTAATGCTGGCGCAGAAATCTATAAACGAAAAAAAAAAACAAAATGAAGCGTAAGCGTACATCACTATAATTTATCAAAGCGCCTGCCTGAAAAAAAGTGAACTCTGCGATTTGAAATGTCAGCAAGATATTTAAAATAAACAAAAATAATATCAGTGCCCTTCCACTCTGTGAAGAAGGATTACCAGCTAAGCTGTGTACGTGGGCCTCTCCTTAATGGCAAAACTGTACTTCTGCCGCGGGTCGGCCCGGCATTGCACTATCTTCGGTATTGGTCCAAGTAAGGGGAGTGCTTAACGCTTGCTTTACCTCCACCGCGGGTCGGCCCGGTATTGCACTATCTTCGGGATCGGCCCATGTATGGGCAGTGCTTAACGCCTTCTTCACCTCCGTCACGGGTCGGCCTGGCACTGTACTATCTTCGGGATCGGCCCACGTATGGGGAGTGTCAACGCCTGCTTCACCTCCGCCGCGGGTCGGCCCGGGATTGCATTACCTCCTGGATCGGCCCAAGAATGGGGAGTGCTTAACGCCTTCTTCACCTCCGTCACAGGTCGGCCTGGCACTGTACTACCTTCGGGATCGGCCCACGTATGGCGAGTGTTAACGCCTGCTTTACCACCGCCGCGGGTCGGCCCGGGATCGCATTATCTCCTGGAACGGCCCACGTAAGGGGAGGGGATTCTTTTGCTTACGACACGAAAATCCCTTGAGAGCACAGAGCACGCGTCTTGTCTATCTTCTTCACCTTCCTTCTTTTGTCTGTGCTGCATCGCGCTTCCCTGTCATAGTTACCCACCTTCCAGTCATTCTGCCTTAAGTGCAATTCATAACTGGCATTTGCAATCCCATGCAGCTTGCCAATAGCTTCTGATCATTCTACATAAGAATAGCTTTAGGTACATGAAAGCAACAAGAACTCCACTTTCAGGGCATCTATAAGTGATGGATGCCGCTTTCTTATCCGTATTTGCCAGAGGTGGATCCTGGGCAGCCTCCATGGGGGTGGCGGCCTCATCAAAATATGCATAAGAATAGCTTGCTTAGCATGCATGCTCCCACTATCGTGGAGCTACACGGCACAGTTTGCGTTTCACAACGTTGTAGGGCACCTTACCCGCGTAATTCCAGGCATCACTGGGATCAGTGCTCGTCATTAGACTGATCCGAGTGATGCTTGAAGTTGCGTGGATTAGGTGGCCCATAATAAAGTGCAGTATTTAGGAACCGGGAGAACAAGGGCTGTGGAAAGTAGTCTGCATACTTCGGTATTAATTTCCCTTGATATTGGGAGGACGAATGCCAATACACTCCTCGCTTTGGAGATGACTACGTTTATGTGGGCACGTGAAAAGTTTGTCGTTGAGGAAGCTTTAGCTCGGGTTCTCCTATCTAAATACATGTAAAAGGAGAATTTGTTTTTCTCGGCAACCACTGCACCAAATTTGACGAGGTTTGTAGCCTTTAAAAGAAAACCTTAAAATCTAGTGACTGTTGGTTTCTAATTTTCGGTTTACGTCTTCAGTGTTTTATTAGAAATTGGCAAAAATCGCAAATTTTCAAGAAAATTAAGGAACTATCATGTTTAGAACTCTGTAACTCAGAAACGAAAAATGATAATACAAGTCTGTGAATTGCATATACTAGTACATCTAAAGCGGACAAAATTGGTATGCTATACATGAATCTAAAAAAATTTAGTAATGTGGATACACTGAGCTTTTGCAGAACCTTTGTAAACAACACAACAAATTCACGTAAGATATAAAACGACATATCAAATTTGTCCGCTGTCAATGGTCTAATGGATGCCGTTTACAGAACTGCGATATCTGTTTTTGATGCAGTGTTATGAATTTGTAAACTTCGTTCTTCTATTTTTTTCGAACTTCCGAATTTTTGAAAATTATTTGAACAAAATCCAAGACCATGCAAAATTGAAATTCCGCTTCCAACAGTCACTAGAAGTTAACTTTCTCTCTCAAGTGCAACAAATTTCACTAAAATCGATCCAGGGGTTATCGCATAAAAACGTTTTTGCGTTTTACATGTATTTCAACAGGCCGCGTCGGAGTTGGGCCCGAGCTAAAGCTTCCTCATCAGTGCGACATCCAGGAGTTGAATGAGCGTGCTCCTCTGGATTTCTCTTCCACCGTCGATTTTGCCACCGTCTGCTCGGACCAAGCTAATTGTTTTTTTATCCCAAAGATAGACTACACTGTACTCTAAAGGATCCAAAGCAAGTTTCGATTACTTTACTGCCCCGCAAGTGCTCATACCCGAACAAAAAGAAAAGAAAAATAAATAACGGTTTTTAAATCCGTAACGTCGCACTGACGTAATGGTGCCGATGTTTTGGCACAAAATCCAGATGTTTGACTTCAGCATTCTTTTAGCATCACGTCACTGCGAATTTAGCAAAAATAGTTTTCAATATACTTTGTTGAAATTGATTTAAATGTAATCCCAGTAAAAGAAAAGTTTCACGAAAAGCAAACCTCTGAAGGTTGCCATGGGAATTTTGTTCAAGATACGCGGAGCGAATGCACATATATACAGGGTGTTTCAGCGTTCAGCGAACACTAAAAAATCTTATGGCGTTTTTCACTGGTCGATCTGGAGCAGCCGCCTGAATCCTCGAGCGAGCGCTCGGCTTTCACCAATCCGAGTCTGCCAGTGGAGCGCACGAACGCTCCGCGGGAGATCACACAGGAAGTCTGCGTGCACGTGACACAAACCGGTTCCGCAAACTATGCCCAACACAATGTTGTGCGTACCGACCATGTACCGATTTCGCTTGAAGACGGAAGTGACGCCATGTGACGTTCTATTTCCGCCCGAATCCGCGTCTCGGCGGCGGAGCAAGTGAGAGCGATCCGGCGCGGAGCGAGTTGATCCGAAACGACCAGTGGAACGCGCGAACCCGCTCCAGATCGACCAGTGAAATTCGGATTCGTTGCCGCGGAGCAAAAAAACCTGCTCCGAATCGACCAGTGAAAAACGCCATTAGAGTTGCCTGCGGCAGATATCACAATTATACTTCATGCGCTGATCTACTCGAAGCGGCGGACAATACTTGCACAAAAAATTGAGATGCAAAATAGACTAATTATTAAAAATTAACAAATTAAATTTTATCTAATTACATTGCGGTCCATATTGAAATTTACCCATTCTATCCGTGGACTTTGCAAGGCCACTTGGAGCGAATTTTCAAGATGACACCAGTTTCGAGATATAAATTCCCGAACTCTGCAGAGAAATGCATTGGTGTTCCAGTTAATTTGTTAACAAAACGTCGTTTCATGCACTGAGGCCCGCAAGTAACTGGAACGTCAATGCATCTCTCCGCAGAGTTCGGGAATTTATATCTCGAAACAGGTGTCGTCCTGAGAATTCGTTTTAAGTGGATCCGCCTTAACTGCTAGAATGTGTAAATTGCAATATGTGTCATAAGTTAATTAGCTAAAACTTAATTAGTGAGTTCTTGTTAATCAGTCGATTTTGCATTTTTTGGTTACAGTAGTGTCCGCCGCTTCGAAGAGCAGTCGGCTGGCGAAGGCTGCAGACAGGAACATTCTCCAATCTACACATCCTACATAAAATGTTTCTCAGTCAATACAGGGACACATGCCCATGGTGTGGGGCCATCCCAACACTGTATCACATCACATGGAACTGCAGAAATAACTTCTCTTTCCACAAAGAAAAAAAAAACAGTGCGGAACAGTGGGAGGGCCTGCTCACTAGTGGCGTGCTCACAGTCCAAAAAGGATTGGTGCGACACGCTCTCAAAGTGGCCAGGCTCAGCGGTGCTCTGGAATAGGGGCGCCGACCACTCAAGACGACGGAGACTTCAGTAAAACATGAAGACCTCTGTTAGTCGCTGAAAGCTGTAAATAGAGCAATAAAGTTTTTCCTTCCTTCCCTCCTTCGAGTAGACCGGCTCATAAACTAGAATTTAGCTACCTGTCACAGGCAAGCTTTAAACAAATTTTGAAAGTGTTCGGCGAAACACCCTGTATAATTAAACCTCGATATAACGAAGTCTGTAAAATCGGCAATTGGCTTCGTTTCATCAAATTTTTTTCTACTGAAAATCGACCTTTTTGCTAGTAAGTATCGTCTCCAATAGACTTTTCTTACACGGAAAGGGGCCGCCGAATTTTTCGAATTATCGGGCAATCGAAAAAAAAAGTAAATTTGAATGAGAAAACATTCGGCTAAATTTGGCAGTCCGCTAAGAATGATACGATTTCATGCCCCGGCGGTACGAATTAAGCGTAGCCAGCCACGCCTTCGCGTGGAATCCACCTCGGTGGCTGATAACGTCGCCCGCACTTGGACGACGTTATAAGGAAACGCATCGGAAGCGGGAAGCGAATGCTTCGGCTGCCTCTCGCTCCAACGGTCCCCGAAACTCGAGATTACGCAACCTCCAATAAGACAGCTTACATGGAGCCATGCCGTCTCGGCGCGCCCACTCTTTGCACACGTGGCAGATTGCCTCTAAAGCAGGGTGCGCTACTGCGCAAGCTCTCACCAGCGCTTACAGCCATGCGCAGCCACGGCCGAGACGCGCCAGAAATTGAGGCGCACCAACGCACCCCCAACTCCGCCCTCTCACGCGCTTGACCACGTTACCGCGAGCTCGCTCCTTCGGCACTCGTGAAGGCAGCACTCGTGAAGTCATCTTTCTTACCCTCGCACCTAAATCACAAAACAATGTGCGCGGAGCGCGATAGGATCTTATCGCACTTGGACTTAATAGAGGACATGATTCGGCTCCACTTCGGCGGTCGCTTTTGCCACAAGGCACGTGATTCGAGGTACGTTTGCAAGCAGCCGCTTGCAATCAAATCATTTGACCATCTGCGTCCGCGTAAGTTTCAATTTATTGACGGCATTCCTGTGCGGCTGCAGTGAAATTCCATTCTATTGAAATCACAGACACGCACTTCGTTATATTGAGGTTCTAAACATTTTCCATGGACAAGAGGTTATGAAAAGTTAAATACTGTGTTACATCGAGAATTTCGTTATATCGAGGTTTAAATGTATGTCGGAAGTATAAAATCAAGACACAGACAGACATTAGTCCTGCGAAAGAAACGACTTCTAGCCGATGCTTCTCTGCACACTTGCATTGGGATGTCTCCCCCATACGCGATGGCCAGTAGTGAACCTGCGACCTCGAGCTTAGCAGCACAACGCCGCAGCTACTGGACAACCATCGCTGGTTGTCACGACCACATAACTCCACTATTGGGGATAATTAGAAATATTCGGCCCAGTGTTGAGGGACAATATCCGCCGGATGGAAAAAGAAGGTGTGCAAAGTTCATACGCCAACAAAGGGAGTTGAAGAACATGGTTCAGGGCACCTTAATTCGTTTGTGGTGTGCGCGCCTCCTCTTTGTCCCATTTATATTGTGCTAGTAACATGAATGAAGAATCCCGCAACCAACTAGCCCATTTAAGAGCACTACTTTCCGTTCAGCACCTCTGCGAAGTTTACAACTCAAAATGGACATGCACAAACTAGCGTGAGCGAGATTCGTAGCTCTCACGTGGGCAATGCTTACAAACACATCTAGGCTGGGTGGCACCACTGCCAACAGGGCGCCCTGTGGCATAGGCACTCTTCAGGAAATTTCTAGTCGCCTCTATTTGCAACAAAATTATTCTAGCCACTGTGCCAAAAGCATGATTTAATCCAAGCCCCACTACCATCGTTCTTTCCTGCTAGTTGCAAGGAAGCTGCTAGATGCAAGAGCATTAAGGATGTCGTTTACCTTGAGGGCACAAGAAAACGAAGCAAAACTCCACATAATGTACACAATCATTTTATTCAATCGCTATTGTGCGTAGCTGCACGTGGGCAGCGCCCTTGCGCAGATCGAGCCTCGCGCAAACACACAGGGTCCGATTCCATAGTTGGCGCTGCGCACACTGAACTACGCCGCTCGCAGCATCGCACACTGGACGGCTGCTCACGGGGGTCATGGGATGATGTATCGTACGCTTCCAGAGCACTGTACAAAACACACAACAGCAGACCGGCATATAAGAAGAAGAGAATCACGTGGGTGGGGAAACAATCAACACTAACAGGCGCTGAGGAGCAGGCAATAAATAGGCTAGTCAATAAATAGGGGCCAGGATCAGGTGGGTGCAGGGAAGAGTGCGGGTGCGGGTTGGTCAGTGGGCCGGCTCGGGGGCGACGTAGAGGCCGATGGGAAAGTATTTGATGTGTGTCTGCCACTGGGCGCTCAGCTGGAAGAACTTGACGCCTGTCCACTCTACACCGTCGATGGACACTGCAGAAAACGCAAGAAAGCCAGAGCACACAAATCAATGTGTGTGCTTCAAACATTGCCACAACACTTGCAGCGAACCTCTATATCGAACAGGGATATAAGTAATTACTGGACATAATAAAGTAAGCCTACATGGCTCGCCGATACTAATGTGTAACAAACCTCAATGATACGATCCTGTTACGTACAATTTCCCAGTGCCAACGTTTGCGATTGAGAAAAAAAAATTTCCCAATTGAGTTAAGCTTATTTTTTACCAGTTGGTATGTTCCTGCAACAAAAAAAAAATGAGAAAAAATGATTTCGCCACCAACATTCAATACATTGACAAAGTGCTATCGTATGACACGTTTTCGCGGCCGCTAGATGGCATGTAAACAAGAAAACGTGTGAGGAGCGCGCAATCGCGAGCAGTAGCTGTCCGCCGTGGCAGCTTCATCACTATACTTGCCCACCCGTCCCACGTGAAAACACCGGCGTGCACTCGGTTTCTTATTCCGGTACCAGCAAATTTCCTCCCGGTTCCTCACACGCCACATCCGCAGCTATCGCCGCCTACCTTATGGCAATAAACACCTTCACCTTATGTATTGCAGTGTGTGGGGCGTAGTGCCGTTGGAAGCGTACTGTGCGCTTTTAGTACGCAATAACCCAAATGCGGCGCCATTCTCCTGCTGCAGGTGACGTGATGCGAGCATCACGTTTTGCTCCAGCGGCGTCCGGCGGCACCCACTAGCTCGATTTTGTTTTGATTGCCTATCACCATCCTAAAACACTGCACAGTAGGAAAACAACAAGACACGTCTCGGGCTTCCAGAGCCCCACCAGCTCAACACGCGTCGGCGTCTTGTGCCGCAATGCTTCACGCTACGTAGATGTAGACTACAGTTGAGTCTAATTTTTTACTCACTTCAGATCATATGTTTTTCCGGTTAGTACGTCTTCCCTTGCATTTTTTTTTTCCGGAACGTATCAACGAGGTCCTACTGTACCGTATTTGCTTATAGCGAATATCGGACACAGAATGAAGGTATTTTAGAGTAGGATATGACTCGCCTGTTACAAGGTTCCACTTACCATGTTACCAGCAGAACTTGACTGAGGATACTAGAGCCACTAAACGAGTTTGCACTGGCAACATTATTTCAAACTATTTTCATTCATTCTGCAGAAAAACGTTCATTATAAATTTCATGGGAGAACTGCAGTGCCAGTACATCAAGCTAAGTCACGCATATAAAAGTACATTTGAACCTCATTGTAACGAAGTCGCGTCGGGCACAAAATACCTTCGTTATATCTATATACGTTCACGCATGTACGCAGATAATGGCAGGGAGAACATCACGATCACGTCTATGCAAACGAAACTCAAGCGGGCGGGCTAGCAAAGGTCTCCTGCAGATATTGATGGCCCGTCGGCATATTGTTGTCCCGATACGAATCGAGCAAAAATAAATGTACACGCATATGCTCGGCATCGCTGCAAATATGAAACCGTGCTACTGCTGTTACCAAGCAAGAACAGCATGTTGGCTTGAACTTGCCTTGGTTGGACTGAAGTCCAACTAGGCAAGCCTCTAGGCCAAAACATGCATGCGTGTAAGTATGTCATTTCAAGTTGATATTGCTGAGTTTTGTCGCCGGCAGACTTTTCAGACAGGCAGGGCATCGCATGTGGATCCGCGCTCAACTACTATGGCCGTCAGTCTAGCCGGTGCGTCTTATTTCATGCCCGATTGGGGAAAAGTCTACGAGTACAAACATATTGATGGCAAGCTTCCAGCGACGGCTTATCGCCAGCCGCTCTTCCTGCCGCACTGCTTAGGCCACTAGGCCTAACCAGTGCTGTTTCATTAGAATTGGCACCTAAAGTTGCGGTTTCGTACCAATCGACGTGATGGCAACTTTGCTTATGGCTGCCACATTTGTGGCATTTCATGCCCAAGATGTCTTTCAGCGTTTGAATTCCGTTCATTAGTATTCCAACGTTAGGGGTGAACGGTGGGGCTGCAGGGAAGTCTGAAAAATTTGTCGGCTGTTGTATCCGAGATTTGTGCTACCAAAATCTACCTTTTCAAGCAGCGGTAAAGAAAAATTTGCTCCGCTATAAATTATCCAATAATTCGTTACATTCATGTTCATTAGATGGTGCTTTGACTGTGTTTTCTCCATTTTAGCTTGTTCTAGTGAGGAAAAATTTCTCTATTTTTCCTAGATTGAGCCCTTGGTTCTGCGACAATGTCAAATAGTCCCTATTTACCTATACACAATTAACTAGACAGGGAAAGACAGTCAAAATATATGACGTCATGGCGAGGTGTTGTGGAGACGTCCATGTTGTGTCACCACCAGTCTCATTTTTGTGTCTTATACCCCTGCCAAGCGGGAAAGTTCATTGCACTTATGGGGAAGTGCATTTCGGGACCTTGAGCGACACTCTAGGCTACGCAGTGCTAAACAGGAAAATGGAGCACACTCACAGTAAAAAAAAAAATTGCCGACAGCCTAAGAGCGCGTTTTTGAAGATGTAAGTCAAAAAGAAAAAAACTTCTAAAAAGTTATCATTCTACGTTGTACTTCTGATAAAAACAGATATAATGTACATTTTCTCAACAAAAAACAATAGTTTTATTATAAGAGTGTTACAAGTGAATGCCGGCCAAGACGAATATCTAGCGAATCCAGAACAACATGGTGGCGTGCGACGAGACTGCATTTGATCCTGCTAAAACAGAATATGAGCAAGTTGTGTTCTAATCATTTTGTTAAAAGCTGTTCAAGAAATAAAATGAACTTATGTGCCTTTTTTTATGCATTTCATTTTGCAACATTCAAACCGCTGGCGGCGAGGCTATGCACTCAGCCAGCAAAGTGCGTTCTGTGAACCCACTCCGACCGGAGAGCACTCTCTGCCAAGTACACTCCACTTGCCACGTTTCGATTTTTAACACAAAGCCCAATGTTCCATTTCTGATATGCTGGAGTGAAGTGTCAGCTGCAGATAGTTAAAAAGAATCAATTAGTATGTTAATAACTACTTCACTCATTAAGTTCAAATTCAAATAACATTTCAGTGTTTTTTTTTTAAACTATACAAGCCATTTGTGGCGTGCGACTCAGGTGCGTGTAATTTTACTTATTGACATTATCCATATGCACATGTGCTCTCACATTTAGTTCTCAACTCTAGAAATGTATACAATCATTTGTTTCTAACAGATGTTAAGCTAAAAAGCTGTGCTTAGTTCATTGTTCTCCCTGCCAAGAGATTGGCAGGAACCCTACCAAGCAGGTGCGTGCAATTTTATTTATTGACATTATCCATATGCACATGTGCTCTCACATTTAGTTCTCAACTCTAGGAATGTATACAATCATTTGTTTCTAACAGATGTTAAGCTAAAAAGCTGTGATTAGTTCCTTGTTCTCACTGCCAAGAGATTGGCAGGAACCCCGCCAAGCTGCTGTTGTAGTAGCACCCTCTTGTCCAACATTCAATTTTTCTTTGTAAAAATGATGTAATGCTAAAAAGATTTTGAATAAAACCCTCAGTATGACAAAAAGTGGCAGCACTGGTGGAAGGCATTTAATGTCAGGCTTCCATAGGGCGGCAACAAAAGGAGACAGTGAACAGCAACGTGGCACCCATAGTCAAAGAGGCTCTAAGAATGCATCGTGGCACCAACATAAGGAAAATTGCTTTAATAGATACTATACCTGCTAAACTGTCAGTTAAAATTTTTTTTTAAATCCTGCAGACACGAAGCTGACAAAGGGGTGGGGTGGGGGAGAAATCACACAATTTCTAATGTTCAGCTGGTTGTTATTGGGCACTCTAGTGCGCCGTGACCCACGACTCCGTATTCAGCTGGTTGAAATGGAGTGCCCGAAACACGTCTGGCTGGTTCCATCTGTGCAAGTGGACCAGAATGAGAGAGCTCACAAACACTCCAACAAGCTGCTTCCACACTTCCGTCACAGAGGCTCCGAGATCTTGCCAAGCTTTCATCACGTGACAGCAGCCCCTTCCATATGTCGAGTGGCAAAGTGTAAGTTGCCATATTTCTCAAGTCTGCACTGTAGTCGTGTAATTGTGGAATTTGCATATTGATCCGTTTCAGTCACTCCAGGCATGTTCGGAAAAGCTGCTCTGCCTCTGGCTTTGACGGAGAGCGGATACAGATACGATTGCTCTGAGGCAGAGCCTTCGAACTGCCAGTCGAGATACCAGTAGTCTTTCCTGAGCACAGAACTCTTGTGGGGGGACATATGAACTTTATTAGCAATGATTTACCTTTATGTGTAGCATACAAGCGGCAGCGAACTTGAGACAGCACAGACTGGCAAGCAATACATTGTTTTTAGATCACAGTGACTTTTCCAGAGACACTGGTGTTGCCTATTCTGCCTGCTACAGGAACTTCTCTGAATAAGCTAGCCACAAGCAAGTGCCCCTCTGGTGTCCTTGCGCTGCCAGAAGACTTCTACCGGTTCGATCAGAGACCAGTGGGCCAAACTTTTTCAGGAACAGAAGTTCTCATAAGATTTGACACAACACATTTTGCAAAACCATAGAACAAGCCTCGATATGAAGTTTATAAAACAAATTTGGGAGAGTAGGCGTGCATGAAATAGCATCAAGTTGAACAATGTTTCTGCAAATTTTTCATTTTTTGGCACCGTGTCGCAGCTCATGTTCAACACGACTGTATGGCTGATGTGAATGAGCCTATGTCAAGCGGCCGTCCATCCCCTCTCACCTCTGAGCGGCGGTTGCAGGTTGCGGCACGAACAGATGAGTCGCTGCACACCTTCGACTTGCTGGCAGCGCCTTGCTTCCCGCTCGCCTTCCTTCTTCTTGCCCAGGCGCATGACTGCACACAATCAGTGTTATCATCATTAAAGAGACAGGAAGATGAAGAACGAGCCCAGACACAGGCTGGCAACTGTGTCCAAAATGGCCACAGTGGTTCACCTTGCCTTAAGGAAACAGGAAGAAAAGAAGATTCACGAAGAATCGAGAAAGAGTAGATGGAGGCAGAAGGTCGCACAGTCACAAATGTACGGTGCTGAGCCATTCAAATGTGATACATATAACACATGCCTGCCGAGGCTTTTGGCGCTGCTGGTGGGCATTAAGGACCGGGAGCTAACGCATGGCGGTGTATGAAGAAAGCAATAGCCTTTGTTAAGCATAGTGACTGAACTTGGTCTCCCAGCGATCAGCCGGTGCTGCCAGGTGGCGCTAGAAGTACCATAATGCTAAGTACCATAATTTTCATGTATGGATCTCTATGCACTGTACATACGCATACTAGACGCACGAGGTACTTGAAGATGTCGCTTCGAATTCTCATTGACATTAAGGCTTTTATTCGTCTTCGCTGACCAAACAACTTCTCTGATCAATGAAGAGCATTTCTTCCGATAGAGCAAACATTCATTCCGACACAGTGGATTGCATTGCCTTATGTGCTGGCCGCAGCAACTTCAAGACCACCACGTTCTCCAATATAACAAATTCCGACATTTTCTGGGTGAGACACCAGCTTATGGCCCATCATCATCTGTGACAAAAGATGTATAAGTGCTGCCAGTGGCAAGACGTCATTCAGACTGTTTAGTTTCTCCACCAGGTGGAGGCCATCGTGAGCAGGAACACTGAAAAGCCTATGATGGCCACTGTGGAGCAGCTTTAGGTGATGGGGTCAACAGTAAGAATTCCTGTCCATGAGGATATTAGGTGCCACTCTTTAGTAATGGTCTGCTTGCTTCCCACAAGGCCAGTGACAGAAGAGGGCCTGCCTGTGAATTTCTGCGTGCTCAACGTGACATTCTACTTTTCAATATTTAAACCTGCTGCAAGCCATCTATTGGGAGTGCCAACTATGGGAGTCGCAACGGATACAATTTTGTGTGAATAAAATTGAAACAGGGCAATTTGGGCACAAGCATGGCTCAAGCATAAAAAATGTCAGACCTCTGTTGAAGGGATATTAAATGCAAATACAGTCTGCGCTCATTACAATGGGCCCACGTACAACAGACTTTCGGATATAACAGACCATATTTCAACTTTAGTTTGGTCTGCCTATTTTATTAATGCAACAAAGTTTGCTTTCAACGGGCCATGCTACAACAGACTATCGGCTACAGCGGACAAAATTAGTGGCAATTTTTGTCAAAATTGGGGGTATATAATGGACTTTTGCCGTGTCGACACGGGCTGGCAACTGACTTGCTAGGGTCAGTCGATGATCGCGGCTCAACATCTTGCGCGGAGGAAGGGGGAGAGGAAAACGGGGCAAAAGAGCTTCATCTTTCGCACGCGAGGTATGGGGAGGGGGAGGCGAGGGAATGAGCGGGTGTTCTAGTCCAGTGGCTGCTGTTAACGGTGCAGCTACGTGGGTGCCGTATCTTGAAAGCGATCTGCAATGTGGACAAAGCGTGCCTGGTGCCCGTAGCGTCGTATGTGCCGTGCTTTCGACTTAGTTCGCACTGAAGCGAGAGACAGCATGAAGGCGAATTCGCTCGCTGCTGCTGCCATATACTTATCTTGCTTAATCTGCTATCACAATCGATGCTATGCCTTTTGGGCGCAATTGTAACTTTTCTTGCTTGTTTTTTATTTTGGATGTTCGCCACTCACTCTTTGCAATAAAGTTGTTAGACTTTGCGACGAAAGTTTTGGAAGTGAGGCGTCATAAAACAGATGTTCTTTGTCGGCTTATCATCGTCCACTGTAACGAGTCGACTGTATTAGGCCAAGCTAATCACTAGCAGAGCGTCAGTAAGCCGGAAATTGAGGAAAATGCTGGTCGTGATTGAAGAATCCACCAAGACATTCAAGTACTTGCTCGACGACGGAAGTATTCCTCATTTAAATTCTGTCACCAGTACTCAACCACTCGCTCACTCTTTGCAATAAAGTTGTTAGAATTTGCGACAAAGTTTTGGAAGTGAGGTGTCATAAAACAGATGTTCTTTGTCGGCTTATCATCGTCCACTGTAACGAGAGTCGACTGTATTAGGTCAAGCTAATCACGAACAGAGCCTCAGTAAGCCGGAAATTGAGGAAAACGCTGGTCGTGATTAAAGAATCCGCCAAGACATTCAAGTACTTGCCCGACGACAGAAGTATTCCTCATTTAAATTCTGTCACCAGTACTCAACCACTCGTTATAAAAACATCATTGTATTGCATTGTAAGATGAAAGAAAATGCTACTTGTCCTATTCTACTTCATATTTAGAAAAAAGAACTTTTAGAAAAAGGTTTCCTTTTTGCTCGACTCTATGACGCCTGTGCTTTTGCATTTCAGTAGTTGCGTTATCACATAGTGCTGAGCTGGTTTTGATGGCTCGCGAAAGTTGCACAAACTGCACAAAGCAGGGAATTCTATTTCCATGTGATGTTGCAGGATGCCCGAACGGTCCACGCCACTTGACCAAAAGCAACTGCAGCGGCGAATCCATCGCTCTGTCATGGCTTGTCTCTCCATGGCGACACATTTGCGTTTTGTCCAAAAAAAGTCATACCACATCTCTTGGGCACCGTTTTATTCACCGACGTTAGCAAAGGGTAGTGATGGCCAGTGGCGTAGCCAGAAATTTTGTTCGGGGGGGGCTACGCCACTGGCCCGATATACATATACATATATATATATATATATATATATATATATATATATATATATATATATATATATATATATATATATATCGGTTAACCCTCGGTTAACCCCCTTTCTTCTCGTTTATATATATATATATATATATATATATATATATATATATATATATATATATATATATATAATGTGTGTGTGTGTGTGTGGCTGCACGTTGCAGCTCAGCCTCCTCCTTAAGAGGAAGCTTTAGCTCGGGTGCTCCTATTTAAGTACATGTAGAAGGGGAATTCCTTTTTCCCTGCAACCACTTCACCAAATTTTAGGAGGTTTGTTGCATGTAAAAGAAAAAGTTTAGTTCTAGTGACTACTGGCTTCGAATTTTTCATTTAGGTGGTCACTTATTTATTAAAAATTGGCCAAAATTAAATTTTCAGAAAATGAAACTATCAAGTTTAGAACTCCGTGACTCAACAATGAAAAATGATATCACAATTCTGTGAATTGCATCTAATAGTACATCTACAGCAGACAAAATAAATATGTTACACATGAATCTCAAAAAAATTTAGTATTGTGGAAATACGGCTTTTCCAGAACCCTTGTACACAACGTAACCAATTCACGTAAGATACAAATTGACACAGCAAACTTGTCCGCTTTGACTGTTATAATAAATGCCGTTTACAGAACCACAATATCTGTTCTTCATGCATAGCTATTAGTTTGTAAACGTCGTGCTTCTATTTTTTCAAACTTTCGAATTTTCCAAAATATTTTAAACAAAATGCAGGCCCTAAATCGAAGTTCTGTTTCCAACAGACACTACGATTTAACTTTCTCTCTCAAATGCAACTAATTTCAATAAAAGCGATTAGCAGGATTATCTCAGAAAAGCGTTTCTGCGTTTTACAAGTATTTGAATCGGCCGCGTCGGATTGAGCCCGAGCTAAAGCTTCCTCTTAAACAATTTATTGAGGGATCAAATACAGGAATAATAACTGCATTGTCATTGCCAAAGATGCTGCAAACGAATTCTTGAAAGCTAAGCACTGTAAATGCAAGTAAAATATGTATTTTTTCATAAAATATTATACTCGTATGTGCCAAAAATTGTGCCCAACATAACTGACGTCAATGCTTCCGTGTTTTTTGTCTATTTATTAGGTAAAGAAAATATCACACGAACTTTAGAACTATATCTGTTCGAAACCAGGAAAGCAGTGCATGCCGCTGATATGAAAAATTAAAAGGCAATGAACTGAACAAGTTGAGGACAAATATGTTACTGAAACTTTGTCATTCAAGAACCGTGCTTACATTCTTGTATATATGCAATGGCCAGGAAAAATCTCAATGACTCTGTCGTTTGTTCTAATGTATTACGCAGGAGTAGCGCTGTCCCTTGTCGTGTATCGTGAGTAATTGCACCGAAGTTATAGTCGCGACAGAGAGCACATATAAAAAGTAGGAGTTCTGCAAGATATATGAGGGCAAGTCAAATGAATGAGCCAACAACGGGGTACTTTATTTAAAAGTAGTCTTCTTGAGAATTTAGACATTTGTCCTATTGACTAACGAGTTGCGTGATTCCCGTCTTATGAAACTCCTTGGGTTGCTGCTTCAAAAAGTCTGTATCTGGTTCCCTCGAGCTGTTTTTTCGGTTGCCCCAAAATGTAGAAGTTGCAAGGTGACAGGTCTGAGCTGTATGACGGATGTTGCAGCGTTTCCCACTAGAACTTTGCCAGTTTTGTATTAACCACATAAGCGACGTGGGGACAGGCATTGTCGTGGAACAAGATGACCCCAGTCGTCAATTTTCCACGTAGTTTGTTCTTGATTGCGACACGCTGCCGTTCTGGCGTTTCACAATATCGGAAACAATTGATAGCCTCTCAAGATTTAGCAAATTCTATCAGTAATGAACCCTGTCGATCGAAAAAAAAAAAGTCAACACCTTTCCAGCGGAAATGATGGCCTTTACGTTCTTTGGGCGTGGTAAATTCGAATGTTTCCACTGTAAGCTTTGCCGTCGTGTTTCAGGCTTGTAGTAGTGGCACCAAGGTTCGTCCCCGATCACAGTTGCGAACAAGAAGTCGTCATGCTCATTGTGATACTCGATCAGATGAGTCAAGGCAGCGCGAAACTTCTCCGTCTTCTCGCGATGGATAAAAATCTTGGGGATCCATTGCGCATCAAAGAGCCGATAACCGAGAAGCTCATGAATTATGGCGTGAACGGAACCGTGACTGATGTTCAGACGGTCTGCCAGTTCATCGATGCTTATCCTCCGTTCTTGCTTCAGCAGCTCATGAACCTTTGAAATTGTGTGGGGGGTGATTGCACGATGCTTTTGGCCCGGTCTTGGAATGTCTTTGCAACGTCCTTTGAACCGTTTGCTCCAACGCTTCACAGTGGTCAATGAAATGCAGTGTTCAACGTACACGGAAGTCATATGGTGATTAATTTCTGTTTTGGAAACACCTTCAGCTGTCAAAAACTTCGCGACACCGAGCTGTTCAACTTTTGAAGTGTCCATTATGTGGCGCAACCATATTCAACCCAGTGTATGAGAGCATTAAAGAACATTTATCTTCACACCTGCGTGTCACTTTTGTAAATGAGACATGCCGTTCTCCTACGCGCATGCCTCGCAGATAATGGACCAAACCATTATTGCGTGGTTAGGGTAGGCTCACTTTCATCTGACTCGCCCTCGTACATTAGAAATGAAAAGATACAATGGGATATGCAAATGCGAAAATACGGCTTGATAAAGGACAAAAGGGCGTAACAAAGTTCACTGCATGTATACACAAAACCTTGCCACAACATATTTAAGTGTATACGTATAAGTCTCCAATGAGTCTATGTATGTAAGGAGAAGTAACTGTATATAATGCGTCAAACAAGGCAAATAAACATGTTGCACAATCATAGATTCACAGAATCGTAGATTCCGCCCCCATTCCATCCACTCCCCCCGATGTATTGCGCGCGACGGAAGGCGGCGCGCTTGCTCCCCGCTTTTCTCCTTTGCGCACACAAGACTAAGCCACCATCGTCGGCTCACCCATTCCACCTCCCATCCTACGCTTTCACTCGCACATACAGCATGCAGCGCGTGGTCACGATGTTATCACCCTTGGACTTTATACGAAACATGAGGGCGATGGCAGGAATGCGCCTGGAGGGTCCATATAATTGCTTTCGCAATAAACGTATCCGGCAACTGAAGCGTCCCGTCGCCCATTACTTTCCGCAAAAGAAATATCAAAATTGAACTTTCACCATGCGACAATTCGCTGCGCCGCAACAATGTATTTTTTTTTCTGTAAGGCGGAGGCACCGAACTGAAAAAAAATACGCATAGGCAAGTATGTTTGCCAGAATCTAATGCCTACTTCGGGCACCTAATGGGGCTGCGGAAGGAATACCGAAGAAAACATGAGACGCTTGGTCCACTGAGAACCATACGCATACTGCTCAGTATCCTACAGCGGCGAAACAAGACTTTCCGGAAAGGTTCCGCTTAAGGAATGCGGTGCAATCCTTCGAGTCCCCACAGTGATGGCGGCGAGCGACCATTGTTTTTTTTTTCTCGTCTGCTGGCCAGAAAGCGTCCAAAACTCTGTCCGGTGAAAATCCACTCGGCCAGAGCAAACCGAACGCGCACCGAAGTGCACCGCACGGTGGTCGGGGCCATACGAGAAAAACGTATGCGCTCTGGCTGGCTCTGGCAGCCCACGGGTAGGGTAGCGAGAACCAAAGAAAAAAAGAAAATTGAAGAGGCTCAATGTGTCCTCGCGAATAAAAGTCAAAGTAGAAAAAATAAATAAGAACGTAGTTACTTTGGCTGGCTTTAGTGTCTTGACATGGATGTTCTGGCGTAGGTTAAAAACAATGTTGATATTTTTTATGTGACATGACGGCCCAACTGGACCACCCCAACGCTTCGTCTCATTGGACCTCGCTGCCTGCTTTGTCAACTCGTCTGCTAGTGTGTTGATTTGGCTTGTCTCGTTGTATGTTCCGATGTAAGACTTTAGAAAAGTCAATAGACCTTTGGCGTCAAATGTTTATAACAACATTAAACCCACAAAGATCCGCAATTGAAAATCTAAAGCACAACTTTGGAAATGTCAATGCACCTTTCACATCAAGAGCTTATGAGATTTATACCCATAAAGTTTCGCAATTGATATCCATGCGCTCCATAGATTCCGTGGCCTCAGTGAGATGCCGCGGCGAGCCCGCTCACCATCAAAGCGCCCTTGAAACTTTGTGCTCCGATGGGACTGCTTGGCGTTATGCGACTCCCGGTGTATGGGCTTTGCCACGAAATCCAGCCCGAGTTTGCAATCTTCACGGTTAAATGTCTTTTCGAGCGTCAAAAAGACATTCTAGACAAAATCCAGAGTGATTTCCGCCGCCGGGGGTCGCTTTGGTCGGCGGTGCATGGACAGCACGAAAAAATTTCGGGGGGGGGCTGAAGCCCCATAAGCCCCCCCCCTGGCTACGCCCCTGGTGATGGCGTAACTATCACCACTCCCCGGTTGGGTGGCGGGAGATTTGAATTGTGATAAGTGTACTCAAACTCTTCCGAAGCAATTTTCTCTTAAGTCTTTCCTTGGCACAAAACAAGTGTTGGGACCCTATAACGTAAAACTATGTCAACATGTTTCTGTTCCGATTTCCTGACGTCAAATTTGCGTAACCGCCAATGCAAGCATCAGGCGTTCACCCGCAGGGTTGTGCGAACAGACCAATCAAACGCTCTCCTCGTTCATAGGAGGTCACTTTTGTTGGCTTGAAAAATGAATAACATTGCCTATGCGGAGCGGCTTGTCTTATCTAATTGGCTGACAAGAGGCAAGGTGTACGCTCAAGTGGAGAGGGATTTGATAGGGACGAGCCACTGCACTGAAAATCGATAACTGGATGAAGAGGGTGGTGCCGGTGTCCGCATTCGTCTGCTTTCCCCAACTTAGCTTATGGTGGCTGGTTGAAAATCGCGGCGACATCGCTTAAGAATGACGCTGAAATACTCGGCAAAGAACAGTTGGCAGAACGAGGTCGTCAAGGCGCCGAAAGTGCTCAAAAACGTTACATGCCCACCTAAGAAGTTTTATTAAACGCAAACAAACCCATGCTTCCGGCATGTGCGAGTAGCCAGTGCCTGAGCAATCGGTGGCAGCCATTTTTTATTCCTTTCGGAACGGGGCAGCCTGCGGCTATTCAGAAGAAAATTCAGCTTTGTTTGGCATATTAATGCATCTTTAACACATACACGTCACTTTGACACTTTTGCGGTTTGACGAGTTTTTGCGCTTTTGTGACACCTTGTAACAAGCAGGTGAAGTGGGTGCAGCCTGAAAACGTTTGACCAATAGCCGAGGGCTAATGGCAAAAAGGCGTAGAAGCAGAAATAACTTTTTTTTTGTTAAGTCAAATCATTCATAATCAGTGTGTACACATCATATGACATGGGGAGCTATCCCGGTTTTCGTGACGTCGCGTGACAGACAGGTGAAGTGGCGGTGGTCCAAAAAGGTTTTTGACCAATCACGGAGGGCTGATTGCAGAATCGTAATAGAAAAGTTTGGAGTAGTTTTACATTATAGCGCCTATGGAAAGTTTCATGAAAGGCATTTAAACAGTCCACGTCAACTTAGTATTTGCCTTTAGTGTCTCTTAAGGGTTTTACATAAGGGTCCCATTCGTTTGCGGCTACAAAGCATGGTAGATTGCACATGTAATTTATAATCGTGCACACCAAATGCATCTTCTACATCAAACAGAATCTTCAAATTTTGTTTATCTTCTTTGAACTTTCTTGTCAAAGTTTAGTTTGCTCCGGACTGTACAGTGTGCACTGAAACTATGTAGAGCACCCCTGGTCTGTGTTGTTATGCCCATTACAACTTGATGTAGGCGCGCATCATTAACGAAGTGAGCATAACAACAGCAATTGTTTTCATGTGACCAAAGTACACCTTTTAAAAGGTGCAAGAACTTTCCAGCCGGCCACGTGGACAAAGAGGAAGAAGCGAGGACTCACTCTTTTGCTTCTTTTCTCTTGTGACATAGCTCAAACTGAGGCAGGGGCCAAGCATCTCGGACACTGCCAGCCGCCACACCTGCATTTAGAGGGATCCACATGATGGCCTCAGGTGGCGCGTGCAGCACCACAACAATCAAAGCTGACCAACAGAGAACCGAGACAAAAGCTAAGGCAGGTGGGTACTAGAAATTGAACACTCCTTCCTGACCTCTCAAGGCAATCTTTGAATCCTGAAAATACCCTGCTTTCTACTGAACCATTTCATGGAAGCTGTAGAAATGTGCTGCATTTTTGCACACACAAGCTACACTGATATAAAACAGAGCACCTCTAATGACAATCTTTAGAGAAAAGAAAGCAAGCGCGAACAACCATGCACGAATATACAAACTGTCGAGAAAAGTAACCCAGCACAATACTCGGCAGACACCATTTTTTTGTTGTTTCAATTGTCATTCCTCTCGCTATTACTCTCTGTCAAAGTATGATGCAACTTCACCGCACCATAAAATGCATTTCGTCATCATCATCATCATCATCTTCAATTTTATGTTTAACTACAGGACGAAGGAGTCTCCAGCAGTCTCAAATTACCCTCGTGCCTATGCCAGCAAATTTAATAATCAGCACACAACCTAATCATTTACTGTCCCCGACTACATTTTCTTTCTGTCGGCCCCTCATTCCATCCTCTAAAGAACAATCGGCTAACTGCCTTACGAAACACATAACCTGCACAACTCCACTTCTGTTAAATGTCAACTTGTCTACTTGTTTTTACTCTCCAACAGCATTTATTCGCACATTTTTAGTTCAACTCAGGCTTCACTGTAATGTGAATGGTGTCTCCAGGCACAGCTTCATGGCAGAGATAAATTTGTCTTTAGGTAAGGCAATACTGTTGCACACTTTATGCCTCAGCAAAGCAGAGCTTTAAGGCAAAATCTATGTGCAATCCTCTATCGAACCTTGCACTTAAAGTTCTTGAGCTGCGCACAGAATCAACACAGCAACGAGACCATTACAGCAACAAGTCATGCAACAAGGCACAGAATGAGATTGTTAACAACGTTAACCAATGCTAACAGTTTTCGTTAAATTTACATCCCTCAATATTACAAAACTGCATTGCCACATGATGGGCAAATAAATACAGAAGCAAACTCCCCAATTTCATTTACTATTCCAGGTATTGTTCTATGCTCAACTTTACTTAACTTGCAAAGTACCGCTAAAGTAAACTCGCACAGTACCAGCCAAGTGTTCTAACTAGTCACCATGGTCATAGCTAAGTAAACTCACACAGGACTAGTGAAGTACTCTGACTAGCCATCACAGTGTCAGCTAAAGTAGGTGCCAACACGCTGCACTTGAAAGAGAACATTCTCCGTATAAATTTTTTGTTAGCAGGTTCTTCACCTGCAGTGACCGGAAGGCGCCCTTGAGGGAGAAACGACAGGGTTCGGCGCCTCCTTTTCGCTGCAGGGTCCAGTAGTCCAGCTGGAGTTCCATGGCCTCACATGGACTCCACGTGCCACCCCTGCACATATAGCACATAGCCGTTCTTTTTTCACTACACAAGGTCGGAAGACTGGAGGTTGCATTATTGGCTGATCAAGGAAATTAAATGTCACTGAAGTTGTTGTTTGTTCACCCTTGAAAAAAAACACCGTCATCATTTACTGACATAATTATAAGCTGATAAGGGCAATCGTTCAGGCATTCTATATTTGCAAAAAAAATTACAACCATTCCACTCTGAAGATGGAATGGCAGTGAAAGCTGATGACAGTCAAAGTTCTCAAATGATCAGCAAAGTACTTTCACTGCCATTCCATCTTCACAGAGTGGAACGGTTGCCAGGGCTAATGAATGTCATTTTCGTTTAGCATCGCAAAAACGTTCTTCGTTGGTAGTCGTGGCGTGCCGGTGCCGTTCACATTCTTGTTGCTGTTCCATCCGGCACTCCTCATAGACATGTTGTTCTTCGGGTGTACAAACTATACGTGTCCGCCCCATCGATAATGCAGCTGTTTTCAGCGCCACTACCTCTCCAGCTTATATACTGCAATAACCTTGACATCATGCTATTGTTCACGGCGTAAGTTCTAATCTGTTGCTCATTCTTACATCTGCACTGCTGCACTGCACCCGTATGGGCTTGTTCAAAATCGCCAAGTCTGCTTTTGCTGCCGAATGGCGAAAAAGCAATGGAAGGTTGGTCATATCCAGCTTTCACGGTAAAAAAAAGAAATCTTGCAACGGTCAACCATCACTGTCCATATCTCAAAAAACAATCGACGTTTCTGGGATATTAAAGCCCACACCACACGTATGCTTGCGGATGCACACAAGCTTGCATCCGCACGCCCACGCATGCGCAGACGGTGCGGCATGGCTCATATGCATAGAAAAGTGGCGTCATCTCGGGGAACAGCTCCTCTCTGTTATTGCGCGCTTGGGCTGCCTCGCGTCGGCATGCCTGGCTATGCAGCTACGGTGCTGAACATTCAACTCTCAGAGAAGCAGATTTATATCTACAAGAAAGTGCTTCTTCTTTCCTTTTTATGCTGACCTCACAGCTATAAATATATAACAATTACATTTACGGATATCGAAGCATTTTGAAACGCTGTCGATAACAAAGTACGAAGTGACGTCTGCCAAGGTGGCTGTGAGCCCAGTGCGCGCGTGCTGTCGCGCGCCTTTGTGGATGCAAACCACCATTCCTCGCGAGACGCGAGCTTGCGCACATCCGCAAGCGTGCGTGTGGTCTCAGCTTAAGGCTTTCTAAAGATGTGTCAGTATTCTTTTAAACGAATGCAACAGATGGTGTGGTTGAGGGTCCTTGAATACCTTTGACGAATGCTTGATGCAGGAGCACTTTCCGCACTCCCCTCCATCGGAAGGCCCCTGATGAAATATTAAAACTAACCTACAACCTCGCCAGGCCACGCTACACATAGTTTAAGCTTACTTTCAGCTAAGCCCTTTTGAATACACTCAAGAATTCTCTAAGGGAACAAACAAACTAATAATGACAGGCTGACTGACCCTGATGCAGAGCTGGCCATTTGAGCAGCAGCGGCCACACCGGTTCCCCCTATGCTGGGTGATGACGGCGGTGTTGTGCTCTCGGCAGCTGGGGGAGAACTGCCCAGGCATTCCTCCACATCCACTGCAAATGAAAAGCACGTCATCAGACGTGGCCAAATTTGAACATAAATACAGCATTGCTGGATGCTTTTTTTTTGTCATCTGAACTACTCTACTGTACTTACTCGCTTAATGATTGCACTTTCTGTCAAAAAAATTGCCGCAAATTCAGGGGTGCGATCATTACGTGCGTTAAATTTTTTGGGAAAAGAAACATTTTTTTCATCCGACATTTGCTGCGAGATGACAACAAGTCAAAGAACAGGCGGCTGCCACAGTAACAGTGCGAGACACTAAAACAAAAATGGCGGTCGGTGGAGCAAGCTGAACGTGCTGAGCGTGATTATTTTTCTTTTTGTGAGTACATTACACACACTGAAACAGTTTCTTCCGTATCAGTAATGAATAATGTCGTTAATATAGCACTGCGTATCACCCTCAGACCAATGGATTAACGGAACGTCTGAACAAAACGCTGGCTGATATGCTCTCCATGTATATCGACGTATAGCACAAGACGTGGGACGAGATATTACCTTACGTGACCTTCGCGTATAACACTGCTGTACAGGAGACTACGCAGTATATGCCGTTCGAGCTTGTATATGGACGTCACGTCATGTCCACACTTGACGCCATGCTACCTCTGGCTGATAATAGCCCGACCAGCGAACACGTAGAAGAGTTCGTACAAAGAGCTGAAGAAGCCCGCCAGCTTGCTCGGCATCGTATCCGGAGCCAACAGCATGCCGACACCCTTCGGTACAATCAGGGTCGACGCGACGTCCATTACAATACCAGCGCTTTCGTGTGGGTCTGGATGCCCGTCCGTCGCCGTGGACTCTGGGAAAAGTTGCTCTGCTGGTATTTTTGTCCCTACAAGGTTACACGCTGCCTCAGTGACATTACCTATTAGGTCGTCCCCTGCAGTTCTGACCCCGGTTCGCCCCGTCGTCGTCCTCGCGCTGAAGTTGTTCATGTAGCGTGCATGAAACCTTACTATGCGCGTACGTGAACGCCGAGATGCACCTGCGGAGCTCCATTTGTTGTCGCCGCTGAAATAACTTTCTCACGCGACCGAGACGGTCGCTTTTCGCATGAGGGGCAATTGACACAATGCTGTGGGGCTCCCGCACCATGGAAGACGACGAAGCGCGTACGCTTCACGCTCTTCTTCTGGCCCGCCATTAAAGAGAAGCGTATATTTTGTAAGACTCGTCTTCAATCTATGTTACAATATTGTCAAGTTTGTGACCATAATGTAGCCATGTCCACTTTGAGGAGACAGAAACAGACATGGGTGTGCTTGGCTGCCAGTGACATAGAAACACATGGCAGGTATGCTGCGGAAATTGCGGCATTTGTCTTCACTACTATCCTAATACGGCACGGTTCCGCTAAGGGTGGGCGAATATCTTAGCTGTGGTACAAGCATCAGCGTATGAATAGGCTACACTTCATGGCTACTATTGTTGCCTGTTGCGATTTGTTGCAGGCCCACGAGTGCAGACGAGAAGAATCGAAAGGCGCCTTTTTTGTTGTACACAATCATTATAAAGCCTACAAATAATAAAGTCAAGGCAAGTTCGAAAGGCGCCTTTTTTGTTGTACACAACCATTATAAAGCCTACAAATAATAAAGTCAAGGCAAGTTCGAAAGGCGCCTTTTTTGTTGTACACAACCATTATAAAGCCTACAAATAATAAAGTCAAGGCAAGTTTGGTTGTAGATTTTTTTATTTCATGGAAGTGTGAAAAGTGATGAAAGGAATAAAATGGGGCATCTGCTTAAGAATGTTTAGTGCATGCAGACCGCTAGGTATGTCTTGAAGAGTCGTTCGCATAGCATTAGACAGCATTCAACAGATGGTAAACATGATCATCATTAGCTAGACTCGGCACACGACATATCACTGCGGCAAGTTCGGGGTGCGATCATTACACAGGAAAGAAAAGAAATCAAATTATGATGACAAAATTCAGGGGTGCAATCAATACGCGAGTGCGATCATTATGCAAACAAGCACGGCATATAGTTGGCATCACAAGATGCAAGTGATGTTTCATCAACAATGGTTCTGGTCCATACTGTCTTCTATGAGTGCTCTATTGTCTGATAGCGACATGTACTTTGTAGTTAGCTCTTGTTTATCCCATGTCCTTGAAATTCTCTTTCGTAGAACAAACTAGATTTCCCGTTCATTACAGGTTTAAGTGGGGGAAATTTCATTTGTCCAACAATGAGCAGAGACATCGTTCTTGCTTGAAAATCTTCAGATTTAAAATAGCAATCTTTGGCAGAAGAAAACTGCTTTTATGTTCATGTGAAAAACAAGTGCAATTTTCACTGATACTAGAAACCAGCATTTGCTCCTGAAGCGGTGTCCGTCTCTCACAATTGAGTCATCACCGCAGCTCATCTACCCTATTTTTGCATGTATAACCCGCACCAAAATAAAAATTTAAGTAAGGTTTGGGTGGCTCTCACCTGCTCAGGTGCTGTGTGCAAATCGTGCACGCCAAAATAATGCATAAAAAATTGGGGTAGGCTAATAGTCCAAGTTTTGAATACAAATAGAATATTGCACATTAACTACTCACATTCATATTCAATGTTTCTGAATCTAGAAGCTAACCAAATATTTCACAAATGCCAACTGTTAAAACCCAGTTACACACCTCTGTCAGCTGAACAAAGTACTGCAAAATATCACAAGTCGAACGACAAATGCTTACAAGGCAATGAAGTAACAAAATCAAGCTTTGTTTTCAGTATTGCAGGAGAAGTGGACATGATGCCCTGTGATTTTTTGCTTGTAACTTGTCATTTTGTGTTTTTGGCAGTCTAGTCATGCAGCCGTTTTATCTTTCAATTACAGCCAGTGATGTTTTCATTGAACCGGGCCCTATCACATGTGTCTATGGCACTGAAGTCCTTCAGCAGGTTGCTTTTCTTTTTCCACAACTTCTTATCTCTTCTTTTGGCAAACAGTTATAATAGCATTCTCGGAAAATTAGTCATACAGCAAACATTCATTCTTGAAAGCTTGTTTGTAATAAAGTTCAAAAGATGTAGAAAGATATCGGTGCAATATCTTTTTAATCACAATTAGTGGTCTTATTTGAAAGTGATCTTACTGATATGTCTTACTGATCGGCCTAACTATCTGATCTTAAGAAAGCTAAGATCAGATACGCAAGAACTGATAGGTAGCTCATTTTTAGTCAGTACAAGCATGGTGCCCAATTATACCAAAACAAATATTCCTGCTATAAATATAGGCATCTGTGTTTTACTCGATGGGAAAGGAAGTGGAAATGCTCCCAATTTCAATTTTGCAACTGGTTTCCAGCTGCAATCTTTCCTTGCAGCCTTGTGTGTTCATGTACAGGTCATGCAAGAGGTGCAGCTCTCCATGTAGATTCACATTAACGTTGCTCATGCAGTCTGTGAAGATGAAACGAAAGGCCACTTTCCAATCGATAGTAAATTAATAGTACTGACTCCGGCGACCTTTCTGTACAAGCAACTCTTTATTTCATTCATAAAGGGAAAGAAACGAGAAGAAACTCTTACGCAGATTAGCCGTTTAACTGCCATATATTACATCATGTCCAAGAGGCTCGATTCTGCCTCCCTAAAAAAATTCACTCAATTGGCTACAATTAAGTTTATGCGACCTGATAACAATAACTGAAAAAAAAAAAACTGGTTTCAGAACAAAGGACATGTCCACGTATTTCCCACATAGGGCCTGTTGGTGAATCATGCAGTGTAAAAACTTAAGACTTTGAGAATCCGCCAACATCAGCAGCCTTTATTACTGGCCCTACCCCTACGAGTCCTTTTTGAACTCCAAACATGTTCTCCCCCCCTCAGTTGTGAGATTTCAGTGTGCCCAACTGAAATCTGTATTCAGACAAAGTGTTTTATAATGTCCTACTCTGTGACGATACGATGCTAATTGTGCGCTTAAGCACATTGTGGAATGAAGAAAGGAGCTTTTCACTATCTCCAATTATTTACATGCCGTAGTTTCAAGGGCATAAATCTCGCAAGAGCTCTCCAAGGCCATGTAGGCCACAGCACGCCAGAGCGCAGTCGTGAAAGCTGTGACGTGTCCACCAACATGTTCGCCTGGACTGGCCAATCGGAGCATCACACGCTTCTCACGTGATGATTGCATAAGGCTGTTGATTGGTTGGCGCTGTGTTGGACGAGGTGATGTTGCGCGTGATCTTGTAACTGAAGTGAAGCCGGCTCCCAGAAAGAAGTGCAATAGTACAACGTTTCGTGGGCAAGCCTCACTTTCAGGCAGAGGCTTCGCAAGAAAAAGTGGCCCACTTACGGGCTGGCTGTCATGAAATGGATCGCCACCTGCCCCGGGCCGGTGAGATGGCCTATGCGGGCCGGGTATGGCTCACAGGCCTCACTTTGGGATTGCCTGGTCTAGTCTGACAGGTGTCCCAAAGCCATCCCAAAAAAAGCCCAAGCTATTACAAATGGCTCAAAGTCAAATGCACTCACCTGACGATGCCCCTCCTCCTTCGGTGACACCGATCCTGACGTCCTGCAATCAAAGGCCACAAAGCATCACACTGTCAGAACAAGGGCATGACAATGAAAAAAAAATAATAAGACCATGCAGAAAGTAACCTTGAACAACTGGCTGATTGACCGATTGAGTAGGAAAAAATCATACGGGGAACTGAACGGCTAAATTTTTCGCTAGTTGCAACGAAGTGAAGCCGAAAGGCAACGAAGCCAGGGAAAGCATAAGAGAAATTAACTGTCTTTAGAGCACAGCTCTGTGGTGTCCGTTCCCGCGTTGCGTATCGCCGTAGTGCCTTGCCGTAACCAGCTCCGTAGCTGGGACCAGTGCGCTGCTCTAGCTGCACGTGCTCCTGGCGCCATCTCTTGCGCATGGCGTGAGCCTTGCTCTCTTCGCTCCTCCTCCAGAGCCGGATCATGTGTTCTCGCTTATCCTCTCACCCCTTTCCACCACGCAGCGCTGTTGCGGTGACTCTTGCCGCTACCGTCCACTCTGCCCTCGCCATCCCTTCGCCCACTGTTACGGCGCTGCCGCGCTGCCAGCGACGAGCGCTCCTTGCCGCCTCGCGAGTGATCCACGGCTGTCCGCTTCTCCGTTGTGTCTGTCGCCTCTCTGTTTGCGGGGCGCATTCTTCAGTGGCATTTATCGCCTCTGGCGGTGCTTTGCCTGGCTACCCTTCTCCCACCTCCACTTTTGCACTATACCTCCCCTTACTTGGTGCACTGCTGCGGCGGTGACTTGAAAGACACTTATAGTGCTTCATCCCCTTACTTCTACTTCCCAGCCCAACCTTGTGCGACCAGACTGAAGCCTGTCTGTGAATGAATGAGTGTGTGACCTCTACTCAATACCCCTGTTGTCCACCTGTTTCCTCAACCCACCTCAAAAGAAAAATTAATAACTGCTAATCTACACCCCCCTTCCCCCTTCTGCAGCAGTGGCCCACTATAAGATGGCGCGATGGTACATCACCGGAGCACCGGCTCGATAATGCTGAATCACGGTGTGTGCTGCCCAATCCCAAACGCAGAACCACTTCCATTCGGCACTGTGTGTTCTGTATGCGGTTGCCTGTTGTATTGAACTAAGGGAGCAGCTGCACTCAAAAATTGCGCTACCAAAAAGCTTAATTGTTGGCCAATTTTTTTTATTTTGACCCAAAACGTCTTTAATATAGGTCTGAGGGGGTTGCTTGCCAAGACCGCAGGTAACAAGAACATTTGATACCATTATCGCTTATAGCTCTACAATCGTACTACTCATGCACCTTTGGTAACATGTAGAGGAAAGAAGCCAACACTCAGTCGTGCATGTGGCGCAACCTGATGGTGCCATTGTCGTGCCACGCTTGGCGCAATCGGAGCTGAAGTAGGCTCTTGCTTGGCGTTCAGAGAGTCCTAGCTCGACAGTACATTTGTCCTTCCAACTAGAAGCGGTCGCGTTTGGGAGAGCACATGCTGCCATAGTAGGTATATTTTTTATCAAACTCGAGCGGATGCGCATCAGCAGTTATAGGGACTACAAGTGAGCCCTTTATCGCATAAATTATATGTTTGCTCGGCTACGGCCCCTCTCTGCTGAAGATGTAGGGCCGAGAAATGGTACGAAGAGAGTCAGGTAGCAAAACAGAAGGATGTCCAGGACTCCTGACCACAGCGGAACATGTCCATCTCCATAGGAAGGGCACGCGCAGGAGAAGTCTTGGGTGCTACCAGTGGGAGGGGCGGGGGGGGGGGGGTCACTTCGACAACCTAGTGCCAAAACACCCTCTGCAAAACATGCAAAACAAGCGAGCCCACTACGAATAGGGAGTGAGCATGGCTGAAAAATTATGCCATAAGACCTCCACTAGCAGTAACATGGACAAGTGGCCTTTGAAATGCAAGAATAAATGTAACTTGTTCATTTGGTTACATCATTTCCGTACTCTAGTGACTATGCACCCCCTGAAGCACACATAAAAGGTTTCCCGGATCCCACTGCAGCTGCTTCCCCGATACAGCCTAACCGTCATTTTATTTTATGTGTAAAAATACAGTTGACACCCATTAATTCAACTAATGAAGTGTGTCCTGACAGTCGGGGTGTAATAAATCCTGCGGGCCTTTTCTGGTCCATGCACTTTTTGTTGTGCGAGTGAAAGATTGCGGGCAGAGTTCTTGCTCTGCATGCTCTGTGAGTATGGAGCGAAATGCCTGATGTAGTTTTGTACTGCTTTAGACCAGGTGACACAGTGATAGCCCCACAATTTCTGTCGTTCCATAATTCATGGGGAAACGATGCTTGCTGCGAGTGGGAGGGCCTTAAGGCAGAGATTTTCAAATTGAAATTTGGAATTAGAATGTGAGCCGAGAGCTCGTGTTATTTTTGTGTCTGCATATAACCATATTTGGCCTTGTAATCTCGGTTACAGAGATAAACTGAGAACAGTAGGATGGCCGCGTCGTGGCCCCTCTAACTTCATAAAGAGCGAGATAAGCAGAGCAGGCGTATGCTTACACTAATGAAGGGCACAAACACCTGGCTGGATTCCTCTTCTGAGCTGAAAGGAGAACAAGAATCGATTAGGCTTGGCTAATGCAATATCAGATAGGTTAACACAAGTGAATAAACTACACAATATCACAGTGAATAAACTAAACCCCAATTACCTTGAGAGTGTGAAAAGAATGAAAAAATTCAGGTGACCAGAGTTCCAAAATGAACAACCTCTCAGCGCATCGGCCATGCACCACAAATTCTGAACTTTAAATTTCAGCAATTGCAAAGCTGCTGTCCATGCACAAAGGCGTTTGACACAACACCGCATGTACTGATATACCGTCAATATCCGATTTTTTTACTCTCTAAGGACAGTGAAAACGTAAAAAAAATACACTAATCCATGTCTCTGACTGCTTTCAAGGGCAAAAATTGCAACCCCTTTGCACTCTTTGTATGCTTCACTGCAATACGCTGCATATAGCTGACCGCATAACACCGCTGTGTTGCGTGCGGAAAGCGTAATTCCGGAGACCAGCCTTATGCAACGCTCAAGACCCTTGATATGCTTTCCGCACTTTGACGCCATCAGCAAGGACGATGAAGGTGGAGTTGGCAACATAATGGGGAATTCTTTAAATGAAAACCACGGCACCTATCCATGGTTTTAACAACCGCAGCTTGCTAAATGTGATCGGAGCGTGCAGGAAGCAGAGGTAAACAGTTAAATGAGTGGAACGCAATCGGCAGTCAGCTGGAGGAATGTGGTCGGGAGGGGCAAAAGCTTCCCCACCACAACAGTTTTCTTAGAACAGCTCTGCCATCGCCCTATTTTGATTTTTTTTTTCATGAAACCCAGTTATAGAAATTATCGGTTATAAAAACGAAATCTTTATTGCACTTGAGTATTGTTATATGTGGGTTTGACTGAATTGCCAAATGGGCACTTGGACAGTAGTCGGCATCGGAGGAATTGCCGCTCAGCTAACTTGCAGCAGAGCAACCGGCGCCCGCCCATAGCGTAATCGAACAGTGTATGTGGGCGCATGCACGCAAGAAAACTTGATGGCCGTGTGCCTGTGAGAAAAAGCAAATAAGTCGCAGCAATCTTTCGTCCCCTCGCCAATGAGGGGTAATCAGTTTTCTCAAGTCTCAAAAAAAAGAAATGCAGGCATGGCAGCATCGTTCATATAAAGCAGCATCGTTAGCATACATTACTAGTGCCTGCCTGTGAACAGATGTAATCGCTACCCTGTGAGCAACAAATGTGCCAACACCATGCAGTGACACTTTGAGTAACCAGAAACCCGACAGGCATCAGTTTTTATGAGCGCAATGAAGGGAAACAGGCCGCAAGACGAAACGAAAGTTAATTGCCATGAGCAGACGCATATGTGTGAGCAGTCACTGAGATTCCAGTGTAAGGAAGTTGTCAAATGAAAACAAAGTGGCTACAGAGTGAAAAAAAATTAAAAATTCCTTGTATCCACACAAGGTGGCAGCGCTTGCCGGGCAACACAGAGTTGAAAAATTGGCGCATCTTTCGAACATACAGAGGGTCCCGTAAGTATATACATGTATCATCGACCATTTGGGACTTGTTTGCAGCACCGTATATTTACATCTTTGACCGTCAAAGGGCTAATGCCATTTCAGACTTGCAGTCACGGCAAAACTTCAAAAATACCAGAGGGTGAGGGGTTTCAGGGTCTGACATTTCGGATGTCATTTATACTGGCTCTATGAGGTACGTGGCAGTGCCTCAAAGGCGTATGAATTATCGGGCATGTTAAAAAATATTGTGCTTCCGAAAAATTGGTTCTTGACTGCATCTCTCTTAGGCACAGAATAACAAATGACCAAACTTCGTGCTTCTACTTTTCTGAAACTTCACAACTCCTGGCAAATTTCGTAAAGATTCCATGTCATAAGTGAAAATTGTGCTTCCTATAGTCATCACAAGAATGTAGCTTTCTCTCCAATGCAACAGATCTCATTGAAATCGGTCTAGGGCGTTATCTCATAAAAGGATTTCTGCATTTTAAATGTGCATGCTTGAACAGGTGGGATCAGAGTTGGCTCAGAGCTAAACGTTCCTCTTAAAGGGCAGCTGATAAGGTTTTAGAATTGGAAGAGTTACGGTGGTTTCGAAGGCTGCCACAGTATAATTCAACTCCTGCAGTTATTTTCTCGATTGTGCATGCAGCAGCGCTGCAATCGGCGTTAAAAATTTTCGTTGAAGCTCCCCCCACTAGCAAGCCAAGCGTAGCGGCGAAAGACGGGGCACGAGGATGCTGTCAATACAGGGGTCACGTGAGCGCTGTATTCGAATCACGCATCCCGCCGACACCTAAGATGACAACACGATCGTCTTCACTATCAGAGCCCGTCAACCAAAGCATGGCATTTCCCACAGACGCTGCAGCTTGTTTTTGATAAATAAAACGAGTAGCGGCGACTTTTGGCGCGTAAGCCAAGGGTAGCGGCGAAAGACGGGGCGCGAGGATGAGGTAAAAATTGGAGGACGCTTAAGATTCGCCTTTAAGAGCGGAATGCGACAGCGTTCCTGTCGACCCGCCAAGGGGTATAAGACAATGCACTACGGCGCAGCGATCACTTACGAGGCGCCCCGCATCGGACTTTGCACCCACCAATCACGCGGTGAGCGTCGAGCAACGCAGCATTCGGCGCGGCAACGAAACGTGCGCCTGAGCAAGCGGAACGAACCAAAGAACTCGGTGTCTCGGAGGGGGAAACGATGTATGCCAGCCAAACGTCGTCATCGGCACGGGCAGAGAGATAGACAGATAGTGATCTAAAGAAAGGAAGGACGCATGATTTTGCAACCCGTGAGGGAGCACGGCGAAGCGTCGTCAGGGGAGAGGGAGTCCGGGCCGCGACGCGCCTCGCACCGGTCCCCGCACAGCCCCAATGCCTGCGTGGCACGCCACCTGTCAGGGCAGTGCCGTACATTGAGAGGAGGGTGTCTTCTGTGTTTGCCACCCGATGGCTCTGCGTGTGCGGAAAGCGCAGAAGAAATGTAGTGGAAACGCACTTTGCTACTCGTGTAACTGCGATTTCTGTAAGTTACATGTTCATAATTACCGATATACACCGCAGCATAACTTTCTACGACTCGTTTCTAAGGCAACACCGCATTCACTAGAGGCGCTTTTGTACCGCTTTGAAGCATCGAACTCGTGGCTGAGTGGTAGCGTCTCCGTCTCACACTCTGCAGACACTGGTTCGATTCCCACCCTGCCCACCTTGCAAGTTATTTTTTATTCATGAAGTGCCTCCTGGGATTTATGGCTCACGGCCAACGCCATCGACGACACCGGCTTTTCTGCGACACGAGCTCCTTAACGCTGTCGCGTTAATACAGGGGTCACGTGAGCACTCTATTCGAGTCACACATCCCACCGACACCTAAGATGACATCACGGTCATCAGAGCCATTAGAGCCCGTCAACCAAAGCATGGCATTTCCCACAGACGCTGCGGCTTGTTTTTGATAAATAAAACGAGTAGCGGTGACTTTTGGCCTGTTAAACTATGATTTTCATATTCAAGGAGTGAAAAACTAAGAATGCGCTGAAAGTTCACTTTTTTGAAAAGTGCTTCAGCTACCCTTTAACAGGAGGTTCACTGTATGTGATGGCTCCCTTACTATAGGTCTGCTGCAGTACAAATGAAGACATCAATCTTGTATATTTTTCATAACTTTTCCCACCTTCCTTTCTTTAGATTTCTCTACACTACAGACATCAACACGCAGCAGAGAAGTTATGTGGGCAAATGTATGCAAGCAAATGGCTCTGCTTTTGAATGTCCCATCTCTTTCAGCAAAGAAAATATGTTGACCTACTAGCCAACCTGTGAAGGTTAACATTCATAAAAGTCGCATGGCCATGACAACGGAACGGAGGGAGGAGATAGCATGCATTCTTTTTAATGCTTACCCCAACTGCAGGATTTTAGTGAGATACACCCATGATTTATTACCGATCATTTACATTTAGATGAACCACACGAGCAGCGACAAGCTCTTTAATGCAAAGAGCGACAAGCAGCACTCCCATTTTTTAGATTAGCAACTTTTTCAACAACTTTGCTGTTGCCAGTTTCACTTGCACCAGGAACTCGGCTTAAGGGACTTGCTTGTGGACTCGTGCCAAGCTGGTGGCGGTATATATGGTGACAGTCACTGTACACCACCACCAGCTTGGCATGAATCTCTTTGGACATGCATCCCTGGAAATGCAGAAAGCAGATTGCTGCCCGTGTTTCAACCAATTCTTCCAATGAACACTGTCTATTTTTGTTTCGATGCCCTTGCAGCGTTCAGCAGTACATGAATAGAATTTTTATATTCTGCTAAACCTTCAGAGACGTGCGCCTATCTTGACGCCTATCATGTACATGTGCTCCAAATTTGTGGTATTAATAGAATGAACTCTATGAATGCTCCTTGCACTTGTCAGGCATTCCTTAACTATTAGAGGACTTCCAACAAAAGGTTCAGAAACTGAGCAGCGAAATGTCTTTGCACACAAATTCCTTTTCCGTAAAACTCAATGCAACATCCATGAAATGGTATAACAAGTCCAAATTCATAAACTCTGGAAAATTCAAGAGCTGGCAGGTACGCACCTGTTCTGCGGCCGGTGGTTGATCATGGCTTCGGCTATGGGCAGCTGGAGTGTTGCGTGAGCCGAGGACAGGTAGTCAGCTGCCCGTTGCTCAGCCTCGTCCAGCCAGCCTTCCGAGAATTGGGAGGCGTAGCAGTTGTCCACAGCGCACAGGTGCCGTAGCAAGGGCCCACTTGCCGTACCTGCAAGCCAACCAGTGTCGTGTTCGAATGGACCACGTTACAGCTGTAAGGAGCTAGCTAGAGTTGCGTGCTGGTTCCGCGTGCATCGGCATTAGTCGAGCACTGTCGCGTTGAACTCCAAAGTTCAGCGTGGAAGCCCGCTCAACATGTGCATGGCCTGTGCTGCCTCGCTAGGGGTGTTACTGACGAACAGGCTTGCATGACCAGCCAAACTGCATCGCAGCCGACAAGGTGACAAGTGAAGGAACAAACAAACGGCCAAAACAAAACTCTCTCGCTTTATTTCATGCTGCACTTAAAGTACCTTGCTCGGCCGTACATGTGACGTTGGCACCCGACGTAACTAGACAGGTTTAGCGAGCTCACTTAGCACCACCTGGTTAAGAAGGCACATACTTAATCATCCCATGCTGAATTCAATGCTGCTCAGATTGACCAACAGTTGAATTAGTGTTCATCATATTCACTCCTTCCACAAAGGCTGCAGTATTTGAGACAGAACCGTTGACCGCGCTGCACTGTGAAAAACTAGGATCGTCTGATTGTTGTGTCACTATTGGGGGACACACATATGAATATTTCTCGTGCACTCTCTTGTTTTCAGAGGAATTTAACATGAACATGAGTATCAGAACCAACTTCTTGCTTCTGTAACTTCTTGCTTTCTGCTTTCTTCCTTCTTGCTTTCTGTAAAATTATTTCGCACCTAATTAGTATGGTGTTTGCACGAGCTGTTCAAAATAAATGAAAGTATGTTGACAACAGGAAAGCGTAACTAACAAAAGTGCTGGCACAAAAGGCAGTCTTGCCACCTGTTGCCAGGTAGAAACATCATTGCTACAGACATTTCTCTGTGTAGCAAATATTATGCAGTCCGATCTCATCAAATGCTCTTTTTAAGGAGGCAAGTCTCATTTATGGAATCAATGAATATTATCTGAGCCTGATTATAGTTGTATTGATGGAGAACGAAACCATGCAGATTATTTTGACGTTTGTCAGCCTGCCACCGGCAAGCATGAGCAGTGGCTTTCCCACATAACAAAATTTTTCGAGACAGGCAACTTTTTTCCCCAAAGCAACATACACATACAGCAACATCAGACAGTGTAAAGCTACTTGTATGGCTATTGAGCAACCACTGCTGCTAATATTTAAGCTAATACATAGCACCTGAAAATCTAACCAAACATGGACAATGCATCATTCATAATTAAGGGTCTTTAAATCTTTACTTTGCTATCCAAGAACTTTCAATAGCTTCAGAGACCATATGAACCCTCAAGTGACAGCACAAACATTCGTCAGATGTCCAAACGAAATGCTGCTGAGCTTAGCTAAAAAATTATATTTAAGCACTTAAAAGGTCTCGAAATCATGATTTCTTGCTATTCAAGGGTTTTTGAAGACCATCTGAATCCTTAACAGCTTTGATGCAATGGAAAACGAATTTGATGTGACACGAAGGAGAGGAAATACAATATACGGGCTTCCGTAGAACCCTCGATTTCAATATGTGACGATGTGTATGAATATTCCGCTAAACACTGTTGTGATACAACGATGACGTGAACAAAAATCAGTGTGACAAGTGGGAAGTGACATCGTCACTGACCATACGACGTGAAAATTTTTCTCAACACTGATGCGACAGAAAACAAACATGACGCAACATGTAGGAGATAACACTGCCGCTGAACTTACGACATGGACGTCCGACTCGGCATCAATGTGGTGAAAAATTTTCGAATCCCACACGTTGTGGGAATCAGTTTTGCGGACTTTTTGTTGGTGTTGGTGCAGAATGCCGTTCATGTTTGCAAGTAGAGCAAATGATGTAGTTGACCCGTTTTTATCAGGAAGTGCCTCGCTCAACTTAGAAACTTGTGGTGCTCCAACACTGCAGACATGTTTGACTAAAACCAGAGCCGGCTTCACGCACTACACACTGAACCAAGCTTGTCTGGCACAGCGTTTCTCAGAGTACTTGTATGTACCTGTAAACAACATGGTCCAGCTCCGCTGCTCTCTCACCAGTGCCATCAAAGCTGCTGTGGTTTTGCATTTCTAGGCCAAACATTCACCGCATTCACCGACGCTCATCACCCCTTGAGATCTGAATCAATGGTGCATGCACTAGCCCTTAAAAAAATCAATAGCCAGAACAGCACTGTGGCTCCATCTATGGTGGTTTAGTGACATAATAGAGGCTAGACTAGTGGATACTGTCCTAATGGATACTGTAGTAGTGGGCTTATGTCTACATGGCAAGGCAGCAGTGAAAACACCCAAAGCCAGCAGCGAAAACACCCACAGGGAAAGAAACCTTCAGTTTCAAAACCAATGTGACATTTCAAAATCAGTTTGACGTGGCACACGAGGCTCAAAGTGATGCGACAAAATGGTGATGTGATAGAAAACCAATATAGCAGGTGACACGACCACTGGCTATACGACATGACATGCAGCTGAACATTGATGTGATACAATGGAAATGTGCTGGAAAGCTAACGTGACATGACATGACACGCATGAGGTGCTTCCCTTCCACATGACAATGTGACGTTAACATGGTCATAAATACAGCCAACGTCCAATTTTCCAGACCCTTAATATTCAAAACGTACCTGATAATTCGGACTCCTTCGCAGCACCGTCCCATACCCCATGAAGCCAATGCTTAAAAACACGTCTGAACTTTCGGGTGCCCAAACCTTTCGCTGTCCAATTTTCCAGGCTTTTTACCCCTAACCTCTGAAGTGGCAGCACTCATCGCCATTTGGTTATCTCGCAGCCTCGAACCATACCCTTGCATGCTGATCCACTAGACGTAGCCAGCAGTAGTACTGTGGCCCTCGTATTGTATCGAAACCTCCAATGAGCGCTCTCGCACGCCAATCTGTTGGCAGCTGTAGCAAGCCGTAGCTATGGCCATAGCCATTTGTGTTTATCCACATGTTGTTTGGTTAGCTTTGTGATAGGTCGCGTGATCATGTTGTCCTGCTGTGCTCTCTCTTCAACATTTGCTAAGAAGCTTCCCGCTGTTTGTGCTGTGCTTTTCATCGAGCGGATATGCCGCTCACAGAGGTGGTGCAGACTACGCCTTCGTCATTTTCGTCCATAGCTTCGAAGTGCACAAGGCCCTATCACAGGCTGACGATGAAAAAGAAAGCTGCTACATTAAACAAGTTGAAAGCAGCTGGTCACAAGCCAACATGGGCAAAGAGTTTGAAATTTCAAAGCCAATGGTTTCGGACTTCATGAAAAACAAGTTGAAGATCGTGGAAGTGGCCGGAAAGTCAACTGGGGCTCAAAAAAAGAAAGGAATGCAAGTCAGGGTGTTTACCCAAAGCTTGAGGAAGCGTTACTTGTGTAAATACCATGATCATAAAGTGAATCCCGGTCTCTGGTTACATAGTGAACCAAAAGGCAGAGGCTTTCGCGCTTCAAGTGAATGTTGAGGACTTCATGTTCAGCGATGAGTGGCTCAAGAATTTCTAGAATTGTAATGAGCTATCCAATTGGCTGCCCAAGGCACGTCATTGATAATTTTTCCATCTTTATGGCGTAGAAATGTTGTCCTTAATAGCTGGAACGTTAGTTAATTTGTTTCAATAAAGAAAGAAAATGAAAGAAAGAATGTACAAGGACAACTTATCAAAGATTTCCAGCACACAGCAAATGTCATCTGTTTTTGTTATAACGTGCTACGTGCTGACGAGAGCTCAGTGGTCAATGTTGGTCTTCATCTTTCATTTCACATGCACCATGGTTCACCGTTGTTCAATTGTGGGCTGCAAACATAGCAAGTGGCAACATGTCAAGCTGCGACATCATGTCCCACTGAAAGGCAGCAGACAAGTGGAGTGGCTGCAGCACATCGGAGTGTCGATATCCCATCGGTGCAAGGGTATGCACATTTGTGCCCGTTACCTTACGATGGAGGGTTACTACTACAATAGTGTTTCGCATGTCCTGTATTCAGATAAGCGCAAGCAGCCTGGGTCTGGGTGTTTCGTGGGATGAGCAGATGCGCAAACATGAATGGTCTGCACAGTGCAACCACCTGGTGGAGCAGAGCTCAACCAAACACACAACTAACATAGCAGTAACGAAGTGTATTCTACTTTGCTGCTGGTGGAAATTTTGGGCAGGAGCTTAACCACGAACACATATTTTTGAATGCTTAAAATGTTTTACACTTTGTTAGAGCAATAGTAGCTCTTTGTTTCGCTGGTTAAACTCTGCACCACCAGGTAGCTGGACTGTGTAGACTGATCAGGCTACTCACATACGTCTACGCTAAGGCTTCATTGTCACAGAAATAGTAGTATGGAGAAGCTTTAGTATATGCCTCCACCCATCCGTCCGAACGCCCAGCTTGCCCGTGGTTACCGGAATACAGGACATGCTCGGTGCTGTGACCGAGTGCTTTGAAGGCACGCTACTTCGATAGCTCTCGCTTGGGATCGAGTGCCAGTCAGCTGGCGGAGAGGCTGGACAGGCTTTGCACGTTGGCTTCAAGAGAACTAACTAGAAGTAGACGACACGATGCCCCATCGTGATGCAGAGCCAGTAAAGGCATACCTGCACTGCTATAGAGGAGGGTAACTTATAACCGTCCGCAGCTCTCTTAATATGAGACACTTCACACAAATTGTGGTGCAAACGATTTACTGTAGCTGTACTCTACGCATTACAAAATTTGTCCGACTGTTTCAGGGATCCTTAAAGGTGGCTGCCTTACCTCTTCAGTACGAGGCCAACAAAAAGGCCTGGATAGCACAGCAGTTACTCAAAGTGCACATTCGCATGTTGGGCAGAAGATTCGAACAGCAGAATCGAAAAGTTATGATGTTTGTAGTCAACCGTACTGCGCATAGCCACATCAAACACCTAAAAGATCTACAGATGGAATTTCTGCTGCTGAACACCACAGCAATCCTGCAGCCGATGGATCAAGGCGTGATCCGCAACCTGAAGCTTCTGTACAGGTCATGCATGCTCAGCTGTACGGTGCTGTGCTCAGACAGCAGTAAAAGTTACACTGTCCACCTTACGTCTGCCGTCGGCAAGCTTGCAAACTCTTGGAAGGCGGTTAAACAAGAGATGCTTTGCAACTTCATCTGCCACGCGGGCTT